>NC_041383.1:291351796-291373354 GCF_002162155.2 Triticum dicoccoides | reverse complement strand
TGTAGCACGACCCTCTATTGTTGGATATTATGTAATGTGGTTTGTTTGAAGCACTCCTCTGGTTTGAAGGATAGATACCTTTCTGGGATCAAGTGCATCCTAACTCACCTGCGTAGGATGTACTGATAATGATGATGGAGCTATGCAGAAGCCACATATATATATATATATATATATATATATATATATATCAATTAGGCTTCAAGTGTGTACTTGTTAGTTAAACATATGGTTAAAATGTGACACTAAATACGACTAGTAAGTAGTACAGTAGCAGTACTAGTATACATCGGTCAAATTATTCATCATGTTCACACATTGAATTGACGTGACAACACGCTGTGCATGAGGTGACACAAGAATCCCAGCGATGTGTTCAGGTATTCTGGACTTCAGATTTGGAGTACCACTTATCTGTCGAAATATTTCATCCTTCACTTAAAACAGTTGATTGATCAAACATTGAGTACCATATAACTAGAATTATCTGATGCAGGTCGAAGAAGGATTGGCCGGTGCTGCCGGCTAGCGTCAAGTTCGATCCCACGGATCATGAGTTGATCGAGCACCTTGAGGCCAAAGTGAGTGCTTACAGCGCGAGATCTCACCCTCTCATCGATTTGTTCATACCAACCATCAGCAACGAGCACGGCATATGCTACACCCATCCTGAGAAACTTCCAGGTAAGACACCAATCGGCCGTCTACTTGCACAAACATATTCCTTTGTTTATAGCCCTATTTTTCTTTATAGACGCAGACCTGGTGAAGCAATTACAATTTCACAGTTAATAAAAAGTGAAACAAGTGACTGCAACATGCCAAAGATGTTATGAAAATGCCAACTACGTACACTAAAACCTGTATTCGACAATACTGCAGGTATCACACTAAGTGGCCTAAGCAAGCATTTCTTCCAGCACAATTCCAGGGCGTTCAAAAGGGGCATGTGGACGCGTCGCAAGATACAATAGAAGTGCGGCATGCACACGATGTGGCACAAGACCAGCAATACCTTGCTGGTGATGGTTAACGGCCGGCAGACGGGCAGCAAAAAGGTTCTGGTGCTGCACACCAACAAGAACTTAGACCAGCAGAGGACCAACTGGGTGATGCACCAGTACCACCTCAGGGACCTGGAGAAAGAGAAGGAGCGGGAGCTGGTCCTCTGCAAGATTTTATAAGTTAGTTTGGTATTCATACTTGTACTACCTTGTCGTCCGCAAGTTGGTATTGTACTTAACGATCTTTTGGTATGAACTTGGAATTTGCTTCCAACCATCATGCCGAGGGTCAATGTGGATATAAAGTTGAATCATTTGTTTCGAAACGAATTTTCAGGCACCTGATTTTTATTTGATGGGTAGCATAAGCACCTGCCGTTCGAATTCCCAGTTCTCCAAATTTTTTGAAACAAGTGCATGCACTTATTATCACAATGAAAAAACAATATCCCTGCTACATCCCAGTTATCGGTCTGTACTTGTAGAATTCTCTCGTTTATTGAGCACGTATATTGTTTTTCAGGTCGAGCAAGTTTCAACTGGGCTGTAGACTGCCCAGGCTTGGTTTTGTTTTTAACAGGCCCAGCCCATGACGACAACGGGGCACAAAGATCCAGCAGGTATCTACTGGCCTCTGGCCCGCCAGCGTTAGTTATATTTTGTCTTACAACATCCGCAGGCAGTTTTTTTACTGAATCAAACACACAGCCCAATTCTATTTTCCTCTTGAAACGCATGTCCTACATCCGTTTTCTAATCTGTACCTATAGTTTTACTAGTTCATATACACGTATCATTATATTGAAAATACATAAAATTCCCTTTTCATATTAACATCCTTATTTTTATTGTTGTTTTCCCTCCCAACGCTGAATTTTTTACCACTGGTTTTCCCTTAAACCAACTCAATTGTCCCACGTCTTATTTGCTTACAAAAACAAAACGGTTTTTTCTGGCAAATCAATAAGTTCTTAAAAAATGTTTATCATTTCGGGATTACAATAGTTCGGACTCCACTGAAGTATGCAAAATAAGGTTGAACTTTCTTACCGTGGTCCTGGGCAGAAAATGGGCTGTAATAAACTACTTAAGAATTAGCAAATGGGCTGCAAATTATTAAAAAAAATAGGAAATGGGCTGTAAATTATTAAAAAATAGCAAATGGGTTGCAAATTATTAAAAAATAGCAAATGGGCTCTATGTTGTCTGCCACAGATTTGCAGGCTGGCTTGTGGGCCTACTAAGTTCCTGCGTACAAAAGGTTTCTCAAAAAAGAAACTTAGTCAACAATCGACTCTACCAGCGTCACACCGTTAGATGTCAATCTAACGGCAATTGTGCTTCTTCAGTCTCTGATCTTCCTGCCCCAGCCGCCCAAACCAGCACCGTCAAAACCGCCTGCTCTCGCCTCCCGTGGCCGGCTGTGCTGCCAAGCAGGCCTCACGGCCCCATCATACTCGCATCCCTAGCCTGTCTATCCCTCTACTCGCCCACACCTCCTGTTATTTCCGGCGATGGCAGCCGAACCATTCAACCCTCGTACCCTCCACCGCGTGGGCAGCCACTGTTGTGTCTTCCCCGGCTCCGTGTCGTTCCCTTCATAGGCCTTGCCATCGTCCACCGCCCTGGTGCTCTCGGCACGGCGTGGTCAACATGGTCAACGAACGACATCCATTGGAAGTGGACTGTATGTGGAGATGCTGACGGCTAGGTCCACGGTCGCACATAAGGAAATGCCTCCTTATTACGCGCAAAATAATGATTCCTCCACCTGACATATGGGACCCGCCAGAAGGGGCTCTGTATTTCACGAAAAAAATGTTCCCTCCGCTAACAGGTCGGACCCACCAACCATATCTTCGCACACAAGGAAGTACCTCCTTATTGCGCATAAAAAAATGAATACCCCCCTGCCAGCTGGGACCCACCATAGTGGTAGGCTGACTTGTGGGCCTACTAAGTTGACGGGGATGGAGGGCTTTGTCAACTTAGTCAATATATGAACGATTCTAGCTCCAGTGACCGTACGATGTCCATCCAACGGCCGGTCGTGCCGCGTGCTCCTGCCTCCCGTGGATGGCTATGATGCCGCGGAGGCCTCACCTCCCCTACTACTCCCACCGCTGGCCAGGCCATCCCTCTACTCACCCACACCCCCTGTTATTCTGTGGCAACGGCAGCCAAACCAGTGAACCCTCGTACTCCTCTCCGCGTGGGCATCCACTGCCGCGTCTTCCCCGGCTCCGTATCATCCCCTTCCGCCTCGCCGTCCTCCACCACCTTGGTGCTCTCGGCGTGGCGTGGTCAATGTGGTCAATGACCGACTTCCATCGGGAATAGTACTGTACGTGGAGAGGCTGACAGTTGGGTCCACGGCAGCCGCAAGGAAGTGCCTCCTTATCAAGCGCAAAATAATTATTCATCCACCTGACAGTGGGGACCCACCGGACGGGCCACCGTATTTCATGAAAAAAATGTTTCCCCCTGACTGCTGGGACCCACCAGCTACATCTTTGCATGCAAGGAAGTGCGTTCGAGCGAAAAAACGATTCGCCCCCTGACTGTTGGGACCCGCCAGCTACATCTTCGCTCGCAAGGAAGTGCCTGACAGTCGGGACCCACCTGGTAGAAGCATACGTAGCGTTTTCATTCTTGTCGCGAACGTGTACGTACATACTGGTCGATGTAGAGGCACGCACATGCCGTAGTACAGGCGCGCATGTAGCATGTACACGTACGTACAGCGGCCAGTGTGCATGAAAGAAAATACGGCCACGTACGTACATACGGGAGGGGTCTCGAACGCCTACTCGCGCATACGTACGACCAGGGCTCGTGTACATGGCTGGGTCAGAACGTAGAAACAGCGTCGTCGTCGTGTTCATGGGGAGCAAACCCGCTGGGTCGGAACGGAATGCGTCGCCGTGTTCATCGGGATGGCTTGGACGGAACAGCCGATGGAAACGAGGCCTGACGTACCGCAAAATGGAGGAAACGACCTTGTGTTCGACCGGCCACGTTCGAAACGGGATCATGTTCATCGGGAGGGGTCTGGCGTACCACAAAACAGAGAAAACGGACTTGTGTTGGACCTCCTACAGTTGAAACGGGGTCCTGTTGTTCGGGAGGGGTGTGGCGTAGCGCAAAACGGAGGAAATGGACTTGTGTTTGAGCGCTACAGTCGAAACAGGGGTCCAATTCATCGGGAGGGGTGTGGCGTACCGCAAAACGGGACTCCACAGGATACTGTTCACCTCCACTGTCGACCTCCTCCAGCCTCCACTGGCTACTATTCATCCACCGTCGACCTCCTCCAGCCTCCACCTGCGACTGTTCATCCACGGGCTCCTGTTCATCCAGCCTCCACCGCGCGACTCCACCGGCTACTGTTCAACCAGCCCTCTCCACGGTCTCATGTTCAACCACCCCTCCACGGGCTACTGTCCATCCAGCCCTCCACCCTCTAATGTTCATCCAGCCCTCCGTGGGGTCGTCCTGTTCATCCAGCCCTCCACTGGGTCTTGTTCATCCAGCCCCAACCGGCTCGATCGATCGGGGTCCTGTTCATCGAGAGGCGACACCACGGGGTCCTGTTCATCCACCCCCACCGGGAACTGTTCATCAAAAAAACCAACAATGCTCACTGTTCATCAAGGGAAGGAGGCAGCAGGGTTCGATCGGCTTCAATTAGCAACAGTAGCGAAGGAATCACTCGGGTTCAGTAACGTAGCTTGTTCAATCGCTCGGGTTCAGTTAGATCCCAACGCCTCGCTCGAGTTCAGTTAGAGCCCAATGCCTCGCACACACGCGCGTACGTGTATGAGAGAAACGTGCATCGCTCGGCCCCCGACCACCCACCGTAACCGGGAACTCCCCGAAATTTTCCTCGCCCTCGCTTCTACCACGGTTTTTTTCATCATGGACGACCCAAAGAATGTCATGCAGCTGCGTCTCCGGCCCGCCCAGGACAAAAAGCCCATTTTCTGCCATGATTTTTTGTCACAGAAGTAGGAGCCCACCACATCTATGATGATATTGGGTTTTGTCACAATTATCGTAATAGAAGTGTCATAAGTATGACAGGAAAAAAATTCGTTCAACCCAAAATGTCACGGATGTGTCTTTTTTTGTAGTGTCGGGTTGGGGTTGAGCATAACTGGACTGAGAGCAGTCTCGTGCATAGTATCCTAGCCTCCCGCATGTGAAGCAAGTCCCTGAAGTTGAGCGTGCACCCGCACTGACAAGCAGTCTACCAATAGGCTTGGGTGGAGCATACGACTGAGCTAGTGAGGCACCATATAAGATGGTCTGGGTGAATATTTGGAAGGAAGAATGAAGTTCGGAACCCAAATACAGCACTTCTGAGAACTAGAACCGGAGGAGGATCCCAAATCACGGGTGTGCTTATGAGACTCCTCGTAAGTGAGCTGAGCTGTCTCTGCATTAATGGCCTTGTTCACAAGAGCCTGGAATGTGTCATAATGATGCAGGTGGAGATCACGACGCAACTTGGGGTTGAGACCCTTCCGGAACCTAGCCTGCTTCTTAGCGTCCGTGGACACCTCTTCTGTGGCGTAGCGGGCGAGGTTCTCAAACTCTCTACTATATGCATCAACAGCCATCTTACTCTGGGTGAAACTACAGAACTCTTCTCTCTTGCGGTCGATGAGGGCCTGAGGAATGTGATGCTTGCGAAAAGCCTCAGTGAAATCCCTCCAGGTAGGGATCTGGCCAGCTGGAAGCATAGCCTCATAGTTCTGCCACCAAAGACTAGCAGGACCTTCCAGGTGGTATGTGGCATAGGTGACCTTGTCATCTTCAGCTACGTTCGCGGAACGCAGCTTATGAGTGATGCTATGGAGCCAGTCATCTGCATCGAGTGGCTCAATGGAATGATGAAAGGTAGGTGGGTGCAAACCAATGAAATCATGGATGGTCGCAGACCCTTTGGACTGATGTGTGGTGTTCTCCTTGATACGTGCCAGCAATCGGTTAGACTCATGCTTGTTCCTCTCCGCCTCTAACATGAACTTTGCCAACGAAGGTTGGTCGGGAGGATCCTCATCCCTAGCATCTCCGTGATTCTGGCTACGAGCAACAGAACTTCGCTCAACTGATGACATCCTGAGGAATGAAACCAAGGACCGAATCAGCATCAACTATAGGATGCAGAATGTAGGACAAAGAAATTAGTATCTCTCGAACTCCTAGGGAAAATCCGGTAGCATAACGACCGTAGAAGGCTCAAAATGAGACATCTTGCTAACAATGGGGTAGCACAGCAACTCAATATCACCACTCAAGGTTCTAAGATAATACTAAACAGACTACACTGGAGGTACTCGAAAACTGGGGTATGACTCTGATCAACCAATCCTATGGGACTACGGAGTAGTAACACGTGATCCTGATAGACGGAAGAGAAAGCCTAGTTCCTTAACCCCGTGGGAAAGATAGGATGACTAAGATCAGAATGCCATGGGGTAAAGGAGTAAAAAGAGCCTTACATTCCTTCCCACAATCAGTTCCCTTACATAACTAAAGAATTTCTAAACTCAACTTCGACCAGTTTGGCTTGGTAATCCTACAGGCAGTCAGGCTCTGATACCAAAGCTGTCGGGACCACGATCCTAAGTCACACCAATCTAGCATGTAACACATCATATCACTTTGTGGCCACACGCACGGTATTCCCATGGGTGCCACCTTACCTGACCCGGGACCGTTTGCACCTTTTGGCTCACGTATATGATTGTGTCGCTAGCATCCATATGACAGAGAACCCGGGCCGACATGACTAGTCGTAAACCCAAGGTGGCACAAACTTACAGGAACAGACATACATGACCTAGCAACGAATATGTCAGTCATCAACGTATGAACCCAAGTCGTAGCAAGCTACAAGGACTTAAAGGAACAACGTGTGACATTTCCCCGAAGGGACAGACACAGGAATGAAGAAGGGCACATGCCGGTCAGCCTAAGTGTTCCGAAGCAGTAGCAAGCTACCATGGGTCAGTGAAAGCACTAGGAGACATTCTCCCATAAGAGAGGCTACCAAGAATAAACAACTAGGTTGTCGGATCCCACACATAGCAATACACATTACACATACACATAACATGCAAGTATGTGTTGTACAACATGGCATCACAACATAACTCAATAACTCATATAAATAAAGGCTCAGAAGAGCCATCATAGCATTTATTACAAACAGGGGTCACATGACCCAACATTCTGAGCATACAAGCAACAAGCGGAAGCATTACATGTCTGAGTACAGACATCTACAAATGAAAAAGGCTGAAGAGCCTGACTATCTACAACATCCGATCAAGATCGTAGCTGGGGTACAAGCTACTTGTCGAAGTCCACGGGCACACTAGTAAGACCGAAGTCTCCGCTCCAAAACATAAATTAAGCAACATGAGTACAAAGGTACTCAGCAAGACTTACATCAGATCCTATCATACATGCATTTGTATCAAGAAGGTAATGTGGGGTTTAGTTGCAGCAAGCCAGCTTTGACTCAGTGGCTATCCTGTTCTATGACTACGAGAAACTTCTTTGAGGTGAGACAACGCACACGATTCCACTAATCACCACACAATACACTACTATGGATTCATCCCCGTCTCCCTATGAGAAGGCCATCCATAGCACTCACACTTGTCTTGAGCATTTTAGAGTATCCACTTCAAGTTGCCTATGTACCACATAAGCATCCAAGAAGTCCATAATCGCGGACCCGGCTATTCGAATAGATCATGATAACCCTGCAGGGGTGTACTTATTCACACATGCTCTCGCCACTTACCACCATGTACACGTCATGTATCTCGGCAACCTTCAAGCGGAAGCCTGGCACGGGTGTCGGCCACGACCTGACTAACCACACAAGACTCTAGTCCAGGTTTATCGCCTATTCGGGTTCTATCCGCAAGGGAGTCCGGCCGAGGTTTCCATCACGGCCCCAAACGATGTATGCAGGGTTCCCGAGCCCACCATCCGGGTGCCACTCGGTACACCAGGCCACGTGTGCCTAGTCTGTCCCAAGCCCACCCTGTCGGGTGCCACTTGGTAGAAAAATAACACTACCTACAAACACCAGAAACTAATTGCGACTCCTGGACAGAGATCAAGTCAGTTAATAAGTCGAGAGGGGTTGAGTTACCGGAACCCAATGTGAGGTAGTAACTAGTCATTGGACAACAGACACATAACTCAGTGCTTAAGGATGGTTCCAGTGAGACAACCCACCATGTACTCCTACATGGCCTCTCACCGCTACCTTTTACCAAATCGTCTTCACACACTTAACCCTTAGCATCAGAACATAGCACTGCACTCAAATTCATTCCCAATGAATCAGACCTGACACACTCTAAGCAATAGCAGGCATGGCATGGTAGGAACACAGCAATGGCTTCAATCAACTCCTACACATGCTAGTGGGTTTCAACTAATTATTGTGGCACTAACAGGTCGTGTAGAGGAATGGGTTCAACTACCGCAGCACAAAGTAGCAATTCAATCATTGTTGTCCTAATGCAATAACAGAGAGCAGGAGTGAGAGAGTAGGATTGTATCGGAATGAACAAGTGGGTTTGCTTGCCTGGTAGATCAACAGGGGGGCACTGCTCCTCAGACAGGTACTCTGGAACAGTCTCCGGAGCAGGACCTATCGAGAAGGAACGGTGTCGACAATCAAAACACAAGCATATGCAACAATATGATGCATGATCATGGCATGTAGATGTGATGTTGTTTGAGCTAATGCAGCTAGCATTCATTTGGTTGAAGTCCATTTGAACCAAAGGTTCAAATGCAACTCCAAAATAAGCTCTTATAAATGCCATTTATATGTTTTCACTTATACAGTAGGTATAAGTTGGTTTGTCATGCATGAAACTAGTCCAAATGGATAGATTGAATTTTTCTGATAATTTTCCATATATAATTTATTTCAATCTGAGCTACAGTTGAATTTCTATGAATTTTTGAAGTTTATAACAATTTCTGGATTTTCCTGATTTATTTTAAAACCAGAAAAGAATTTATTGCATCAGCACTGTGTCATGCTTGCGTCAGCAAGTCAACAGCACTGACTGGGTCAAACCTGACATGTGGGGCCCATGTGTCAGTGATTGTGGCTAATCCTAATTTACATTAAACCTAAACTGGTTTAGTTAACAGGGCTGGCCCCATGCGTGAGTGACCCACGGTGGTCAAAACCTGGTCAGACAGGGTCAAACCCAGTCCATCGGGACTAACCCCACTGGAAACTTGATGCCGGCGAGGCTAGACGCGGCGGCAGGCTACGGGATTACATCTCCGGTGACCAAATGGGCGGCGGAGACCATCCGTGAGGAGCTGGTCCTTGCGCGCATCCATTGGTGCCCTCCGTTTCACCGGAGATGGCCTAGATCAATGACGGCGACCACTTGGGCAGCGGCCGGAGTTTGGCAGGGAGGGGAAAATTGGCTACGGTGCACGGCAGGGGTCGGGGTTGGTCGCGTTCGTCTCCTGGAGACGTATTGACCACGGTGGCGTGCTCGGTTGCGGGTTCCCGTAGGTGTGGCTGTGGTGGCGACATGGCCGGCGGAGCCAAGCTCCCGGCCCAACGGGGTTAGGGGTAGCTCGAGTGACGTGGCTAGGGGGATAAGGAAGAGGAGCTCACGGGGAGTGCAGGGGTGGCCTCGGCGTGCTCGGGGAGGGGCTTGATACGTCTCCAACGTATCTATAATTTTTGATTGTTCCATGCTATTATATTATCTATTTTGGATGTTTAATGGGCTTTATTATATACTTTTATACTATTTTTGGGACTAACCTATTAACCAAAGGCCCGGTCCAAATTGTTGTTTTTTGCCTATTTCAGTGTTTCGCAGAAAAGGAATATCAAACGGAGTCCAAACGGAATGAAACCTTTCGGAGAGTCGTTTTTGGAACAAAAGCAATCTAGGAGACTTGGAGTGGACGTCAAGGAAGCAACGAGGCCACGAGGTAGGGAGGCGCGCCCAGGAGGGTAGGCGCACCCCCCACCCTCGTGGGCCCCTTATGGCTCCCTTGACCGACTTCTTTTGCCTATATATACTCATATACCCTGAAAACATCCGAGAGCACCACGAAACCCTATTTCCCCTGCCGCAACCTTCTATACCCGTGAGATCCCATCTTGGGGCCTTTTCCGGTGCTCCGTCAGAGGGGGAATCGATCACGGAGAGCTTCTACATCAACACCATAGCCTCTCCAATGAAGTGTGAGTAGTTTACCTCAGACCTTCGGGTCCATAATTATTAGCTAGATGGCTTCTTCTCTATCTTTGGATCTCAATACAAGTTCTCCTCGATCTTCTTGGAGATCTATTCGATGTAATTCTTTTTGCGGTGTGTTTGTCGAGATCCAATGAATTGTGGGTTTATGATTAAGATTATCTATGAACAACATTTGAATCTCCTCTGAATTATTTTATGTATGATTTGTTATCTTTGCAAGTCTCTTTGAGTTATCAGTTTGGTTTGGCCTACTAGATTGATCTTTCTTGCAATGGGAGAAGTGCTTAGCTTTGGGTTCAATCTTGAGGTGTCCTTTCCCAGTGACAACAGGGGCAGCAAGGCACGTATTGTATTGTTTCCATCGAGGATAAAAAGATGGGGTTTATATCATATTGCTTGAGTTTATCCCTCTACATCATGTCATCTTGCCTAATGTGTTACTCTATTCTTATGAACTTTATACTCTAGATGCATGCTGGATAGCGGTTGATGTGTGGAGTAATAGTAGTAGATGCAGAATCGTTGTGATCTACTTGTCGCGGACGTGATGCCTATATACATGATCATGCCTCGATATTCTCATAACTATGCACTTTTCTATCAATTGCTCGACAGTAATTTGTTCACCCACCGTAATACTTATGCTATGTTGAGAGAAGCCACTAGTGAAACCTATGGCCCCCGGGTCTATTTTCCATCATATAAGTTTCCGATCTATTTTATCTTGCAATCTTTACTTTCCAATCTATATCATAAAAATACAAAAAATATTTATCTTATTATCTCTATGAGATCACTTTTCCAAGTGGCCGTGAAGGGGTTGACAACCTCTTTATCGCGTTGGTTGGAAGTTTCTTATTTGTTTGTGTAGGTACGAGGGATTTGAGTGTAGCCTCCTACTGGATTGATACCTTGGTTCTCAAAAACTGAGGGAAATACTTATGCTACTTTGTTGCATCACCCTTTCCTCTTCAAGGAAAAACCAACGCATGCTCAAGAGGTAGCAAGAAGGATCTCTGGCACCATTGTCGGGGAGTCTACGCACAAGTCAAGAAACACCAAGTACCCATCACAAACTCTTATCCCTCGCATTACATTATTTGTCATTTGCCTCTCGTTTTCCTCTCCCCCACTTCACCCTTGCCGTTTTATTCGCCCTATTTTTCCCGTTCGCCTCTTTTTCGCTTGCTTCTTGTGGTATTTGCTGCCACTATGTCTGAAATTGGGGAGGTTATCGTTGATAAGGACAATAGTAATAACGTGGGAAACTTTGATGCTTTTGATGATCCTGCTGAAGAACCCACTATCTTACATACTAAAAAGTTTTGAATCGGTAGTGGTAATATTATTGGAAAAGGGGTTCAAGATTTCTTTACTTGTGCTCGTGCTTTGCCCGCTATGGGTGGATCTATTCTTCATAGAACTAGTAGTCTTGCGAATGCTATATCCTTGCTTATAGTTGAACTCGAAAGACAGTTTATTCATATGCATCCTTGCATACAAAAGATTTTCCTAGAATTTTCCAATATTGAGCATTCTTTTGTTAAGCGTGCAGCTACTATCTTTTTGGCATATGAGTTCAGATTTATAATGAAAGAAGCCAAAGAAATTTCTGCGCACTATAGGGTGGACGCTGGTCGTCCTCCCATAGAGGCGATCCTTTTTAATCAAGAAGACATAATGCGTTTACGATCTTTAGATCATGTTGCGTATAATGAAAACCTTAGAAAAAAGGTTCCTACCGATGTTCTAGTTGATAGAATCTCCGAACTTAATGATGATTTTGCTATTCAAAACAATCGGTTAGGATTTTCTCTTGAGCAAAGGCTCATGACTTTTTGCCAAAAGAATGCTTATAATGATGAATTGGTTGTGCAATATGAGGGGCCAAAGGAGGAACCCATACTTCCCGAGCTTGATCTTGGGGACTTCTGTCCCATTAAATTTAGCCCTTTTGATTACTTTTGCTTGCCACATATAAAACTTGCTGCTGAACATAGGGAATATGAGATGAGTTTTCGTGATTTACCTTATCATTATGGTGATACTTCGATCTATTCTTGCTATTATGCCTAGCTAGGGACGTTAAACGATAGCGCTTGTTGGGAGGCAACCCAATTTTATTTTTGTTATTTGCTTTTTGTTACTATTTAGTAATAAATAATTCATCTAGCCTCTGGTTAGATGTGGTTTTATGTTTTAATTAGTGTTTGTGCCAAGTAAGACCTATAGGATCTTCTTGGGTGATAGTTAATTTTGATCTTGCTGAAAAACAGAAACTTTTGCACGCATGAGAATAATTTTCATAAATCACAGAAATGAGATTTTCAGTTGATTCTTTTTGCAGAAGATGAATAGACAAATTATATAGGACTTCCTATTTTGGTAGAATGTTTGGGATCCAGAAGTATTCGAAAGTTACATATTGCTACAGACTGTTCTGTTTTTGACAGATTCTGTTTTTCGTGTGTTGTTTGCTTATTTTGATGAATCTATGGCTAGTATCGGGGGGTATAAACCATAGAGAAGTTGGAATACAGTAGGTTTAACACGAATATAAATAAGGAATGAGTTCATTACAGTACCTTAAAGTGGTGGTTTGTTTTATTTCGCTAACGCAGCTCATGAGATTTTCTGTTGAGTTTTGTGTTGTGAAGTTTTCAAGTTTTTGGGTAAAGATTTGATGGATTATGGAATAAGGAGTGGCAAGAGCCTAAGCTTGGAGATTCCCAAGGAACCCCAAGGTGAAATTCAAGGACAACCAAAATCCTAAGCTTGGGGATGCCCCGGAAGGCATCCCTTCTTTCGTCTTCGTCCATCGGTAACTTTACTTGATGCTATATTTTTATTCACCACATGATATGTGTTTTGCTTGGAGCGTCTTGTATGATTTGAGTCTTTTCTTTTTAGTTTACCACAATCATCCTTGTTGTACAAACCTTTTGGGAGAGACACACATGAATCGAAATTTATTAGAATACTCTATGTGCTTCCTTTATATCTTTTAAGCTAGGTAGTTTTGCTCTAGTACTTCACTTATATCTTTTTAGAGCACGGTGGTGGCTTTATTTTATAGAAATTACTGATCTCTCATTCTTCACTTATATTATTTTGAGAGTCCTTTAGAACAGCATGGTAGTTGCGTTGGTTATAAAATTAGTCCTAATATGATGAACATCAAAGATAGGTATAATAAAAACTATCATATAAAGTGCATTGAATACTATGAGAAGTTTGACACTTGATGATTGTTTTGAGATATGAGGATGGTAATATTAGGGTCATGCTAGTTGAGTAGTTGTGATTTTGAGGAATACTTGTGTTAAAAGTTTGTGATTCCCGTAGCATGCACGTATGGCGAACCGTTACGTGATGAAGTTGGAGCATGATTTATTTATTGATTGTCTTCCTTATGTGTGGAGGTCGGGATCGCGCGATGGTTAACTCCTACCAACCCTTCCCCTAGGAGTATGCGTGTAGTACTTTTTTTGATAACTTGTAGATTTTTGCAATAAGTCTATGAGTTCTTCATGACTAATGTTGAGTCCATGGATTATACGCTGTCTCACCCTTCCACCATTGCTAGCCTCTCTTGTGCCGTGCAACTTTCGCCGGTATCATACACCCACCATATACCTTCCTCAAAACAGCCACCATACCTACCTATTGTGGCATTTCCATAGCCATTCCGAGATATATTGCCATGCAACTTTCCACTGGAAAGTTGCTTATGACACATTCCACCATTGTCATATTGCTTTGCAAGATCATGTAGTTGACAATGTATTTGTGGCAAAGCCATCATTCATGATTCTTTCATACATGTCACTCTTGATTCATTATCCCGGTACACCGCTAGAGGCATCCACATAGAGTCATATTTTGTTCTAAGATTCTTGAGTTGTAAGTAGATAAAAGTGTGATGATCTTCATTATTAGAGCATTGTCCCATGTGAGGAAAGGATGATGGAAGCAATGATTCCCTCACAAGTTGGGATGAATCTCCGGACTTTATGAAAAATAAAAGAGGTCAAAGAAGCCCAAATAAAAAAAGAGGCCAAAAAAGCCCACCAAAAGAAAGAAACAAATGAGAGAAAGAGAGAAGGGACAATGTTACTATCCTTTTACCACACTTGTGCTTCAACGTAGCACCATGATCTTCATGATAGAGAGTCTCCTATGTTGTCACCTTCATTTGCTAGTGGGAATTTTTCATTATAGAACTTGGCTTGTATATTCCAATGATGGGCTTCCTCAAATTGCCCTAGGTCTTCGTGAGCAAGAAAGTTGGATGCACACCCACTTAGTTTCTTTTGATGAGCTTTCATACACTTATAGCTCTAGTGCATCTGTTGCATGGCAATCCCTACTCACTCACATAGATATCTATTAATGGGCATCTCCATAGCCCGTTGATACGCCTAGTTGATGTGAGACTATCTTCTCCTTTTTGTCTTCTCCACAACCACCATCCTATTCCACTTATAGTGCTATTACATGGCTCACGCTCATGTATTGCGTGAAGATTGAAAAAGTTTGAAAATACTAAAGTATGAAACAGTTGCTTGACTAAAATTGGGGTTGTGCATGATTTAAATATTTTGTGTGATGAAGATAGAGCATAGCCAGACTATATGATTTTGTAGGGATAACTTTCTTTGGCCATGTTATTTTGAGAAGACATGATTACTTTGTTAGTATGCTTGAAGTATTATTACTCTTATGTCAACATTAAACTTTTGTCTTGAATCTTTCGTATCTGAACATTCATGCCACAATAAAGAAATTTACATTGAAAATTATGTTAGGTAGCATTCCACATCAAAAATTCTGTTTTTATCATTTACCTACTCGAGGACGAGCAGGAATTAAGCTTGGGGATGCTTGATATGTCTCCAACGTATCTATAATTTTTTATTGTGACATGCTATTATATTATCTATTTAGGATGTTTAATGGGCTTTATTATATACTTTTATACTATTTTTGGGACTAACCTATTAACTGGAGGCCCAGTCCAAATTATTGTTTTTTGCCTATTTCAGTGTTTTGTAGAAAAAGAATATCAAACAGAGTTCAAACGGAATGAAACCTTTGGAAGAGTCGTTTTTGGAACAAACGCAATCCAGGAGACTTGGAGTGGATGTCAAGGAAGCAACAAGGCGGCCACAAGGCAGGGAGGCGCGCCAAGGGGGGGTAGGCACGCCCCCCACCCTCGTGGGCCCCTCGTGGCTCCCCAGACCGACTTCTTTTGCCTATATATACTCATATACCCTGAAACATCCGAGAGCACCACGAAACTCTATTTCCACCGCCACAACCTTCTGTACCCGTGAGATCCCATCTTGGGGCCTTTTCTGGCGCTCCGCCGGAGGGGGAATTAACCATAGAGGGCTTCTACATCAACACCATAGCCTCTCCGATGATGTGTGAGTAGTTTACCTCAGACCTTCGGGTACATAGTTATTAGCTAGATGGCTTCTTCTCTCTCTTTGGATTGCAATACAAAGTTCTCCTCGATCTTCTTGGAGATCTATTCGATGTAATTCTTTTTGCAGTGTGTTTGTCGAGATTCGATGAATTGTGGGTTTATGATTAAGATTATCTATGAACAATATTTGAATCTCCTCTGAATTCTTTTATGTATGATTTGTTATCTTTGCAAGTCTCTTCGAATTATCAGTTTGGTTTGGCCTACTAGATTGATCTTTCTTGCAATGGGAGAAGTGCTTAGCTTTGGGTTCAATCTTGCGGTGTCCTTTCCCAGTGACAGCAGGGGTAGCAAGGCACGTATTGTATTGTTGCCATCGAGGATAAAAAGATGGGGTTTATATCATGTTGCTTGAGTTTATCCCTCTACATCATGTCATCTTGCCTAATGCATTACTCTGTTCTTATGAACTTAATACTCTAGATGCATGCTGGATAGCGATCGATGTGTGGAGTAATAGTAGTAGATGCAGAGTCGTTTCGATCTACTTGTCGCGGATGTGATACCTATATACATGATCATGCCTAGATATTCTCATAACTATGCACTTTTCTATCAATTGCTTGACAGTAATTTTTTCACCCACTGTAATACTTATGCTATCTTGAGAGAAGCCACTAGTGAAACCTATGGCCCCTGGGTCTATTTTCCATCATATAAGTTTCCGATCTATTTTATCTTGCAATCTTTACTTTCCAATCTATATCATAAAAATACCAAAAATATTTATATTATTATCTCTATCAGATCTCACTTTTGCAAGTGGCCGTGAAGAGATTGACAACCCCTTTATCGCGTTGGTTGGAAGTTTCTTATTTGTTTGTGTAGGTACGAGGGATTTGAGTGTAGCCTCCTACTGGATTGATACCTTGGTTCTCAAAAACTAGGGGAAATACTTACGCTATTTTGCTGCATCACCCATTCCTCTTAAAGGGAAAACCAACGCATGCTCAAGAGGTAGCAGGGCTGAGGACGACGGGAGGTCGCCGGCGATCTCGGGGCAGGAGCAGCGAAGATGGCGGTGCAGAGGGCGACGCAGGGCGTCCGGCGTCGTGCGAGTTGACGGAGAGGCGCGGGAGATGGAGGCGGAGCTCCTGAGCTTGTCGGAGAGGCGAGGCCATGGCGGTGGGCGCGGCGACAGCGAGCGGCAGTGACGGTGGCGCTCGGGCGGGTCAGAGAGCGAGCGGCAAAAGAGGGGATGAGCACGGGAGAGAGTGAGAGGGGTGCGCGGCAGCGCGTGGCATTGCGTGGGGCATCCAGGCGGTGAGGGGGAGGCCAGGCAGGCAGGTGGCGTGGCGGCATGGTCGTGCGCGCGCGCAGGCCACACGCCTGGCCGACTGGCGCCAGGAGGACGACGGCACTGGTGGGCTGGTCCAGCTGGGCTGCACAATGTTGGGTCGGCTAAGGCGCCAGATGGGCTGCAGGTGAGCACAGGTAAGTTTTCCATTTTGTTTTCTTTTCTATTTTTCTGACATTTGTTATGATTTAGTAAAAATACTAAATCAACTTATTTAATTATGTAATTTTTTGCAGGGACTAGTTGGACCACTCCGAAGCCCCTCACCAAAATTCAGAAGTATTGGACAATATTATATATATATATATAAATATTTATCCAATGCAAATAATTACTGGGTTAATCCAAATGGCCAAAATAAATATATATGAGCTCCTAAAAATATTGGTTTGATTTTTACCTCTGACCAATATTTTCAGACAGCAACATGGACATTTTCTTGGACCTTTTTGGAGCAATTTTTATCTGGGTCATTTCCAGAAATGATTTCTGAGGGTTTCACAAATCCCCATTTCAAACTTAAATGAAAATTAAACATGATGCACACATGACTAACTAGTCTAGGCCATACCAGAACTAGGGATGTGACAATCCCACAATATCGCTGAATCAAGATAAGAGCAAGGAAGGAAGCAATCTGAATATCAACGCCCACAAACTCCTTTGTGTTCTACTCGTGATGTCATCTACGCATAGACCTAGCTTTGATACCACTGTTAGGGAATGTTGCATGGGAAACAAAAAAATTCTTATGCTCACCAAAATCAATCTAGGAGATGAACATCTATGAGAGGAGAGACTGGATCTACATACCCTTGTAGATCGCTAAGCGGAAGTGTTAAGAAACGCAGTCGATGTAGTCGAACGTCTTCGCGATCCAATCACGATCCGTCCACGAACTCTCGATGAAGTGCCAAACGGAAGGCACCTCCGCATTCAACACACATATGGCTTGATGATGCCTTCACCTCCTCATTCCAGCGAGCGATGGTGAAGTAGTAGCTCGAGTTCCCGGAAGCACGACAGCGTGGTGGCGGTAGTGGTGGAGCAATCTCGGCAGAGCTTTGCTAAGCAATCCGGGAGAGAGAGAAACTATGAGGGAGAGGAAGGGCAGCGTCGTGGCCTAGATGGGTGCGGATGCCCTCCCTATCCACCTTTATATATAGGGGGAAGGGAGGAGGTAGGGGCTCCCTAGGGCTTCCCCCTAGGGGGGCAACAGCCACCACATGGGGGCGCCCTCGGGTTTGGGTAGCGCCTCCCTAGGTGCCTTGCCTCCCAAGCAAGAGTGCGGCTGCCCAAGGGGGGCCCCACCCACCTAGCCGAGTGGGCTAGGGTTTGGGGTGGCGCCCAGCCCCTTGTGGGCTAGTGTCCCCCTTCCCTTGGCCCATGAGGCCCCCCAACACTTGTCGGGGCCTCCTGAAACTCCTTTCGGTCTTCCGGCGATAAACCAGTACCTCCCAAAACATTTCCGGAATCTGATTCCCTTCGTCCTATATATCAATCTTCACCTCCGGACCATTCCGGAGTTGTTCGTCATGTCCGGGTTCTCATCCAGGACTCCGAACAACCTTCGGTCACCAACACAACTCAATTATACTTAGATCATCACCAAACGTTAAGTGTGTAGACCCTGCGGGTTCGAGAACTATGCAGACATGACTGAGACACCTCTACGGTCAATAACCAATAGCAGGACCTGGGTGTCCATATTGGTTCCTAAAAATTCTACGAAGATCTTTATCGGGAGAACCTCAATGCCAAGGATTCAGCTAATCCCGTATGTAGTTCCCTTTGTCCATCGGTATGTTCCTTGCCTGAGATTCGATCATCGGTATCTCCGTACCTAGTTCAATCCCGTTACCGGCAAGTCTATTTACTCGTTCTGTAATACAAGATCCTGTGGCTAAATCTTTAGTCACATTGCTTGCAAGCTCATTGAGATGTTGTATTACCGAGTGGGCCCTAAGATACCTCTCCGTCATACGGAGTGACAAATCCCAGTCTTGATCCATGCCAACTCAATAGACACCCTCGGAGATACCTATAGAGCACCTTTATAGTCACCCAGTTACATTGTAATGTTTAATACACACAAGGTACTCCTTCGGTGTCAGTGAGTTGCATGATCTCATGGTCATAGGAACAGATACTTGACATGCAGAAAACAATACCAATAAACTTGATACAATCAAATGCTACGCGTTATAGTTTGGGTCATGTCCATCACATCATTCTCCTAATGATATGATCCCGTTATCAGATGACAACTCATGTCTATGTCTAGGAAACCATAACCATCTTTGATCAACGAGCTAGTCCGGTAGAGGCTCACTAGGGACACATTGTTGTCTATGTATCCACACATGTATTTGAGTTTCCAGTCAATACAATTTATAGCATGGATAATAAATGATTATCATGAACAAGGAAATATAATAATAACCACTTTATTATTGCATCTAGGGCATATTTCCAACATATGAAACATAACAAGCGTTATGTATAGGAAATTAATAGACATGACCATCCAATAATTATAGTTTGCTCTGAAATAATTTGGTTATCAGCTCCCATAGTGAAACCTTGCAATAAATTAAATAACATTAACTTAGATTTACAACCTAGTGCATATCTCATTGGAGATCAATGTATAAAATTGGCATGTGATTGTACAAAATACAAACTTAATCCACTAAATATTAACTTTTGAAGCACATAATATGTTTATTAGCCCATAACCTGATTCCCATGTACTATTGTACATCTTCCCGGAATACTTCTACTAGTGATGGGCAAGCATGAATTTTGAAGTACTTCCAAAATCAAAGTAGAATGAAATGAGGCTGAGGTCATTTGCTTGAGCTTCCTTGCTATCATGAGGAGAGTACCGACATAAGAACAACATGGGTGTTGAGAGGTGGGGTGCGTGGAGGAGATAGTGGAGAGATGGTGAGGGAATACCTAGCTTCTTGAAGGTTAGCTTTCCGAGAGATTCATCGGTGGACGGATGAAGACGAGGCGAGTGTATGCGGCGATCACGGTGTCGCAATTACCTGGGCTAGACCACGTCGCCCCGTGGAGATGGTATGCTTCCTTCTAGTATGGTTCCACTACATAGAAAGGAAGCGCCACCAGAAATGATTGTTGAAGCCCACACACAAGGATGGGAGATGGGGGTGATGGAGCTCTAGCCCTAGTGCAGCAGTGCAATTCATCTACATGGGAACCCTAATGAATGAGAGAAGAGAGGGGGTTGAGCGAGGAAGGGTCCCACCATGAAATCACAAAATCAATTGGCCCACGCTGCCTGACCTAGTCAAAATCAATGCCACAAACTAAATCCATCGCCTTGATCACTCCTTGAAGCTCCTATCCCAGGGAGTTTATTTATTCAAAAGATTTTTTCTCAAATTTTCATCAGGATATTGTGTGCCTTTTGATGTTTCATGGTGTATCCATGTATGGCCAGCTGTTAGGAGACCTTAATGTTGTTATTATGTATTCTCTTCATCCATGTGTGTTGGGCACCTAAAAGAATTCAGGAATTCCAAAAGTATTAGTCGCTTTTGTATTTAATATCCTCATGATCTATTCATCCTCTTGTTTGGCTCTCTCATGCAGCCCCCTTTATCTTCTTGGTTCCCTTTTTCATGCATTCACAACTCACTCCACCCATTTTCATGCATGTACAATTAAATGTTTCTATCAGTTGTATTTTTTAGGGAACATGATAGGATCATTTCCAAAACATTAAACATAATGTTGACCTATCATGGTGCATCTTGGTCACAGTGCAACTCCTTAAACGTCATATGCACGTGGACAGAGGGAGTGGATTGATTGAGAATTGTAAGCGGCTAAAAACTTACACATATTCGAATTTGTGTAAAGGTACATCATATAGAACTTGCAAATGACATTTGTTGTAGCCCCTTCTCATCTTTCAGATTTTTCTAAACATCATTTCTACAATATTGAAATCTTGCATGGTATGCACATGACCTCACTATCGAACAAGTTGTGACGATTTTATTCCTCCAAGTTTATCAACATTATACTCATAGGAGATAGAGTAGAATCTTAGAGCATCTATAACTGGACCCCTCAAACCTTTCTGTTAGAAGGGATAAAGAGAGATTGGTGGAACTGATTGATTATTGCTTGAGCCTCGTGGGCATATATATATATAGGGTGGGTCTATTATGATAACACCCTTAAGACCTTACTCTGATAACACTGAAGCCTTATTCTGATAACACCCCAACCCACACCTGTGAAAATAAAAAAAAGCAGGTCAACCCCCGCCACCCCTCCTCCCACATCTTCCCCGTACCCACCCACCTTCTTCGTCTCCATCCCCACCACACACCACTGCACCAACCTCTCCCTTCCCCCACCACCGCACCACTCCCTCCCTTTCCCCACCATCGCACCACCTCCCTCCCTTCCCCCACCCCACCAACCGGCGCCAATCTCTCCACCCGC
>NC_041383.1:291348610-291351604 GCF_002162155.2 Triticum dicoccoides | reverse complement strand
AGGCCGCGGCGACCCCCCGCCCCACAACACCCCGGCACCGGATCCAGGAAAGTGAAGGCCTGCCACCGGAGCTAGGCCGCGCCCCCCGCCTCCACATCCAGCCGATCTAGTTTGGGTCGACCACCACACTGCCGCGTCGGATCTGCTCGCCCATGCTCGCCAGTCCTCCTCTGCGTTTGAGCTTGTTGTCCACCGCATGTTGGGTCGAGCCTTCAGCGACCAATTGCTCACAAGAGAATCCCCCACATCTTCTTCCTCGTGACATCGGTGAGATCGGCCGCCCCATGCTCCATCCCACACCACCCCTCGCCAGATCTGCATCGGGACCTCACCTCGCCCACACCCCCACTTGCCGGAACTGCTATGCAGCTCGGTGGGGTCTGTCGTGTGGTTTGGTGGGTCATGCCGTGCAGTGTGGTGTGGCTACAGCTCTTGCGTGCGGTTCGATCGTGTGTGTGAGTGCAATGTGCTGCACAGGTGGGCAGAGGGAGGAGGGAGTGTAATGCACGGCCGCCCGGCCCTCCATTCCACCTCCCCTCCTCTTTCGATGGAGCATCACAGCCGTGGCGACCCCTTCGAGCTACAACCCATTACGGCTTCCATGCAGTCCCAGCATGGCGTGCATGCAGTCATCTCCCCCTGGCATTCCTCCACGCCTGCTGAGCGGCATCTACACCACCGTTGGAGATGAGGTTCACCGTACGTTGATGTGCAGTTAAGTATGTGTACATGTGCAATTTGTTAGTATGTGCATGTACAACTGCAGCTCACTTCATCCGGCGTGGCGTTTTTTTTGGGGTTCAATTGCAGCTCACTTTGTCCCAATCGTTGGTGAAACCGTGCACCAACTCATTCCTTCTCTCTAGGATGAGCAACGCAATGGTGTCGCTGGAGCAGTCCACGCAGCAGGCGCGCACGGCCATCATCGACTCGTCATGCAGTGCACTTCTTTACTGTGGGCGCGAGCAAAGTCAGGATTAGTCAGCAACACGCGCGGCCATCATCGACTCATGGGCGATTTTTGCAGCTCACTTTTTTGTTTTTTCAGTTCGTTGCGTGAGAAAATGGTGTATGTTTAGTTTATATATTGAAGGACATGTGTGCTGATTGCAAAAGTAGTACACTTCAGCAAAAAAACAGTTGCCGTCTGCACAGGAGGGCCATCACCCTGAGCTGCCTATGCAAAATTCATAATAAAATTGTGGCATCCTTGACTGTGTTCACGTGGTGCGGAGCGTGTGTGTGCATGCAATTCATTATTTTTCATGTTTGTTTTGTCTGTAGTCTTGCAGTGCAGTTCTCTTCTGGAAGACATATCCAATGCTTGGTTTGTTATGCGATAGGAGTACTACAGTCTGGTGTGTGGGCGCAAGGAAAGTTCACTAACCTCAACCATGCAAAAGTTTTAAAAAGCGTTTGTAAAAAATCATTGATGCAGTACACTTTCCTCGTCTCAGCACTCAGGATCTGAAGTTCACTAACCTCAACCATGCCAAACTTGAAAAAACATTTTACAAAAAAATGCAGCACACTAGCTTCAGACAAACGACAACAAATCAATGTACTCCACTTCCTTTTGTGTCGCGGTACACTTCCCTCTAATGTGCACTACACTCATCCCCATGAGGTACCATGTGTTTCATAAAAAAAGTTAGAAAACAGTTTGAAAAAAGAGAAAATTTACGGGGTTCACTTGCCTATCCAATGCAGTGCGGTTTTTAGTCTCAAGCAGTGCAGTCGGCCGTATGATGTTGTTCATCCCGTAGGTGCAAAAAAATTGTTACGGAAGCGAAGAAAAGTAATGTGGTTCATTTCTTGATAGTGTTGTGGTTCATTTACACACAATGTGAAGTGCACTCTACTTTCTCGTCCTTGAAAAAAAATTGTGTTTGAATAAAAGAAAAATCATGCAGTTCTCTTACCCGTTTGATACAATGCGGTTTTCCGTCCGATGAAGTGCGGTTTTCAGTCGGATGAAGTATGCACGTCGATTTGGGTGTCACGAAAAACAGTCTCCGCATTTCGGTAAATTTAAAACTGCTCTTAAACCGTAAGGAATTAGAGAGAGTGTTCTACATGAAAAAGTTGTGTCTCGTCGATATCTTTCCAACGGCATATCATTTGAATCATTTTGACTTTGTAAAAATTTCGCGAAAAACGGCCGCTGCCTCTCGTCGTCAGCCGCATGATTTTTAAAATTAACTAAAAACCGTAAGGAATCTCAAAAACATTTCAACATATGAAAGTTGCACCTCGTCCGTAGCTTTCCAACGGCGTATCATACACCTCATTTCGACAAACGGTTAGAAAACTGGAGCGAAAACAGTAGCGAAAATTTTAAAAAAATGAAAAATAGAATTCCGCGATTTAGTAAATTTGAAACTGTTCTTAAACCGTAATAAATTAGAGAAAATAATAGATATGAAAAATATGTGCCTCGACGATATCTTTCCAAAGGTGTATCATTTGCTTCGTTTCGACAAGCAGTTTAGAAGAAATCGCGAAAAAAACGCTTGTTGCCACTCATCATGGGCCGCACCATTTTCAAAACTGCTCTTAAACCGTGTGAAATCTCGAAAAGTGTTCAACATGTCGAAGTTGAGCCTAATCCATAGCTTTTCAACGCTATATTACACGCCTCATTCCGATAAACGGTTAAAAAATTAAAGCGAAAACAGTATCAAAAAAACAAAAACCCCCCATGGTCCCCATCTCCCACCCTACCTCTGCGCGTGCAGCCGCCACGGCGACCCTCCACCCCACCGGCATGCCGCCATGGTCTCCCTCCCCGGCGGCACACGCCCGCTCTCCCTCCCCTGCACCGGGGGGCCGCTCACCCGCCCTCCTTCCCCCGCAACGGCGCGCAACCCGCCCGCCTGCCTCCCCGGCGCCGCCAGCCCGCCCTCCCTCCCTCCGCACCGGCGCGCCGCCGCCCTCCTACCTCCCCGGTACCATACGGCTATCTTCCCTTCCTTGCACCAGTGCACCGCCCGG
>NC_041383.1:291344140-291348116 GCF_002162155.2 Triticum dicoccoides | reverse complement strand
CCCGGCTCCCCTAGCACGAGCCGGCGACCCGCCATGGCCCCCCTCCCACGAGCCGGTGCCCGGCCTCCCTCCCCGCGACGTGGAGATTGCCTGCAAAACAATGTCATGCACCTGTCTACAGGATAAGTGGAACAGGGCTGCTCGTATTAGACGTTGTTCAGTTGATTTATGATGAGCAACCTGCAGTTGCAAATTAAAATGATGTTGTACTTGATATCAGTGACCATTTCAAGGTACAGATATTGCTTTACTGTATTATATATTGCAATCATTTATTGCAATATAGACTTGTATACTGTATCTGAGCTCGTTATCTTATGTCTCTTATATTCTTTTATACTTGTTATAAGTAAATCATAAGCAGTACAAGAACCTCATAGAAAGAAACACAAAATATATTGTCATCAATAGTGCATAACATATATATAAATAAGTACAAACTACATATTTAAAAAAAGATGCAGTATTAGCATTTATTCATTTTGGGCGCAACCCATTGAAGTATCAACATTTATCAATAATTATCCTAGGGTTAAAAGAAGTGATTAAATAACATGTTTATTTTTATTATCGGGCAGTGCCATAAAACCACTATGGGAAGTACCTCTGATTCATTATGAGCAGTACCGTTTATATAACTTGAGCAATACAAAACATTTTTATTACGTGGTGGTACTATTGAATCACTCTGGGCAATACAATTTATGTATTTTAAGCGATACAAAAACTTTTTATTACCAGGCAGTACGAAACTTATATTTCACAAAAGTCCAAAATACATGTCAAGGGGAGTTTAGTTCTATAGAAATAATTTACGGGCAGTACAATTTATTCATTTTGAGCAGTACAATTATTATTATTATTATCGGGCAGTACGAAACTCATATTCCACGGAAGTACAAGGTATGTGTGAAGGGAATTTGAGTTCTCTAAAAAAATTATGGGCAGTACAATTTAATCATTTTGAGCAGTACAAAAACTTCTTTATTGCCGGGCAGTATGAAACTCATATTCCACAGAAGTACAATATTATGTTTCCTTGGAACAGGAAAAATCTCAGTATTTTGAATATTGTTCAAAAACCGTGAAGAATTGGAAAAATGTTAAAACACAAAAAAGTTGCTAAATTTCAATACTTTTCCAACGTAAAATGTACTTCTCTTCATCGTGGTATTCTGTGGTATTCTTTTACTCCGACGGGCGACGAGGAGATTGAATGAAATTTTGACCTCCTGAGTGGAGAATTACGGGAAGTACAAAGGTAGCAGTAATGGGAAGTACATACAATATTTAGGTAGAAGTACAGAACAGTACAGCATGTGAGCGAGGAAGTACCTGCTGAGAATTATTCCTGCTAGGGAGGCAGTAGCATAGTTACACTGAGAGAAGTACCGAGTAGTTTGAAGTAGCAGTACAAGGTGTCCTTTATGCTAATTTGGTACTCACCTTTTGCAGCTACTACTTGGAGCTGTGAAATTAGCAAGCTTAGGGAAGTGCAAAAAGGTTCTTTGTAGTGAAGACTAGCAGTACAGAATATCTTGAAGCAGCAGTGCAGATAAAAATGCAAAACTAGCCTTAATAAAAATTATGTAATTGAGAAGTACAAACCCTATAAGATCAAGAAGTACGAAACTGATATTCCCAAGAAGTACAAGATACATGTCAAAGGAAACTGACTTATGTAAAATAATTTACGAGCAATACAATTTAATCATTTTGAGTAATACAAAAAAAATATTGCAGAGCAGTATGAAACTCGTATTCCACAGAAGTACAAGGCAAAATTGTGTTCTTTTAAAATAAATCCGAGCAGTACAACTTATTCATTTCGAGGAGTACAATTATTATTATTATTATTATTATCAGGCAGTAAGAAACTCATATTCCACAGAAGTACAAAGGTACATGTGGAGGGAATTTGAGTTCTCTGGAAAAAAATTATGGGCAGTACAATTTAATCACTTTGAGAAGTACAGAAACTTCTTTATTGTCGGGCAGTAAAAAAATGTTTGTAAATTTCAGTAGCTTTCCAACGGCATATCATTTGCGCTATTCCGAGAAGTGGTCAAAAAAATAATATATAATTAATGTTCGTCTATTTTGAATGAATCTTGATATTTTCAAAACTGCTCAAAAATTATGTAAAATTTGAAAAACATTAATACACGAAAAAGATGTGAATTTCAGTACCTTTCCAATGCCATATCATTTGCATCATTTCGATATCCAAAAATGATCCATGATCATCTTTTAATAAAATAGATTTTTAGTATTTTCAAAACTGTTCCAAAACTGTGCAAAATTCGAAAAAACTTAAAACATGAAAATGTTTGTAAATTTCAGTAGCTTTTCAACGGTATATCATTTTCTACATTCCGATAAGTGGTTAAAAGAATTTCGTTCGAAACACTTTTCATTCAGCTTGTGATGATTTCTATTTTTTGAAAATTCATAATAAAAAAATAAAAAAAAGTGAAGCAAGTTACAATATATAAGAGTTGAGAATTTTCTGTAGCTTTCCAACGGTATATCATTTGTGCAATTCCGATTAACGGTTTAGAATCTATTAGTGAATTACTACGAAGTACAGAAGAGCAGTACCAACTTTACGAAAAAGAAGTACGGTTGCGTTATGCAGAAGCAGTACCAGATCTTTATTCCGGGCGGGACGAGATTATTGCGTAATATTATTCTATCATCGATTGTAGAATAGACGGCATGTGTGTGTCTATATATATATATATATATATATATATATATATATATATATATATATATATATATATATATATATATATATATATATATATATATATATATATATATATATATATATATACGGTGGCGCTATTGTAAGCGAGTGCGCATATTAGCTTAACATGCGCTCCGGCCGGTCCTAATTATGCGGGCGCCTCACGCGGAGAAGGCTTGCTCTCCACCGCTAATTTCTTGAGGGTAATGGTGTTTGCAACAAAAAGTAACGTGTTTAATTTTGTTACCATGCATGTTTTGCTGCATCACGATTTGAATGTCACTATTCGTTGGCTGTAATAGAAATAGTATAGTTGGTAATGGACAAAGATTCTTTACCAAAACGTAGTAAAACCTTTCTAACGTGTAAAACCACTCTAACGTGTAGTAACAAATACTATGCTCACTATATAGTAAGCCCAGGCTCATGTAGTAATGCATTACTACATGGTGAACCTAGTAAAAACCAGGCTCACATGTAGTAAAAATAGGGTTGCATTGCCTGGCGACTGGTAAACCTAGTAAATCCAGCTGATATGTAGTAATGCATTACTACCTGGTAAACCTAGTAAACCAATCTACTATGTAGTAAAATTTAGAGATGCTTTGTCTGGCACATGGTATAACCTAGTAAATCTAGGCTCGTATGTAGTAATGCATTACTGCATCTGCTTTTTACATGTAGCGAGTGGTGATTGTAACTCGTTACTATTGGTTTTGGTGGAGGAACACACGCCTGCCGAAGTGCGCGGACTCTAGGCGTAAGTCGTTACGGTAGATTTCACGGACGAGCATGCGGGTTGCCTAATTAGCGCGTCCGGCCGGTTGGTTCGATCGGCGGTCGGAGCGTAGGCTAAGATATAAATGCGCGCAGGCCTACTTGTTAAATGTTTAGCAAGTCTTAACTAGTTCTGTGGCAAGCTATGATAGACACAAGTAAAAAATATGAAATAAATAGGGGAGCCTCATTCTATTATAATAAGATGATCCAACGTTGTGATTGTGAATATATGCATTTATGTGTCCTCAGTGAAAAAAACAAGCATTTCCGCTCACTACAGGATCAACATATATTGAAAATTTTGTTCTTTTTGTACAGGACATATGCAGTCATATTTTTTCAATCACTCCGTTGGATCATGTTATATTATAGGTGTGTTGGTTCGGTATTTTTTCAGGATTTTTGAGAACTTTTACACCGTCGAAAACCTTAACTAGTTCTGTG
>NC_041383.1:291343409-291343990 GCF_002162155.2 Triticum dicoccoides | reverse complement strand
TATATATATATATATATATATATATATATATATATATATATATATATATATATATATATATATATATATATATATATACGGTAGCGCTATAGTGAGCCTGAGCGCAAAGTCGCTAATGCTGCGCTCCGGCACCACACACCACTCCTCCGCCTCTCTAAATAATCCAACCACCGTAAAAATGGTAGAAACCATCGTAACAGCCTTAAACAAATTACCTTTGGCTGCATGGAATCACTCCCATGCCCCGGCAAATAAGCCAACAAGATTTGTTTTGTTCCGGACGCTCGTAACCCTTTGCTAAACATGATAAAAACCAGAAAAGGATTACCTCCCACATGTTTGATCATAAATATGTTGGCGTGCATGTCACAAAATCAAGGTGCGTAGTTAAAAATACATAGTAACATACAAACATTGGTAGTAAACCACTATGTTGTAGTAGTAAATTGTAAAAGCCTTTTACTATCAAGGTACTACATTTTTTGAAAGGTGAATTACTACTTTTAGTACAAGCGTTTACCGCCAGCAGCAATACATTACTACTAGCATGCGATGCATCTCAATCAGCCATAGAATAAGGT
>NC_041383.1:291337859-291342933 GCF_002162155.2 Triticum dicoccoides | reverse complement strand
TGGCTGGAGTGGAAACCGACGAGGTTGCTCGAGCAAGGCGGTAGCCCTTTGTGCCATTTGTTGATGTAGCCGAGAGCCTAGGGTGGTGTAGCCGTGGTCGAGGTAGCCGTGCGAAGAATCTCGTGGTCGATGTCGAGTCGGGGTGGTCGGTGTCGAGGTAGTCATCATGCACCGGGAGGAAGAGCAACGGCGGCGATGGCCTGAGGAGGCAGCGGTTGTGGCGGCTAAGTCAAGAGTGCGCTGGCGATGCTCGAAGTAGGCGAGGAGGAACCCGGCAGCGTGATGAAGACCAGCGCGGACGGTGATGTTCCTGCGTCGAGGAAGGCGGCGCTGCGCATACCACACAGAAATCGACACGCGTGGACGGTGAAGTGGACCATGCCATGGCGCTACGGCCCGAAGGGGTGACGCAGCGGCAACAAGCGGGTCAGGCGACGGTGGGGAAGACCTCAGGGCGGCGGCAAGGACCATGCCACGCTCGTTACGGCCTGATGGGACGATGCAGCGGTAGCGCGATGGTCGGTGCAGCCACGGGGACGGCCTAGAGTGGACGACCTCGGGGCGGCAGTGACCGCGGGCCGCGACACTACGCCCCAAAGGGGCAACACAACGGCGGCGCGTAGGTCGGTGCAACCGCAGGGTGAACTACGGGGCGGCAGCAAGGACCGCGTGCCACGCTCGCTACGGCCCGAAGGGACGACCCAGCGGTAGCGCAAGGGTTGGTGCAGCCACGGGGACGCCCTGGAGCGGACTGCCTCGGGATGGCGGTGACTGCGGGCCGCAGCACTACGGCCCGAAAGGGCGACGCAGCGGCAATACACGGGTTGGTGCAGCCACGGAAAGAACCATGGGACGGCGATGCTACATGCCAAAGGGACGACACAGCTGCAGCTCGTTGCTCAATCGATGAAGAGACGTGTAAACTTTGACGTTGATCTTCACTAAATCCTGCGGAGAGGTGCATTGGATGATCAGACCGGACGACATGCATCTGGCGAACGAACAGGCCAGGAGAGCAATCGGACAAGGGCACGAGATTTGCAAGAAGGCTAAGTTGATGCGTGACAACAGGGGAAGCCTCCACCTGCACATATGCATCACGTATGAGCTGCCAACATAGCATGTACAAGTACATAGCGTGCCTGGGACGCGGCCACGCAAGCAGTATGGATCAATCTGTACCGGGCACTCGAGTAATCCCACGTCCGCATGTGGTGCGGTACTAGCCGCCGATCGCACGGCGTACACGCGAGTCAGCACAGGACCGATCGGGCCGCCGCCGCGCGCTCGCGCACATGTGTGAAGCCAGAGGCATCATCTAGCCGGAGACGATGAACATGTTGATCAAGTAGACATGCGCCATAGAGGATGAATATATTATGCATGTATATTGTGTCGTAGACCCACCTTCTAGTTTTCCTATATAGTTGAGGTTGTGGCCCCCATCTTATACATCATAGAAAACATATAGTTTTCTTAATGACGAGGGATCACCCTTGGATTTCTGTTATCATAAATAGGTGTCCTATAGGAGATACAAAGTATATAGCGTTTTTTTTTTAGTTTTCGCTTTGTGTCTTTCATTTTCAGTTGGTCTATTAGTGTAGTACTTATTGAACTTCTTTTGGAAAGGAGGCCTGTAAAAAGATGGCACCATACATCTCAGTGCCATTGATTTTTTGCTTGGGTAATTAAAATTCAGTATACATAGAGTATTTTCTGTTTTTCGCCACTGAAATCCATGGTACTAAGCTATTTGCTTAATCTATTAACATCTGACATACTTCATAGGTTAGGCAAATGCAACCTATGCCTCGGCTAATTGATATATTAAACCTCCCTACCATAATCAGAACTGGCATGATGCAGAACTCACATTGTGTAACCTGTTACAAAGGGGGGGATATAATTTTGTTATTTTGTACATTTTGTTCTTTGGTTTTGATCTGAAGAACCAAGCAGCACCTAGCTTTTCATCGATCTCTCTGTCATTGTTCATTATCTAGAACCATGCATGATATTGCATCTGGGCACTTAAATCTCGGTTTTAGTTCCGTAGGTTGTGCATATCCGAGATGGAAATCATCTTGCTCTATCATTTGGTGGGCTCAATCCCAGCAGCAATTTTTTTGTTGCTCTATTATGGGGCTATTTTGATTGATACCAGACGCTAGATTATTGAATCACTACTTTAGACATGCACTTTGTGCCATTTTGTGGTAATGACTAAATATGTCTTGTTTGCCATACTTTTGGTATATATATGTTGCCTTGCCCTTTGGCAATGCTATGTTTTGGTGTAAATTTATTGTCCTGGTCTAATCCATTCTGAGCAATCAGTTTATTTCCCTTTGGATGTGGAGCAACACTGGATGTGGAGCTGCGCCGGAGCAGCGGAGCGGTGGATCTGCGGCGGCGCCGTCGTCCTCACGTTGTCATCATCCTCACGAATCCACGCTTGGTAGGGTCTCTCTTCTCCTGACTCAGTACTTGCAGTATCTTGGAGCATCTTGGAGACTTGCAGTATCATCTTGGAGTAGTTAGAGTATTCCAAAAAGACAGTGGTTAGTGGAGGAAGAGTTTCTTCAACATATTCCATCTCAAGATTTAAGTGCAGTACTCCTTGCTATAATTATTGCAGTGTTGCTATAGTTTTGTTAAGTACAGTACTCCTTGCAGTAAATATTCAGAGAAGGTGTTAATTTTGCACATGAAGCTATTGTTAATGGGTTAGCTGATCTGGTGTACTGTTATTCAGAGAAGATGTACTGTTAATTACAGTATTCAGAGCACTGTTAATTCTGGACTAGCTTGTTTCTGTTAATGGAGTAGTTATTCAGAGAAGGTGATCTGGTGCAGTAGCTTGATCTGGTGCAGAAGTTTGATCTGGTGTAGTGATTTTTCAGAGCAGTAGCTGATCTGGTGCAGTACTTATTCAAAAACTTGATATGCTGCAGCTTCTCTTCTCTTCTCTTCTTAACAGTAGCAGTGCAGCTCTAGAGGAGTACTCCATTAACAGCAGCAGTGAAGCTTCTCTTCTCTGCTTACAAGATTAGTATTCCAGTACTTTCAGTAGTTGAGCTAGCTCTTCTATTCTCTGAATACAGTAGCCGAGGTACAAAAAAATTGGGAGTACAGTATGCTGGAGTAATATGCTGGGAGTACAAATAATTTTGGCCTAATGTATGGAGTACTCTAGAAGTAGTTCTGAGGTACTTTTTTGAGTTAGAGATTTGTCAATCCATGCATATGTTACATATTTTTGCATCTTAGGTTGTATATTTCAGATGCTGGAACTGAGAGAGCACTTCAATGTCGCTGCTAATGTTGGGTGCTACTTTGGTATGCCTCTTTTTCTCGTGTTCCTTTGTTAGTTTTTTTGCTTATATAATGCTCCCTTTTATTCCGTTAGCAGGAATTTCAACTAGGATATGAACACAAGAAGGCTTGAGCAAAACACTCTTGTGTTGCTCAAGGGCTTGGTTAATGAGTGCGAAAATAAGAGGTGTGGGAAATTAATTGTGAGGAGGCTAGCTTTATGTTTTTTAAGTCTGCTGCATATGTGTGAATTTTTTCCTTGCTACCCATGCTGTCAGAGAAATCTCTAGCTATTCTTTCAGATTGTATGACCTGCTTCCATTTCTTCTCTATGCACAAATTACTTCTCATCATTGATGGGTAGCTGCCTTGCTTATATATGGATATGTTTCCTTTGTAGTGAATTTGCAGAAGTTGCTAAACTCTGAGAGCATCCGCCGGGTGCTTTGTTTCTTCTTTCTCGCGAGATCCCGGCCATGGTGAGCTCCCCCTCCCTCCCCTCCCACCCCCGCTCCTCCTCCCAAAGTTGCCGGTCACATAAACACTTATTCTCTTTGTGCTTACTGTTTTACAGATGTTGAGGTTTGACCCTGAATACTTGGGTCTAGGTAGCTGGCGATTGTTATGCCCGTGGTGACAGTGAGCAGCATTGGTCAACAAGGTTTCAATAGTTGTGCTTGTGCAAGACGTGTTGCAGGTGTACTCCAATCCTCCCCACTTAGATGTTTCACGAGCAATTTAAGAACTGATAACTCCATTCGTTACTTAATCCATACATGAACCGAGCTGTTTTATTGTAAGCTCTGTGCAGTTTTTCCTGGGCAAATATGTTATAGTAAGCATGTATGCATCTGACTTCCTGATCTTATTTCGACTATATACATCATTTTTTTGTTTCTTCAGCTGGAGTTTTTTAGTATATAACTAAGTAATAAACAGTACAGAAATAAGCGGTTCTCCTCTTTCATATGCATGTTTAGGAACCATATTGACCTGTTTCATATGTTGTGGGCTAAGTTTTTTTTCATCAATGGCACCTATGGTATGGACTTTGTTTCACTAACAACACTCCTTGCTTTTTTTTTTGCTTCAACAATTTTGATTCGTTTTTAAGGTTTATGACAAAGTGGAGATGAAGGACTCCCGACGATGAATGCATGACGCTGAGGTGATAACTGTTGGTTCTCTTGAATGTTATATTGTTTTTCCCCTTGAAGATATTGCACATAATTTAAATGGGAAAACACCTTGCGGCTTGGATGTTTATAGTGAGGTGTCAAGAAATCTAGCTTCTAGATTATTATATACATGTTTCCTATTTTATTTTGTTTGCGTAACACAATAGGCAAGGAATCTTTTAGTTCTTTGCATCAACGTGTCTGTACCATGTACTCTCTCAGTGCAAAATTACTCGTCCAAAAAATGAATGTATCTAGATGTATTTTAGTTCTAGATACATTCATTTTTGTGAGAAATAATTCTGAACGGAGGGAGTATTTGATTTCGGTAGATACACTGCCTTGGGAGTACAAAGAATTTCAGTAGAGGTTCTCTTCTCTTCTCCTCTAGAGCTTCTCTTATCTTCATTTCTCTGTTGGAGTAGCTGTTGAGCACTAGCAGTAATTAAAATTTCTCTTCACTTCTCATCTTGCTTCATTAAACTCTCTCTTCTCTTCTTGCTTCATTAAACTCTCTCTTTCCCCCTTTCAGTAAACTCTCTCTCTCTCTCTCTCTCTCTCTCTCTCTCTCCCTCTCC
>NC_041383.1:291272407-291337614 GCF_002162155.2 Triticum dicoccoides | reverse complement strand
ATGCATTCTCTTCTCTGAACTGTTTGTTATGTAAAACTGCTGATGATGAACTGTGCTGCTATGTCAAACTGCTGGTACTACTGCATTACTATTTCTGCTGATGTACTCAATTACTACTGCTGGAGTATGTCAAATTGCTACTGTGCTACTCAATTACTCAAGTGATCAATTGATTGACAGGAGAAGGAGCAGCCGCCATGGAGTACTCCAGGAGCAGGTCATGCCCAAAGGGACCACGCCCAGGAGATGGTCGTGGATCAAACTGCTGCGCCATGGGGCTGGTGCTTGTGATGTGCGACGAGGAGAAGCAAAGATCTGGGAACGCATGAATGATGGATGCGCGAAGGATGAGCGCTTGGGACCTGGATAATGGATGTGTGGATGATGGATTCGCCTGGGGCCTGGGAGCGATGGAGGATGGGTGCCTGGGAGCGATGAGGAGAAGCAATTTGAAATAGCAGGATCAACGGAGGAAGATGATGATGGGGATAGCGATTCAAAACAGGGGTAGCGATGTAAATTCCTTCGTTTTCATCTAGCCAGAACGTTTTCGTCAATGACATATATTTTGGAACGGAGGGAGTAGTTTCATGCCGGTATTGAGAACCATTGTGTCTCGCTCCTATCACAATTGAATATTTCTCCGTAATTGTATTGTTATCATATATGAATACACATGATAAACCTGGATTACTATCGACTAAGCATTCCTTGCTTGATCAAAAAGTTTGGACCGGCACCCTCGCGCCAAGGCACGATCCGGATCTACTCTCTCTGTTCCTAAATATTTGTTTTTTTAGAGATTTCAACAAATGACTATATATGGAGCAAAATGAGTGAAACTACACTCTAAAATATGTCTATATATATCCGTATGTGGTAGTCTATTTCAAATTTTTTTAAAGGCAAATATTTAGGAACGGAGGGGAGTAGTAGACTAGGATGGAATCGATTTGCATGATCCCGTGAGGATCCATGCATGCTAATGCATTCTCTTGCAGAGTGCGTGGTTCCCCAACGCCGGGAGCAGCGGCTTCGCGGCCGGAGGGGGCCGCCCTTCCCGCCGAGATCAACGCAGTCTCAGACCGAGTCACGTACTGGCCGAAGGGTCTGCGCCATGGGCAACCGCCGATCTCGCGCAGTAACCGCCGCGCCAAGTCACCCAGCCGCACCGCCGCGCGTGCACGACGAGCGACTGAAGTGACCCGTGCGTCGCGCTGCTAGAGGACTAGATCGCAAGCCACGCTTGCGCGTCAGGAGTCGACGAAGCGATGTCGTCATGCACGCTAGGAATTGCCCCTCCAGCTTCTGCGGACTGGAGCACCGGGACATCCACTGCGTCCTGCGTGATTCGGTCGCCCTCGGAAAACCCAGCCGGAGGCCGTCGCCCCGCTGCACGCTGGCCACCATCGGAAGTACGGGTCCCATGGTTGTCGTGCAATCCGTGATTAGTTATTTGTTAGCAAGAAAGAAGGAAATTCAAACCAGGCTAGTGTTCTTCTGATTGATTTCTTGGATGAATGCATGTCGGCGCGTCGTTGCCGCCGCGACTGAAGTTGCCTTCTTCGCCGGCCGAGCATGGCGGATCAGAGAAAAACACAACGGATCAGATTCTTATTTCTTAATCACAAGAAGACAACAAATTTCCATTTGCCGATTGATTTCCTGATGCATGCGATGCATGCATGTCTTTGCTGTCGTAGTTCTGCCACAGCCGGCCTCGCTGCCGTCACTCCGCGCACTGTCGCGTTGGATGAAGCCGGACCGCGACTCGCTCCGCTCGACGGAGTACGCAGAGAACCGCACCAGGATGCCGCAGTCGCGGCCGCTGCTTCCCCTCGCGCGCCATCGTTGCTTGAGAACCGGGCATCTCGGTAACCGCTGTCTCCCTAATGGCCTTTTTCCTCTCAGCGGAGAGCAAAGGGCTGATAACGTGTTTCGAGTAGAGAAGGAGAGACCATAGACAAAGATGTAAAGTGAACAGTTGTTTTCATTGATAATGACATTACACATATATATAGCTTTCCAAGGGGGGTGTCCGAAAGGGACACGAGACAACCGCCTCGATTAAAAAAAGTAGGGATTAATAGAATTAATTAAATCCTAACAGTTTCACTCTCTTTTCTACAGTGATGACATGTCCAATTTTTATTTTATCTGCAGAGTGGAAGACAAGCTATTTCCAATCTGAGCAGCCACCTTAACATCTGTAACAGCAAGGATTAATAGCCTTGTTTGTTTTCGTTTGTCATCATTGGTGAACACTCTGCAGTGATCCTAGTAACTCCCCGGTCTCTTTTTGCATAGTCTGGATTGTTTACCGCATGTGTCACGTGGTGTAACTTCCCAGTCTCTGATTTTGTGTTGAATTGCCTTTTGTGGATTGTTTCGCCATCCGTTTGAGTGTTTCTGTGCCGCCCACCACAACCCTGCAATCTTCTATATCGAAATAGCTAGTCCCACTAACAATTTTAAAGCACATACAGCTATGCTGCCTCATCATCCCAATTGCAAACATGTGTGTCCTTCATACCCAATTTTCCTCTTCCACACTTTTGCCAGGTTTTTTAATAAACTCCCTAACGGTAATTGGGTGTACATATGGTGTTTTCAAAGCTATGCAATATATTACTAATTCAAATATTCATCTTCATACAATCAAATATCAATTTAGATATATGGCAACCAATTTCTGCGGCAACACATGGGGTTTCACCTAGTTCCTTTAATTTTCCAGCCTCATTTTCTACATATTTAAGCTTTGGAAATGATAAAATCCAAAAGTCAAGCTCACCATGCTGAGAGCCAAGCCTAGCCTCAAGGATGGCATGTCATCCTGGATAGACAACATTTGAATAATTATTGTAATTTTTTATTTTAAACTTTCTGTAAACCTTTCCACTCTGGTTGTTCCCCCAACAACCATTGTACCCAGCACCTTTTTTATTTTATATAATGAAAGCCCTACTGTTTTATGGTCAAAAAAAATCCAAACGTTAGATTTTTTACGAAAAGTTTTTTATGGGAATTTTAGTTGACACAAGGATGGACAAGTTTAGTTGGCAAGCACGGCAATTTCGTGTTGAAAGCCAAACTGAGGGTGGATTTGTCATGCTTACCTACTAAACTTGTCATGGTAACAAATAATTGCCACAAAAAATATTCAATTTGTCATGGTCAAATCCCAAACCGTCGGTGTCGTTAAGCTTATCAGCTCAGGGTCAACTATCAAGGTTCCGGCAGAAAATGGGAAATTTGAGGTGCAGGTGACGACACGACCAAAATATGTTAGGCCACTATCAGCTAGCATGTGATAGACGGAAGATAAGACGTCGCACAGGCTGTAGCTGAGACTAGCTGAAACGCAGAGACAAAAGGCAATACGATGTCATATTCAAAACTAGAGAAATTAGATTTAGCAAGGCTGTAGTGGCGTCGTCAGACTTTCGCTTAACATTCAAAATTACAGAAATTAGCTTTAGCTAGGCTCTAGTTGCGTCAGTTTGATTTGTACCATTGGCTACTCCCTCCCTTCGGAATTACTCGTCACAAAAAAGATGTATCTACAACTAAAATACATCTAGATACATTCATTTCTTGGACGAGTAATTCCGAATAGAGGGAGTAGTTTCGAAGGCCTTCGGGTCAGAGAGCAAAAAAAAACCAAACCAAACTGAGCGAACACCTTAGGTCACCAAACTTTTCAGAACCATAATCTTTACAGTGCGAAGTCACCCATATGCCCTTCGTGCTACTAAATAAATGCGGCAGTAAATCATCTCTTTGTAACATCTCATACCAAAAACAAGCGTTTTCTCAACAGAGACTCGCTTCATGGGAAGCACCCTAATTGATGCTCCTAAACTCCGGTGACAAAATGTCTCAAGAACAGCATCGGCACTTCTGCGAGCAGGGACCATAGGTGTGATACTTCAGTCAAACTACGCCATTGGTTGTCGCCTCCTGAAATATAAGATTATAACCAAGTTAATCATAATTTGATCCTTGTATGTAAGTTCTAATAACATGGAAAAGCATCTTTCCTAGTACTTATAAATGCTGAAGTTGGTGGTGAATTCGCATGTGGGCCTACCAGGCTTCACAATAAACAAATACACTCCTCCCCACAACCTTCCAAGAGACATAAATAATTGTACTTTGCTCACATGTGAGACTAACACAAAAAAACAAATACCAGACCCATGGCCTTGTGCCGCAATCAACTTACTAATGAATACCCTGGTAGGATTTAAATTTGCATATGATGTCTCACTAAAAATCTTGCAAAGGACCTACTACGGTCACATAAAATTCTCCGACGCCTACCACTCCTTGTCGTACTTTTGCTTTATTTTAATCGTCAATCATGTACACTATCATCTTTTGACCGTCTCCTAAACCAGTGGCTTAACGCTTCGTTTTCTATGACTACGCATGGGCATTGTGCTAGTAGGCAATACAAACTGAGTGGAGCGAGTCCACATTCAGTTATCCAAAATGGATGGTTTCGCTAGAAAATATAATTATTAATAGTCCATAGACTGCATAGCTTTTTTCATAGTGTCAAAAAATGATCTTAAAGTTTGTGACGGAGGGAGTATAATTTAGTTATTACTAGCCAAAATAGCAAGATACTAATGAAGAACAGATGCAAAAATTCCCAAGTGACCTCTGATAAAATACCTTTTTGGTCGGATGCGGTCCTCCTCAAAATCCATTATTCCTCCAGATTCAGAGAGAAAGTCGTCATGCCCCCGTAAGTCATTGTCTGCCTGCTTACATTGTTCAACTTCTGCTATCAAGTAAGAAAATGGTCCGGCAATTCCACTATTTAATAAAATTAGTTGCTACCATATGAACATTCAACAGTTGATAACTAAAATCAGAAAGCGAACAACTTTAGGTAAAAAATACAGCAGAATGAATATAATCAACAACCTATTGTCATAAGAGATATGCAATACTTCATAGCTATAGAAAAAAGGCAAATATTTTATATCTACTAAAAACTATAAATAGTAGGAACTTTCAATTTTATCCAACTGACCTTGACTGACTTCTTGGCTTCTTCCACTCTGTCTTCAAATTCTTTCTGGTGCTTCTTGTTCAATTCACTTGTTGTATCAGCCCACTTGATTTTCTCCTGAATGTGGTGTAATAAATTATCTGATGTTCCCAACCTGTGAAATGTACACAATTGGATCATAATGGTAACAATATACTTCTGTCGAGCCCCCTTGCGATAGAGTCACTTCATAATGCACAGTGGAGATAAAACCAATATTTTAACTTCTTTAGTTTATTATTGAAATGTCGGTTGTAGAAAAACAACATGCACACATGTCACAACAGCCAACTGACAAAAGCTTATCTCCTTCATAAAATATAAGGAGATTCAGACATAGCAGAGAGAAAAAAAAAACATGCCTAGACATGCTATCCACTACAGTTTCAGAACAGAACTGAAAATTACACTAACCAAATAATAGTTATTCAAAACAATATGAAAAGATTCACATTTCTTGAACAGATGGAGATAAACTTGTCGAAACATATAAATACACACCAGTCAGACAAGGTCTCAATCATGTTGGTTAGCTGATCAGGTGTGAGGTCCCTTCCAGCTGCAAATTGTACCTGAAATGCAAGGAAACAAATAATAAGGGAATATCGCTAGAAAGATGAAGAACAAATTCATCAATGATGTAACATATATAGGCTCCATATGTCTTTACTTCAAAGCACCGCCGCAGTTGGTCCAACTTGCCTCTGACAATACCCTAGTGAAACATGCAAAATGTTACAAAATTGAAGCAAATTAACTAAATGTTTTGGAAATCAAGAAACACAGTATTAATCCTAAAGGGTAAAGACAAAACCACACAGCGAAGACATATCACAATCTAAATCTCACAAATATAGTAAATACTCCCTCTGTCCCAATCTAAAGAGCCATTTCTCATCCTTCAACTTCATTAGCAAGAAACGGAGGGAGTAGCAGCTAAATGATAAATAATAATTTCAAAAGAGCCATTTCTTGCTAATGAAGTTGAAGGATGAGAATATATAGAATGCAAGTGTGTAATAAAAGAGAACACAAGGACTCACTGAGTACATGCACTCGTTGATGAGGAAATCTTCAAGTTCTCTCACATTGGAAACGTCTAGCTCTTGCATGAGCTGATCATATGGAAGTACCTAAGTAAGGAATGAGAAAAAAGAAGTGTGTTTACGATTACCTGGCGTGAAACATAGCTCATATCAGAAGAAAAAGAATTACTGCCTACTCCCTCCGTTTTTAGATATTTCAATACAGACTACATACGGGTGTATATAGACATATTTTAGAGTGTAGATTCACTCATTTTGCTCCGTACGTAGTCCATATTGGAATCTCTAAAAAGTCTTATATTTAGGAACAGAGGGAGTATATACGTTTAATCAAGCTAAAAAGATAAAGATAGGCCCAGAAATTTTGTAACCCTTGATTACACAAACATAATGAAGTTCCTGCAGCCATCGTTTATCAATTTATAAAGGAAAAATACCAGTAAACCTTGCAGACTTGGCTCCCAAACATACAGAAATACACAAACCATTTACAACTAGAGAACTAAGAGGCACTGGAAGATGCAAGAAATCCAGACAACAAATACGCCGTCCTAAAACAACAGGCAGCACTGGAACTACTGCTCACATGATTACATGCGAGTTTATCAAGCTTCATTCTGTGTCCAAAGAAAGGGGAGCAACACAGAAATGCTAGGCATGTTAGACAAGATAGCTAGAATTTATACCTTGGTTGACTCAGCCAAAGTTAGCACGCTGAGTTGCTTCAGCTTCCGGGCTTGATCAGGCAACAATGCAGGGAGGGCGCTAGAATTACCTACAGATGAAGAGTAATTACTCAAGCAATACATTTTCATATTTTCGTATGTTGCAGGGCATACTAATGGTGATGATAGAGGAAACAAAGTTCTAGCAATCAAAGACATGCTAAACTAAGTCAGATGCCCGAAGGCAGTTAGGAATTCATGCCAGCAACAATTTCACCCAGAAAAGGGTGACTGCTGCATAAAAAGGCAAATTGATTACCAGAGCTGGAGCTCTACTTTTAAGCACATCAAAACAAAATTTGGAAAATTATCTGCAAAGGACACAACACAGGAACAGGTGGCTATTTGTATTAATTCAACTGAGCATCAAAGCGTAAACATCAACCCTTAATTAGATGAGTAAAATTATGTAGATTTAACGTTCCCAGCAAAGTTGCCCTGTTATGCGCTCATTAGGGTTTCAGGGCAAATGGCTAAATTAATAGTGTACTACACAAACACATGACAGATCAGATAATGAGTCACAAAGCACAAAATACAACAAACTGGAATAAACAAAACACCGCCTACATATCAAATCAAAAGGGCAATGTATCATGTGTGCACATCAGGCGAAGGGAGATATCTTACTCTTGTAGTCCTTGAGGGTGCCGTAGGCGAAGAGGCGGAGCAGGTCCAGCGACGAGGCGTACTGCGTGCCCGTTAGCTGCACCAGAGGAGCCACACCACGGAACAATAGATCGAATCAGAAACCCCATCGGTGGGAACTGAAAACCCTAACACCTAACACCGCGTCGGCGCATAGAGGGGCAGAGCAAGCAGCAGATACCTTGGAGAGGGCTGGAAGGGTGAGGAGCTCGGAGAAGGCAAAGAGCGCCGGGTGGGAGGTGGCCTCGAGCACGAGCGCCGCCAGCTGAGGAGCCGAGGAGAGCGCCGCCGCCTGCGCCGAGAACTGCTCGATCAGCTCCGCCTGCCTCCGCTCCGCGTCCATCGCCATCTCAACCGGCGACGGGAGGTGCTGGTAGGGTTAGGGTTCGGGGGATCTCTGTCTCTCCTGCTAGTCCTGCGGTTTTGCTTTCGGTTCGCCTCCCTGTGGCTTCTCGTGTAGTTTTTGGCTTCCGGTGGGGTTTTGGTTTGGATTTTTGTTTCGGGATGGAGTCGACTCGGTGCCGGTGGTGTCCGCCAGGTTGCCGCGTACTTTGCGTGGGTCGCTTGCGTTGAGATTAGTTGTATTTATTTATTGATTGATTTTTTTAGAGGGAACGTCGGCCTTTGTTGATTAAGCAATAAACTTACACAGAGTCTCCCGAATGCAATCCGGAGCAGAACGAAAAATACAAAGACTAGAAAAGTTCAAACTAGATATAGCTAGGATATGAGCTAAAACATTACAATGCCGACGAACGTGCTGAAAGCGAGCAGAAGAGAGCCCGTTAGCATGATCTTCACCTCCGAGAGAACAGATCCCACCACCGAGCGATCTGTGGAGGAAGACGAGAGACGCTGCATCACCGAGAGGCAATCAATGTTGAAGGATACACTGAAGAAGCCCTCCTCCCGAGCCAAGATGACAGCACGTCGAAGCGTCATGGCCTCAACCATCTTAGGAGACAGAGCGCCCGAAAGGGGCTCCGAGCACGCGGCCACACAATGGCCATCGTGATCAAGCATCACCACGCCCACAGCAGATTTGCCCAGCTCCTTCGACACTGTAGCATCAGAGAAGGCAACCACCGAACCCTGCGGCGGCAGAGACCAAAGACGACTGAAAACGGAGGTCTCGCGCCTAGAAGCAGGAACATGATCATATAGATGTTGGAAGATTAGGTCAATGTAAGCCTTTGCCCTAGCAGCAGTGCGCTTCGGCTGGGGCGCCACAGGTTCATTCCTCACCATATTGCAGGCCTCCCAAATATGCCAGATGGCCACCGTAAGCACAGTCGCCTCTCGATCTGAGCATGCAGAGAGGAAGTCGAAAAGCCACTGTTTCGGAGAGGAGAAACCAGATCGCCGGAGCTTGATGTCGAAGAAGCCTTTGATGCCATCCCACACAGCACGAGCATGAGGGCAGAAGAGCAGTGCATGCTCCACGCGCTCGTCTCTGCCGCAAAAAGGACAGTCCGTCCTGGTAGGAACTTGACGAAGGCTGAGCTGATCTCCCGATGGTAAGCAATCATGAGCAAGGCGCCAGAGGACAACCTTCATCTTATTGGGAACCTTGACATGCCAAAGGGCCTTCCATAGTTTCTCCTCCGCCAGCTAACCTGAGCTTTGACCCACACCATTGCTGCTTCGGTCGGAGATAAAGCGACTAGTTCTAGCCATATTGTAAGCCGACTTGACTGAATATTCCCCGAACCTTGTGAACGGCCAACGCACAAAATCAGCTCCGCCATTCCTGACGACTGGGATTTGAAGAATTTCCTCGGCCGCCCTAGCAGGAAAGAAAGCTTTGACAGTCTCCTCATCCCAATCCCTCCTGTCAGCATCGATGAGGCAGTGTACAATGGCATTAGTAGGAATAGGCGATATGGGTTGCAACACACCTGGCGTAGAGGACGGGACCCAATGATCAGCAAGAATATTAGTCTGTCGCCCGTCTCCAATCCCCCATTGCACACCTCTCTTGAGAAGATCACGACCATGAATAATGCCTCGCCAAGTGGCTGAAGCCGTCCGAGGCATCGAGGCATTCCAGAAGCTACCATTGGGATAGTATCTCCCCTTCAAGACTCGAGCACACAAGGAATTAGGTTCAGTCATGAGTCTCCACCGTTGCTTTCCTAGCATTGCTTGGTTGAAAAGAGCCATATCTCGAAAACCCATGCCGCCAAGAGACTTGGGAGTAGAAAGCCAGGCCCAAGAACGCCAATGAAGTTTCTTCCTACCATCCTCTCTTCCCAACCACTGATCTGCAACAATCTGTCTGAACTTTTCACAAGTGGCAACCGAAAGTCGGAAACAACTTGAGACGAAAGTTGGAATGGCATGAGTGATGGACTTCAATAACGTCTCATTCCCTACCCTAGATAAGGGTCGGTCACTCCACCCAAAGAGATTTTGCCAAGCTCTATCAGTCAAGAATTTGAAGGTACTAGTGGGAGAATTACCAACCTCGGTAGGCATGCCAAGATAGAAATCGTGGAAGGTTTCTTTATGAATTCCCAACCTGGACTTGACCAAGTTCTTAATACTGTCCGGACAATTCCGACCAGAAAAGATAGATGATTTCTCCTTGTTGATAGCCTGGCCAGAACCATCACGATACATTTGCAAGACGGAGTCCAAAGAGTCCACACTACGCTGGTCGCTCTTAGCAAAGAAGATGCTATCATCCGCAAAATAGGAGGTGTGAGATAGGAGGGCCTTGACGGCCGTTTTTGATCCCATGTAGCTCGCCACAACACTCCTTCTGGAAGAGCAAACTAGACAAACCTTCAGTGCATAGAAGAAACAGGTAGGGACTAATTGGATCCCCCTGACGGATCCCCCTGGACGGAACCACCGGTTCAGTAAGCTCACCGTTGACTCTGACAGCATAACGAACAGTGCTGACGCATCTCATCACAGAATCAATCCAAGCAGCGGCGAAACCCAGTTTAGTCAGACAAGCATGAAAGTAGGGTTGGTGATGACGAAGACGGAAGATCCCCTCTCCGGAGCCATGAACGGGCTCCAGATCTGGCCTCCCGATGAAGAACAGGAGGTGGCGGTGGCTTCGTATCATAAAATGTGATAAATTTCCTCTCCTATTTTTTTCTCCAAAAATATGATTTTATAGTGTTGGAATTAGGGTCAGCGGAGCCTCGTGGGCCCCACTAACACCAGGGCGCGCTAGAGGGGGGTGGCACGCCCTAGTGCCTAGTGGGTAGTTGCCCCCCTCCAATGGGTCTTGGTTCCAGTATTTTTTTATTTATTCCAAAATAGTTCTCCAAAAAGTTTCGTCCAAATCCGAGAATTTTTATTTCTGCACAAAAAACAACACCGTGGTAGTTCTGCTGAAAGCGGTGTCTGTCCGGGTTAGTTTCATTCAAATCATGCAAATTAGAGTCCAAAATAAAAGCAAAAGCGTTAGAAAAAGTAGATACGATGGAGACGTATCAACTTCCCCAAGCTTAGCCCATTGCTTGTCCTCAAGCAAATTAGTTGACAAACTGAAAGTGATACAGAAAAACTTTTACGAACTCTTTTGTTCTTGTGTCCATATATATGCTTAAATAGCACCCAAGTTTTCAGCAAAGATCATAACCAACCATGCGAACAATAACTCTTAGAAATTATATTCACTCATATCAATCGCATAATCAACTAGCGAGCAATAATAAAATATTTCATGCCAACATTTTGTCAAAACAATCATGATATAATATGACAATAATAGTATCTCACTAGCCCTTTCTGAGACCGCAAAACATAAATGCAGAGCACCTCCAAAGTTCAAGCAGCGGCTGAACATTGTAATCCATGGTAGAAGAGACTCAGTCATGATGCATTCAACATTAACTATACACAATGCATGAGGATGACAATAGTGCTCTCAGGACTGGTGCTTATTTGAGATGGTGATGACTCAACATAAAAGTAATATAACATGAAAGTAAATAGATAGGCCATTCGCAAAGGGAAGCAGGGATTTGCAGAGGTGCTAGAGCTTGAAGCTTAAATCAGAGATAAATATAATTTTGGGAGGTATACCCTTCCTGCCAACATTACGACCAAGAGTTTTCAATATCTTCCATGCTAAACACATTAGTGGCGGTTCCCAAGCGATAAATGTAAAGTTTACCCCCCTCCACCAGCAAACACAAATCATGGCTAGCCGAATCCACGGGTGTCTTCCATACCAACAATAGTCCCGGGTGAGTTTTGTTTAATTATTTGCAATTTTGATCATGGGACTGGACATCCCGATTACCGGCCCCTCTCATGCAAGGACGAGTGAATAGACACTCATCATGAGAATAACCCGCTTAGCACGGAAGATACTGACCACCCCCTGTCGCTCCATGAGCTGTCCGGGCACATGAAACATATGTTCATTTGAATTTTTAAAGGTGGCACATGCAAATTTACTTGGAACGGCAGGGTAATACCGCATATAGGTAGATATATTGGACTCATCTGGAATAACTTTGGTTTAAGGATTTTGATGCACAAGAAGTATTCCCGCTTAGTACATGCGAAGACTAGTAAATAGGTTGAGAAGCGACCAGCTAGAGAGCGAAAATGGTCATGAAAATGCATTATGAATAATCAACATTGAATAATAGCATGAGTAGGATATAAACACCATGAACAAAAATATTGTAGAGGCTATGTTGGTTTTGAATCAACTACATGCATAAACATGTGCCAAGTCAAGCCACTTGAAACATCCAGAGGAGGATCCCATATCATCATACTACATCACAACCATTTTAATGCATGTTGACACCTAAGATAAATCATTATCCACTCCTAGCTACTTAAGCATGACATGAGCAACTATAATCTCTAATTGTCACTGCAAACATGTTCAATCATAATATGTTGAATCATGGATACCGAGTTAAAGATATTTACAGAAACAAAAACAAGTTGAGTTCATACCCGCTTTTCCCTGCCACAGTCACTTCATCAAGTATCATCATTATTGCCTTTCACTTACACAACCGAATGATATGAAAATAATAATAGTGCAAGAGTGTCGTGGACTAAGCTGGAATCTGCAACATTTTATTCAGAGGAGAAGACAAAACAATATGGGATCTTTGTTAGACATCGTGGTTTTCTCCTCAATATGACTCAACAAAACAAAAGAAAAGAATTTTAGAGAAACACGCTGAAATATTTTTAGAGTTTTTGAATTTTTTTGAAGAAAACAAATTAAAGAAAGAAAAACGAAAACGAGAAAAACTATTTACACGGGAAAGCTCCTAACAAGCAAAAGAAGAAATAAGAAATCTTTTGGGGTTTTCTTTTAATACAACAACTAAATTGAACTAGAAAGAAAAACCGAAAATAAGCAAGAAATAATTTTGGGTTTTCTCAAAGTTTTTCAAATGCACAAGAAGAAAGCGAGAAAATAAAACTAACATGGATAATACAATGAAAAAGTATGAACACCGACAACTGGAATGAAGTGTGATCATGAATGTTATGTCGGTGAAAATACCTACTCCCCAAAGCTTAGGCTTTTGGCCTAGCTTGGTAATCACCATGCGTAGTAGTCGTCCAGTCCCATGTGAAAGTGATGCAGCAGCGGCACCTGAGTGTCCCACTCCTTGGACTCCTCCTCCTCCACTACCTGGGCGTTCCGGTAAGTGACAATGTCCACTGGTGGACAGTGTATCCATTCCTAGCATGAGAATCAAACAAAGTAGGTGTAGGCAACGAAATAGTGTCACCAGTATTCTCACTGAATACCAAGTTATAGCAAAGAGGGTTAATTGGCTCAGTGGCATCAAGAAAGTGGTGGTCCGCCATCGACTGGCGATCTAAATAAACTCTGGGCAACAGAAAGTCATGGTGGCATATATGAACATTAAAACGTCTCACTAAACGAGTGGCATAAATACCACCATGGATTTTACCCTTAGTTCTGTTAGTGTGTAGATGACGTGCAATAATAGCCCCTAGGTTATAGGTGTGGTCATTGTGAGGTGCACGGCATAAAATGGCAAGGTCAGGGGCACTAAGTATACTGCCCTTCTCTCTAGCAGTCAAACACTTCGTAAAAAATAAAGCAAAGTAATGCACACAAGGAAACTGCAGACTGGTGGGTGTGGATTTCGACATGCCCCTTTCCTTGCCCACTCTCAAAGTGAGGAGGAAATCCTCAAACTCTACCGGTCTAGGCCCTCTTAATTCCCAATCAGAGGGAACTAAACATATCTCACAAAATTCAGTGAGCGGTATCTAACGGGTTTCATAATATAAATTAAACTGTACCGCAGGAGGCTCATGCCTATTCAGCACAAAAAAATTGCAGAAAGGAGTTCGTGAGGGTGTGGTGTTGGTCACACTCATCTGCAAGGAAGTTGGTAAGTCCAGCATTTGCAATGAATTGCACAAACTCTTGGTGGAATCTGTCTTCTTCCATGAAGGCAATGTGCGGCCATTCGCACGGCCAGACCACCGTACAACGAGGAGTGTTTATGTCACCAGCTGATGATTCACCGTTGACTCCCTTGGCATTCTTCTTAGATGAACTCCTTCGAAAAAGGTCCATCTTCCTAAGAACAAATTTATGAAATTTTTGAGCCACAAAATGATGTCAACAAAACTTCATAAGATTTATAACAACTACTCATATGAATGTCTAGAGGCTATATCAAGCATTCAAACTACTTATAACTCAAAGAATTCAATATGCAAGCTCATTTATAGCAGCACCAAGAGTAGCTAATTACTTAAAATATATACCACTAGAAGAAAAACAAATTGGAGCAATGGAGGAGTCACATACCAACTAGCAATCCCCCAAAACAGTTTCAAAAACGGAGCTTCGAGCAAAGTGATCGAAATCCGCAGGTTTGTGAGCAAGAACGTGCACGCGCGCGAGAGAGAGAGAGCTAGAGTGATTTTTTTTCTAGAGGTAGGTGACGAAGTGAGCTAAAGGGATAAGTGAGGGGGGCCTTATGGGGACCACTACCCACCGAGGCGCGCCAGGTGGGTGTGGCATGCCCTGGTGCCTAGTGGGCACCAGGGTACCCCCTTGTGATGTTTTCGGTGCCAAAAATTCTTAAATATTCAGAAAAAAAATCATGTTAAGGTTTCAGGTTAGTCTGAGCACTTTTATTTCATGAAAAATTCAAAAAATGGGATAAACATGGCATTTTATTGTATTTAACTAAAAACAACAGAAAATAAAAAGTGGGTACAGAAGATTGTGCCTACTAAATCCATCAATCCCATGACTGTCGAAAATAATCCATTAATAAGGTTGATCAAGTCTTATTAACAACCACATCCGATTAGCATGAACCCGAAGAACTTTCGTGATACACTAAGTTACCTAAACAGGGATAATCATCTCCCCAACAATGAGTGTTTCATATTTCTTTTTGACAGTAGGTAGAGGGAGTTGAAAACTTCCAATAGTAATTGTCGGAGATTTTTCAATAACATTAATACCATTCACTTGAAATTGTTTCTGCGGGAAGTGCACTGTATGCTCATTACCATTGATATGAAAAGTGACCTTGCTTTTGTTGCAATCAATAAAGGGTCTACCAAGGATAATCGACATGTTGTCGTCCTCGGGCATATCAAGTATAACAAAATTTATTAAGATAGTAACATTTGCAACCACAACAGGCACATCCTCACAAACATCAATAGGTATGGCAGTTGATTTGTCAGCCATTTGCAATGATATTTCAGTAGGTGTGAGTTTATTCAAATCAAGTATTTTGTATAAAGAGAAAGGCATAACACTAACACCGGCTCCGAAATTACATAAAGCAGTTTTGACATAATTTCTTTTAATGGAGCATGGTATAGTTGGTATTCCTGGATCTCCTAGTTTCTTAGGTACTCCATACTTAAAATAATAATTAGCAAGCATAGTGGAGATTCAACTTCAGGTATTTTCCTTTTATTAGTGACAACACCTTTCATATATTTAGCATAAGGGGCCATCTTTAAAATATCAGTCAAACGAGTACGCGAAAAGACTGGCCTAAGCATTTCAGCAAAGCATTCAAATTCTTCCTCATCCTTTTTCTTAGATGGTTTAGGTGGAAAGGGCATGGGTTTCTGAAACCCATGGTTCTCTTTCTTTACCATGCTTTCTAGCAACAAAGTCTCTTTTATCATAATGTATATTTTTAGAAGGTTGGTTATCAACATCAACAACATGTTCTATCTCAACATCATTATATGGTTCTTTATCATTGTCTGGTTGAGCATCTACATGAACAACATTGTTGTCATTTTCATTATCACTAGGTGAATGTTCATTACTAGATTGAGTTTCAGCAGCAAAAATAGAAACATTGTTATCATCATAAGGTTTTTCCACCTGAGGTTCACTTGAAGTATGCAAAGTACTATCATTTTTTCCTTTTATTTTTAGAAGGACTAGGTGCATCTACATTAGTTCTTTGAGAGTCATGTTCAATTCTTTTAGGGTGTCCCTCAGGATAAACAGGCTCCTGAGTCATTCTACCTCCTCTAGTCATTACTCTAACAACATGATCATCCATATTATTATTCATTTCATTGAGTAACTCACTTTGAGATTTAGCAACTTGTTCTAACTGAGTTTGAACCATAGAAGCATGTTTTCCTACTCCCCTAACATCATTAGTGATTCTTAATAACAAGTCACTCAAGTGAGCTATCATATCATAATTTTGCTTTAACTGTTTCATAACATAGGCATTGAAATGATCTTGCTTCATAATGTAATTGTCAAATTCATATAAGCATTGACTAGGAGGTTTATTATAAGGGATGTCATGTCATCTTCATCAAACTTTAAAAGAGAATTTAGCTCCACCATGATGGTAGTGTGTCAAGACCATGTATTTCTTTAATAGGTGGTAAATTCTTAACATCTTCGGCTTTAGTACCCTTTTCCTTAATACATTTCTTTGCCTCTTGCATATCTTCAGGACTGAGAAATAAAATACCCCTCTTCTTCAAAGTGGGTTTCGGCAGTGGTTTAGGAAGTGTCCAATCAATAGAATTCTTCAATATATTATTCAATAATTCCTCGGCTTGTTCAACAGTTTGTTCCCTGAAAACACAACCAGTACAACTATCTAGGTGGTCCCTAGAAGCATTGGTTAGTCCATTATAGAAGACATCAAGTATTTCATTTTTCTTGATAGGATGATCATGCACATCATTAAGTAATTGGATAAGCCTCCCCAAGCTTGTGGGGGACTCTCTTCTTCAATTTGCACAAAGTTAAATATTTCCTGTAAGGCAGCTTGTTTCTTATGAGCAGGAAAATATTTTTTAGAGAAGTAATAAATCATATCCCAGGGACTACGCACACAATTAGGAGCAAGAGTATTGTACCATAACTTAGCATCACCCATTAATGAAAAAGGAAATAACTTAAGGATATAGTAATAGCGAATCTTTTCTTCATGAGCAAATAGGGTGGCTATATCATTTCATTTAGTAAGATGTGCCACAACAACTTCAGTTCATAGCCATGGAAAGGATCAGATTCAACCGAAGTAATTAACCCTGGGTCGACAAAGAATTCATAATCCTTATCAGTAATAAAGATAGGTGAAGTAGAAAACTTAGGATCATATTTCATTTTAGCATTCAAAGATTTTTCTTTCAACTTGCACAATAATGTCTTAAGATCATCTCTATCCTTACAAGCAAGAAAATCCATAGCAACCTCTCCATCCATAACATAACCCTCAGGTATCTCAGGCAATTCATATGTTGGAGAGCTAGGTCTAATAGGTGTTTCATAATTCTCAGTTTCAAGGACTTCATCAGTTTCAGCAATTTCATCAGTTTCAACATTCTCAACATCTTTAGTTGTAGCAAGTTGTTCATCAAGAAATTCACCTAGTGGCACAGTCTTATCAAGCAAGGTACTAGCATCATCATAAGCACCATTTATAGCAGAAGTAGCATCATCGATTACTTGCGACATATCAGGATTAGTAGCATGTGGTGGTGTTGCAAGCTTACTCAAACAAAGAGGGTGAATCAAGTGCAGAGCTAGATGGAAATTCCTTACCTCCCCTCGCCTTCGAGGGAACGGTCTTCGTTCTGGTATCTTTCAGATTCTTCATAGTGATCAATAGATATAAATCCCAAGTGACTCAACAATTATAGCTATGCTCCCCTGCAATGGTGCCAGAAAAAGGTCTTGATAACCCACAAGTATAGGGGATTGCAACAATTTTTGAGGGTAGAGCATTCAACCCAAATTTATTGATTCGACACAAGGGGGCCAAAGAATATTTGTAGGTATTAGTAGTTGAGTTGTCAATTCAACCACACCTGGAAATTGAATATATGCAGCAAAGTGATCAGTAGCATAGTAGTATGATAGTTTGATAGTGATAGTAACAACAGTAGCAATTGTTTTGTAGTAGTTGTAACAGTAGCAATAGTAATAGTAATGCAACAAAGATCAATATGTGAAAAGCTCGTAGGCATTGGATCGGTGATTTCGGTGGATGATATTCATCATATAACAGTTATAACCTAGGGCAACACAGAACTCACTCCCATTCGTTAATATAATATAGGCATGTATTCCGTAAATAGTCATACATGCTTATGAAAAAAACTTGCATGACATCTTTTGTCCTACCCTCCCATAGCAGCGGGGTCCATAAGGAAACTAAGGGATATTAGGGCCTCCTTTTAACAGAGAACCGGAACAAAATCATTAACACATAGTGAATATTTGAACTCCTCAAACTACGTTCATCACCGAAAACTATCCCAATTATTGTCACCTTCGGTTTACGGATCATAACACACCGATGGACAAAGGGAATTGTATACGGGATTGATTGAATCCCCAACATCGTGGTTCATCCAATGATATCATCATGGAACATGTGGAAGCCAATATGGGTATCCAGATCCCGCTATTGGTTATTGGCCAGAGAGATTTCTCGGTCATGTCTGCATGGTTCTCGAACCCGTTGTGTCTAACACTTAAGGTTTGGTGACGCTAGAGTTGGAATGGGAAATTTTATGTGGTTATCGAAAGTTGTTCAGAGTCCCGGATGAGATCCCGGGCGTCACGGGGAGTTCCGGAATGGTCCGGAGGTGAATATTTATATATGGAAAGTCCAGTTTCAGTCACCGAACGGTTTTGGGGTTATCGGTATTGTACCGGGACCACCGAAAGGTGTCCGGGGGTCCATTGGGTGGGGCCACCTACCCCGGGGTGGGCAAGTGGGCTGAATATGGGTGGCAACCATCCCCCTAGTGGGCTGGTGCACCCCCCAAGCACCCAAGGCGCCTAGGGTTGGAAACCCTAAGGGGTGGGGGCGCCTCCCACCTGCTTGGGGGGCAAGTCTCCCCCTTGGCCACCGCCCCCTCTCCCCTTCACCCTATAAATAGAGGGGATGGGAGGGCAGCCACACCTCAGCCCCTGGCGCAGCCCTTCCCCCTCCTACACCTCCTCCTCCTTCGTTGAGCGTGGCGAAGCTCTGCCGGAGAACCACGAGCTCCACCACCACGCCATCGTGCAGCTAGAGTTCACCCTCAACTTCTCCTCCCCCTTGCTGGATTAAGAAGGAGGAGACGTCCTCGGGCTGTATGTATGTTGAACGCGGAGGTGCCATCTGTTCGGCGCTTGGAATGGATCTTTCGCGATTTGAATCGCTGCGAGTATGACTCCATCAACTGCGTTCTTGTAACGTTTCCGCTTTGCGATCTTCAAGGGTATGAAGATGCACTCTCTCTCTCTCTCTGTCATTGCTAGCATCTCCTAGATTGATGTTGGTGACATGTAGGAAATTTTTGATTTATTACTATGTTCCCCAACAGTGGCATCATGAGCTAGGTCTATGCGTAGATTCTATGAACGAGTAGAACACAAGTAGTTGTGGGCGATGATTTGGTCAATTTGCTTACCATTACTAGTCCTATCTTGATTCGACGGCATTGTGGGATGAAGCAGCCCGGACCGACCTTACACGTACGCTTAGGTGGCTAGCGGGTGTCTGTCTCTCCCACTTTAGTTGGATCGGATTCGATGAAGAGGGTCCTTATGAAGGGTAAATAGCAATTGGCATATCACCGTTATGGCTTTTGCGTAGGTCAGAAACATTCCTGCTAGAAACCCATAGCAGCCATGTAAAACATGAAACAACAATTAGAGGACGTCTAACTTGTTTTTGCAGGGTATGCTATGTGATGTGATATGGCCAGAAGGATGTGATAAATTATATGTGATGTATGAGATTGATCATGTTCTTGTAATAGGAATCATGACTTGCATGTCGATGAGTATGACAACCGGCAGGAGCCATAGGAGTTGTCTTAATTTATTGTATGACCTGTGAGTCAATATAAGCGCCATGTAATTGTTTTACTTTATTGCTAACTGTTAGCCATAGTAGTAGAAGTAATAGTTGGCAAGAGAACTTCATGAAGACACGATGATGGAGATCATGATGATGGAGATCATGGTGTCATGCTGGTGACGATGGTGATCATGTCGTGCCTCGAAGATGGAGATCAAAAAGCACAAGATGATATTGGCCATATCATGTCACTTTATGATTTGCATGTGATGTTTGTCATGTTTACATCTTATTCGCTTAGAACGATGGTAGCATAAATAAGATGATCCTTCACTAAAATTTCAAGGAATGTGCCCCCCTAACTGTGCACCGTTGCGAAGGTTCATTGTTTCGAAGCACCATGTGATGATCGGGTGTGATAGATTCTAACTTTTGCATACAACAGGTGTAAGCCAGATTTACACATGCGAAACATTTAGGTTGACTTGACGAGCCTAGCATGTACAGACATGGCCTCGGAACACGAGAGACCGGAAGGTCGAACATGAGTCGTATAGTAGATGCGATCAACATGGAGATGTTCACCGTTGATGAGTAGTCCGTCTCATGTGATGCTCGGACACGGCCTAGTCAATTCAGATCATGTATCACTTAGATGACTAGAGGGATGGTCTATCTGAGTGGGAGTTCATTAAATAATTTGATTAGATAAACTTAATTATCATGAACTTAGTCTAAAATTGTCTTTACAATCTATCCTATAGATCCAATGGCCCACACTAATCTTGCCCTCAACTTCAACGCATTCCTAGAGAAAACCAAGTTGAAAGACGATGGAAGCAACTATACAGACTGGGTCCATAACTTGAGGATCATCCTCATATAGCTGCCAAGAAAGCATATGTCCTTGAAGCACCGCTAGGTGACGCACCCATTTTCCCAGCAACTCAAGACGTTAGGAACACCTGGCAGTCGTGTACTGATGATTACTCCCTGGTTCAGTGCGGCATGCTTTACAGCTTAGAATCGGGGCTCCAAAAGCGTTTTGAGCAACACAGAGCATATGAGATGTTCCAAGAGCTGAAAATGGTTTTCCAAGCTCATGCCCGGGTCGAGAGATATGAAGTCTCCAACAAGTTCTACAGTTGTAAGATGGAGGAAAACAGTTCTATCAGCGAGCATATACTCAAAATGTATGGGTTGCACAACCGCTTGTCTCAGCTGGGAGTTAATCTTCTAGATGACTCGGTCATTGATAGAATCCTCCAGTCGCTTCCACCTAGCTACAAGAGCTTTGTGATGAACTACAGTATGCAAGGGATGGAGAAGTCCATTCTTGAGTTATATTCGATGCTGAAATCAGCGGAGGTGGAGATCAAAAAGGAACATCAAGTGTTGATGGTGAATAAGACCACTAGTTTCAAGAAAGGCAATGGAAAGAAGAACTTCAAGAAGGACGGCAAGGGAGTTGCTATGCCCGGTAAGTCAATTGCCGGGAAGAAGCCAAAGAATGGACCCAAGCCTGAGACTGAGTGCTTTTATTGCAAGGGAAGTGGTCACTGGAAGCGGAACTGCCCCAAGTACTTAGCGGATAAGAAGGCCGGCAACGCCAAAGGTATATGTGATATACATGTTATTGATGTGTACCTTACCAGCGCTCGTAGTACCTCCTGGGTATTTGATACTGGTGCGGTTGCTCACATTTGTAACTCAAAACAGGAGCTGCGAAATAAGTGGAGACTGGCAAAGAATGAGGTGATGATGTGCATCAGGAATGGTTTGAAGGCCGATGTGATCGTCGTCGGCACGCTACCTCTACATCTACCTTCGGGATTAGTTTTAAACCTCAATAATTGTTATTTAGTGCCAGCTTTGAGCATGAACATTGTATCTGGATCTCGTTTGATGCGAGATGGATACTCATTTAAATCTGAGAATAATGGTTGTTCTATTTATATGAGAGATATGTTTTATGGTCATGCCCCACTGGTCAATGGTTTATTTTTACTGAATCTCGAACGCGATGTTACACATATTCATAGTGTGAATGCCAAAAGGTATAAGGTTGATAATGATAGTCCCACATACTTGTGGCACTGCCGCCTTGGTCACATTGGTGTCAAACGCATGAAGAAACTCCATGCAGATGGAATTTTGGAGTCTCTTGATTATGAATCATTCGACACGTGCAAACCATGCCTCATGGGCAAAATGAACAAGACTCCATTCTCCGGAACAATGGAGCGAGCAACCAACTTGTTGGAAATTATACATACTGATGTATGCGATCCAATGAGCATTGAGGCTCGCGGTGGCTAACGTTATGTTCTCACACTCACTGATGACTTAAGTAGATATGGGTATGTCTACTTAATGAAACACAAGTCTGAGACCTTTGAAAAGTTCAAGGATTTTCAGAGTAAGGTAGAGAATCAACATGACAGGAAAATAAAGTTCTTACGATCAGATCATGGAGGAGAATATTTGAGTCACGAGTTTGGAACGCACTTAAGGAAATGTGGAATTGTTTCACAACTCACGCCGCCTGGAACACCTCAGCGAAATGGTGTGTCCGAACGTCGTAATCACACTCTATTGGATATGCTGCGATCTATGATGTCTCTTACCAATCTACCGCTATCATTTTGGGGTTATGCTTTAGAGACTATCACATTCAGTTTAAATAGGGAACCATCTAAATCCGTTGAGATGACATCGTATGAATTATGGTTTGGGAAGAAACCTAAGCTGTCATTTCTGAAAGTTTGGGGATGCGATGCTTATGTCAAGAAACTTCAACCTGAAAAGCTCGAACCCAAATCGGAAAAATGCGCCTTCATAGGATACCCTAAGGAAACCATTGGGTATACCTTCTACCTCAGATCCAAGGGCAAGATCTTTGTTGCCAAGAATGGATCCTTTCTAGAGAAAGTGTTCCTCTCGAAAGAAGTAAGTGGGAGGAAAGTAGAACTTGATGAGGTAACCCCTCTTGAACCAGAAAGTAGCGCAGCTCAGGGAGATGTTTCTGTGGTGCCTGCGGTGACTAGAGAGGAACTTACTGATGATGATCATGAAACTTTGTATCAAGTTGCTACTGAACTTTGTAGGTCCACGAGGACACATTCCACACTAGAATGGTACAACAACCCTGTCCTGGAAATCACGTTGTTAGACAACAGTGAACCTTCGAACTATGAAGAAGGGATGGCGGGCCCGGATTCCAACAAATGGCTTGAAGCCATGAAATCCGACATAGGATCCATGTATGAGAACAAAGTATGGACTTTGGTGGACTTGCCCGATGATCGGTGAGCCATAGAAAATTAGTGGATCTTTAAGAAGAAGACTGGCCCGGATGGTAATGTTACCATAAAGGCTCGGCTTGTTGCTAAGGGTTATCGACAAGTTCAAGGAGTTGACTACGATGAGACCTTCTCACCCGTAGCAAAGCTGAAGTCCGTCCGAATCATGTTAGCAATTGTCGCATTCCATGATTATGAGGTCTGGCAAATGGACGTCAAAACGGCATTCCTTAACGGTTTCCTTAAGGAAGAATTGTATATGATGTAGCCAGAAGGTTTTGTCGATCCTAAGAATGCTGACAAGGTACGAAAGCTCCAGTGCTCCATCTATGGGCTGGTGCAAGCATCTCGGAGTTGGAACATTCGCTTTGATGAAATGATCAAAGCGTTTGGGTTTATACAAATTTATGGAGAAGCCTGTATTTACAAGAAAGTGAGTGGGAGCTCTGTAGCTTTTCTCATTGAGGGAGTTCCGGACTAGGGGGTGTCCGGATAGCCGAACTATCATCATCGGCCGGACTCCAAGACTATGAAGATACAAGATTGAAGACTTCGTCCCGTGTCCGGATGGGACTTTCCTTGGCGTGGAAGGCAAGCTTGGCGATACGGATATGTAGATCTCCTACCATTGTAACCGACTCTGTGTAACCCTAGCCCTCTCCGGTGTCTATATAAACCGGATGGCTTTAGTCCATAGGACGAACAACAATCATACCATAGGCTAGCTTCTAGGGTTTAGCCTCCTTGATCTCGTGGTAGATCTACTCTTGTAACCCACATCATCAATATTAATCAAGCAGGACGTAGGGTTTTACCTCCATCAAGAGGGCCCGAACCTGGGTAAAAACATCGTGTCCCTCGTCTCCTGTTACCATCCTCCTAGACGCACAGTTCGGGACCCCCTACCCGAGATCCGCCGGTTTTGACACCGACATTGGTGCTTTCATTGAGAGTTCCTCTGTGTCGTCACCGATAGGCTCGATGGCTTCTTCGATCATCAACGACGATGCAGTCCAGGGTCAACCTTCCTCCCCGGACAGATTTTCGTATTCGGCGGCTTCGCACTGCGGGCCAATTCGCTTGGCCAGCTGGAGCATATCGAAGGCTACGCCCCTGGCCGTCAGGTCAGATTTGGAAGTTTGAACTTCACGGCTGACATCCGCGGGGACTTGATCCTCGACGGATTCGAGCCACAGCCGAGCGTGCCGTACTGTCACGATGGGCATGATTTAGCTCTGCAGCCGGACAGTACCCTGGAGGCCGCACTCAAACCCGCTCCGATCTTCGACTCGGAGCTGGCTGCGCAGACCAAGGATGGATGGCTAGACACCACCTCGGGGGCTGCAACCTCTACGGCGATAGAGCCGAACACCTATCTTGTCCCCCATGAAGCTCGTGACTCCGAGGTGTCGGACTCCTTGCCGGACTCCGGACCTCCTGCGCCCCCTCCAGTCGAATCCGATTGGGCGCCGATCATGGAGTTCACCGCGGCGGACATCTTTCAACACTCACCTTTTGGCGACATCTTGAGTTCGCTAAAGTACCTCTCATTATCTGGAGAGGCCTGGCCGGACTGCGGCCAGGACGGTTGGGATGCGGACGACGAAGAAATTCAGAGCCCACCAACCACCCACTTGGTAGCTACTGTCGACGACCTAACCGACATGCTAGATTACGACTCTGAGGACATCGACGGTATGGACGACGATGCCGGAGACGACCAAGAACCAGCGCCCACCGGGCACTGGAAAGCCACCTCTTCATACGACATATACATGGTGGATATCCCAAAGGATGGGAACGGTGAAGGAATAGCGGAGGATGACCCCTCCAAGAAACAGCCCAAGCGCCGGCGTCAGCGGCGCCGCTCTAAATCCCGCCATAGCAAGAATGAGGATTCCGGCACCGGAGACAATAATACACCGGATAGCGCCAAAGACAACCCACTCCAGCAAGATCCAGCACAGGAGGAGGGGGACGCCAGCCCTCATGAGAGAGCGGCCGAAGAAGAGGTAGAGGACTATATGCCTCCCTCCGGAGACGAGGCAAGCCTCGACGACGACGAATTCGTCGTGCCTGAGGATCCCGTCGAACAGGAGCGTTTCAAACGCAGGCTTATGGCCACGGCAAACAGCCTCAAGAAAAAGCAGCAGCAGCTTAGAGCTGATCAAGATCTGCTAGCCGACAGATGGACCGAAGTCCTCGCGGCCGAAGAGCATGAACTCGAACGCCCCTCCAAAAGCTACCCCAAACGCAAGCTGCTCCCCCGATTAGAGGTGGAGGCATATGATTCCGCTTCACCAGGAGACAATACGGCTGATCGACCACCCCGTGGTCGCGACAGAGAGGCCTCAAGGCCCTTCACTAGACCCGTACCCCGGCATCGCTCAAAAAGCACAAGGCCACAGGGGAACACTCCGGACCTGCGAGACATATTGGAGGATAAGGCAAGACAATCAAGATCGATCTATGGATCACGTGGGCGCCCCACGATACGTGACGATCACGTCACCCCGGACACAGTAAGTCCGACCGGGCCGAACACAACAGACAAAGCTCTTTTGAGCTCCGTCGCGATATCGCCCAGTACAGAGGCGCCGCACACCCACTGTGCTTCACAGATGAGGTAACGGATCATCAAATCCCAGAAGGGTTTAAACCTGTCAATATTGAATCTTATGATGGCACAACAGACCCCGCGGTCTGGATCGAGGACTATCTCCTCCACATCCACATGGCCCGCGGAGACGATCTCCACGCCATCAAATATCTCCCACTCAAACTTAAAGGACCAGCCCGGCACTGGCTTAACAGCTTGCCAGCAGAGTCAATCGGGAGTTGGGAGGACCTGGAAGCCGCATTCCTCGATAACTTCCAAGGCACGTACGTGCGACCACTAGATGCAGATGACCTAAGCCACATAATTCAGCAGCCAGACGAATCGACCAGACAATTCTGGACATGGTTCTTAACCAAGAAAAACCAAATCGTCGACTGTCCGGATGCCGAGGCCCTCGCGGCCTTCAAGCATAACATCCGCGATGAGTGGCTTGTCCGACACCTGGGACAGGAAAAACCGAAATCCATGGCAGCCCTTACATCACTCATGACCCACTTCTGTGCGGGTGAGGACAGCTGGCTAGCACGCAGCAACAACCTCAACAAAAATTCTGGCAGTCTGGATATCAAGGACCATAGTGGCAGGTCGCATCGCTACAAAAACAAACGCCGCATTAACGGCGATAACAGTGAGGATACGGCAGTCAATGCCAGATTCAGAGGCTCTAAACCCGGTCAACGGAAAAAGCCATTCAAAAGAACAACTCAGGGTCCGTCCAATTTGGACCGAATTCTTGACCGCTTGTGCCAGATACATGGCACCCCTGAAAAGCCAGCTAACCACACCAATAGGGACTGTTGGGTGTTCAAGCAGGCAGGCAAGTTAATTGCCGAAAACAGCGACAAGGGGCTACATAGCGACGACGAGGAAGAGACCCGACCGCCGAACAATAGAGGACAGAAGGGTTTCCCCCCACAGGTGCGTACGGTGAACATGATATATGCCACGCACATACCCAAAAGGGAGCGGAAGCGTGCACTCAGGGATGTATACGCGATGGAGCCAGTTGCCCCGAAGTTCAATCCATGGTCCTCTTGCCCGATCACCTTTGACCGAAGGGACCACCCCACCAGCATTCGCCATGGTGGGTTCGCCGCATTGGTTCTAGACCCAATCGTCGATGGATTTCATCTCACCAGAGTCCTGATGGACGGCGGTAGCAGCCTAAACCTGCTTTATCAGGACACGGTGTGCAAAATGGGAATAGACCCCTCAATGATTAAACCTACCAAGACGACCTTTAAAGGCGTCATACCAGGTGTAGAAGCCAATTGTACAGGCTCAGTTACACTAGAAGTGGTCTTCGGATCCCCGAATAACTTCCGAAGCGAGGAGTTAATCTTCGACATAGTCCCGTTCCGCAGCGGCTATCATGCCTTGCTCGGACGTATCGCGTTCGCAAAGTTCAACGCGGTGCCGCACTACGCATACCTCAAGCTCAAGATGCCAGGCCCTAGAGGAGTCATCACGGTCAACGGAAACACTGAACTCTCCCTCCGAACGGAGGAACATACAGCGGCTCTCGTGGCAGAAGTACAAAGCAGCCTTTTAAGGCAATTCTCGAGTCCGGCTGCCAAGCGGCCGGACACAGCTAAGCGTGCCCGGAGTAACCTACAACACGACCACCTGGCACATTCCGAGCATGCGTAGCAGTGCGGCCCCAACCCCAGCCCCTGTAAAACATTAAGACAGACCCTTCGTGTACTCCATTATGCCCTGAAGATACCATGGGCACGGGGCAAGGGGCTCGACCACGATAAGCCCAGACTGCGGCTCAACAGCACCAGGGGCTCTTAAGTGTGTCGTTTCTTTTTCTTTTCCTTTTATTTTTTACCTACAAGACTCCGTTCGTCAGAGGCCCTGTCCGGCAGCAGACATGCCGAACCCACGATGGAACAGCCAGGGAAGGAGAAAGGCTACAACGAAAATGCAGGTGGTCTCCATCTTGAGCATTAAATCTGTTTTATGCATTATTCCGTAGCCTACCCCTGAAGGGGGACATGTTAAACAGTCCCATCCCTTGCTTACCGCACCACTTATATCGTCCTGCACTTACAGCAGTTTTTATTGAATAAAGCAATGCAACACATTTTTGCTTCTCATTGCATTTCTTTCTTACACATATGTTCATCTATGACATGTTGCATCCGTACGTTTTGGTACGGCTAAATACACCAGGGGCTTATGTTTCCCGCGTTATGGTGTGATAAGTCCAAACACTTTCACAAGCGCGGCACCCCGAACTTATAGCATTATATGCATCGGCTCCGAATCATGTTCTTGGGTCAATAGTTGGGTTTGCCCGGCTCCCATGTTTTGGTACCTTACGTTCCGTTTTATCGGCTAAGGTAGCACTGGGAGAACCACTGCGATTGCGCCCCAGTTGAGCTGGGTTAACACCTTAGTGGAGAAAGCTAAAACTGACCGTCATGATGAGGCGAGAGTTGGTCGCTGTTCGAGAGGTTCTTTGCGAGTCCCTAAAGACTTATGCCGCTTCGAGCGAGGAGCCGGATTCTGTCCGGCCAAAGGCGTGGATAGCGCCCCAAATTCGGCCTTCCGAAAACTAGGGGCTTCGCCGAAATTTAAAATTATAGAATTCTATGGCTAAGTGAGAGTGTTCAAGCATTATAAGTCCGGTTGCCTTGTTCGTTGTGTTGAGCGCCTCCCTAGATGGACCCAAAAATGGGAACAAGAGCGCTCGAGTTTATCCCGAACACCCCGGCACTCGTGGCATGGGGGCTGAAGCCGACGACTTGCCATCTCTCAGATTTGATAAACAGCCGCACAAAAGGTAATATTTTAAATTAACAAGCGTTGCTTAGCGCATATGAACCAAGTTTTCAGCGCACAGGATAACAAAATGCGAGTCTACTCAAATATTACATCTTTGGAGCACTCACCCGCAATAGTGCGGGCGCCCTTCAACACACTCCTATAATACATCTCGGGCGTGCGATGCTCCTTGCCCTCTGGTGGGGGGTCCGTCACAAGCTTCTGGGCATCCATCTTGCCCCAGTGCACCTTTGCGCGGGCAAGGGCCCGACGTGCACCCTCGATACAGGCGGAGTGCTTGATAACTTCAACCCACGGGCACGCGTCCACCAGCCGCCGCACCAGGCCGAAGTAGCTCCCAGGCATAGCCTCCTTAGGCCACAGCCGAACTATGAGGCCCTTCATGGCCTGTTCGGCCGCCTTGTGGAGCTCGACCAGCTGCTTCAGCTGGTCGCTAAGGGGCACCGGATGTCCAGCCTCAGCATACTGAGACCAGAAGACCTTCTCCGTTGAGCTCCCCTCCTCAGCCCGGTAGAATGCGGTAGCATCAGACACGCCGCAGGGAAGATCTGCGAATGCTCTTGGAGAGCTCCGAATTCGGGTAAGCGACAGGTAATTAACACTCACATGCTTACTTTGCATGAAAAATGCCTTACCCGCTGCTATTTTCTTCACCGCCTCTATCTCCTGGAGGGCCTTGTAGGCTTCAGCCTTAGCGGCTTTGGCACTCTCAAGAGCCGTTGCAAGCTCAGACTCTCGAGTCTTCGAGTCACGCTCCAGGCTCTCATGTTTCCTCACGAGATCCTGGAGCTCTTGCTGTACCTCCGCCACCCGCGCCTCCTGTTTCTCTCGCTCGGTGCGCTCCGCAGCCGCATTGCGTTCGGCCGCGGCCACCGCCTCCTTCAGGGTCGCCACCTCGTTAGTGGCCCCTGTAATACCCCAGTTATCCTTGTCATTTTTCTTGCAACCAAATCCTTTTCTGTAAGGTACAATTTTCATAAGGTATTACTCACCTTCTTTTTCCTCGAGCTGCTTCTTGGCATGGCCGAGCTCGTTCTCGGACCGCTCGAGGTTTTCCTTCAAAGTATTGACCTCCGCAGTCAGTGCGGCAGAGGTTAGCAGCACAGCCTGCAATCCCATGTTGACATATTTTCATGACTCCTGCGTTTATCTTTCTAAAGATCCTCAGTCCGGCTTTTCTTTCCGAACACCGAAGGCATCAGGGGCTACTGTCTATGCGGTACCATTTTACATATATCAAAATTCTTACCTCAAAGCCTGTTAGAAGGCTGCTGCAGGCTTCGGTCAGCCCGCTCTTGCCAAGCTGAACCTTCTGAATCACCGCACTCATAACAGTGTGGTGTTCCTCTTCGATGGAGGCGCCGTTGAGCGCCTCCAGCAAATTATCCGGCACCTCCGGTTGGACGGAGGCAGCCGGCATCGCGGTCTTGCCCTTCTTACGAAGGGGTCGCCCGCCGGACTCCGGAGCCACTATGGGTTCCGGGGCTGAGTCCGGTGCAAAGTCCGGGAGGTTGTCCTGCGACACCTTCGGGGCCCTCTCCTCCTGGTGGGTCCCTTCCTGGGATCCCACCTCGGCATCGTCCGCATCACGGGGGGTAGAGGCAGTCGGAAGAGAATCCATATCCGAGGCCCCTAAGGACCCGCTCAACGAAGTGGGGAGATCATCCTTAGGCGGACTGCAGGGTTGTATGCGGCATTAGAAAGACATAATGTGGTGGAAAACGAAAACCTTGAAGTTATTCGGGAGTCCGGATACTTACGATCTCGCCAGAGGCTTGGCCCTTGGAGGCCAGTCCTCATCGTCGTCACTGGCATTGGCGGAACAGTCCGGGGGAAGAGTTTTTCCCCTCTTGGACCCTTCTACCTCCCTTGTTGGGGAGGCCTTCCTTTTCTTCCCTCCCCCGGTTGGGGGAGAGGCTTTCTTCTTCTCCTCCTCGCCTTGGTGGGAGGAGTCGGCCTCGGATTCATCATCCGATAGCACCTGAAAACGGGAACTCTTCCGAGTCCCCGTGGCCTTCTTCTTGGCCTTCTTCTCCGGCACCACATGGGGTGCCGGAGCCAGCAACCCCGTTAGGCGGGCGTCAGCTGGGTCCTCTGGCAATGGGGCCGGACAGATAGCCTGTGCGGCCTTCTTCAGCCAGTCCTGTCAAGGGAAAGGGAGTTTAGATCCCGCATAGAGTCAAACTATGAATAACAAGCATCCCGTAAAGGACAATATCACTTACCTCGTCAGCTGGATGCTGCGAGCTGAATTCGCGATCTTCGGTAGCGGATGCGGGAGCCTCGGCGCCCTTGAATAGCACCTTCCAGACCTCTTCGTACGTAGTGTCGAAGAGCCCATTCAAAGTCTGGTGCTGCGCCGGATCAAACTCCCACATGTTGAAGCCCCGTCGTTGGCACGGGAGAATCTGGCGGATGAGCATGACCTGGACTATGTTGACGAGCTTGAGCTTCTTGTCCACCAGCTTCTGGATACAGGCTTGGAATCCAGTCAGCTCCTCCGAATCCCCCCAGATCCGGCCACTCTCTTTCCAGGAGGTGAGCCGTGTAGGGATACCGGATCTGAATTCGGGGGCCGCTGCCCAATCAGGGTCACGCGGCTCGGTGATGTAGAACCACCCCGATTGCCACCCCTTAATGGTTTCCACGAAAGTACCCTCCAGCCACGTGACGTGGGACATCCTGCCCACCATGGCGCCTCCGCACTCCGCTTGGCTGCCCTTCACAACCTTCGGCTTGACACTGAAGGTCTTGAGCCACAAGCCGAAGTGGGGCTGGATGCAGAGGAAGGCCTCACACGCGATGATAAACGCCGAGATGTTGAGGATAAAATTCGGGGCTAGATCATGGAAATCTAGGCCGTAGTAGAACATGAGCCCCCGGACAAAGGGATGAAGTGGGAAGCCCAGTCCGCGGATGAAATGGGGAAGGAATACTACCCTCTCATGGGGCCTAGGGGTGGGGATGAGCTCTCCCTCATCGGGGAGCCGATGCGCGATGTCGCTAGACAAGTATCCGGCGCTGCGCAACTTCTGGATATGCCCCTCCGTGACGGAGGAGGCCATCCACTTGCCTCCCGCTCCGGACATATTTGGAGAAGGTTGAGGTGAGATGTGCGGGCTTGGGCGCTAGAGCTCGAGTTCGCAGAGATGGATAAGCCAAGGAGGAAGAAGGCGCAGGTAAAAAGGTTGGATCTTTATCCCCTTATATGGGCGGACGAAAACATGCGTCCCCACTGGCCTGATAAAACTCGCTTATCTCCCAAGCGCCGCAATCAATGGCGCGGTTGGGTTACCCACGTCCGTATTGATGGGAATCTCGGAATAAGGGGAACACGATCTCTGCTTCGACAAGACGTGCCAAGGAAACCGCCTCGCTAAACGCGCTGAGATGGAACAATAAAAACAATTTGAAGGCTTGGTAGTGGTGTGACGTTACCCCACAAAATACGTCAGCAGATTGAACTTGTGTAATATTATTCTCTCTACGGTTGTATGTGGAATTTATTTTGCAGAGCCGGACACTATCCTGGTGTTCACAGTCTTCTATAAATTATTCGGAGGAGGAACCCGCCTTGCAATGCCGAAGACAACATGCGCGCCGGACTCGTCGTCATTGAAGCCTGGTTCAGGGGCTACTGAGGGAGTTCTGGACTAGGGGGTGTCCGGATAGCCGAACTATCATCATCGGCCGGACTCCAAGACTATGAAGATACAAGATTGAAGACTTCGTCCCGTGTCCGGATGGGACTTTCCTTGGCGTGGAAGGCAAGCTTGGCGATACGGATATGTAGATCTCCTACCATTGTAACCGACTTTGTGTAACCCTAGCCCTCTCCGGTGTCTATATAAACCGGATGGCTTTAGTCCATAGGACGAACAACAATCATACCATAGGCTAGCTTCTAGGGTTTAGCCTCCTTGATCTCGTGGTAGATCTACTCTTGTAACCCACATCATCAATATTAATCAAGCAGGACGTAGGGTTTTACCTCCATCAAGAGGGCCCGAACCTGGGTAAAAACATCGTGTCCCTCGTCTCCTGTTACCATCCGCCTAGACGCACAGTTCGGGACCCCCTACCCGAGATCCACCGGTTTTGACACCGACACTCATATTATATGTGGATGACATACTATTGATGGGAAATGATATAGAACTTTTGGAAAGCATAAAGGCCTACTTGAATAAGTGTTTTTTATGAAGGACCTTGGAGAAGCTGCTTACATATTAGGCATCAAGATCTATAGAGATAGATCGAGATGCCTCATTGGTCTTTCACAAAGCACATACATTGACAAGATATTGAAGAATTTCAATATGGATAAGTCCAAGAAGGGGTTCTTGCCTATATTGGAAGGTGTGAGATTGAGCACATCTCAACGCCCAACCTCGGCAGCAGGAAGAGAAAAGATGAGTGTCATCCCCCATGCCTCAGCCATAGGCTCTATTATGTATGCCATGCTGTGTACCAAACCTGATGTGAACCTTGCCATAAGTTTGGTAGGGAGGTACCAAAGTGATCCCGGTATGGAACACTGGACAATGGTCAAGAATATCTTGAAGTACCTAAAAAGGACTAAGGATATGTTTCTCGTTTATGGAGGTGCCGAAGAGCTCGTCGTAAAGGGTTACGTCGACGCTAGCTTTGACACAGATCCGGATGACTCCAAGTCAAAAACCGGGTACATGTTTGAATGGTGGGGCAGTAAGCTGGTGTAGTTGCAAGCAAAGCGTCGTGGCAGGATCTACATGTGAAGCGGAGTACATAGCTGCTTCAGAAGCAACATAGGAAGGAGTCTGGATGAAGGAGTTTATCACCAACCTAGGAGTGATTCCCAATGCGTCGGGCCCGATGACTCTCTTCTTTGACAACACTGGAGCTATTGCCATTGCCAAGGAGCCCAAGTTTCACAAGAAGACCAAGACATCAAGCGCCGCTTGAACTCCATTCATGACTATATTCAAGATGGAGACATAGATATTCGTAAAGTACATACAGATCTGAATGTCGCAGATCCGTTGACTAAACCTCTTCCATGAGCAAAACATGATCAACACCAAAATTCTATGGGTGTTCGATTTGATTCATCACAATGTAACTAGATTATTGACTCTAGTGCAAGTGGGAGACTATTGGAAATATGCCCTAGAGGCAATAATAAAATGGTTATTATTATATTTCTTTGTTCATGATAATTGTCTATTGTTCATGCTATAATCGTATTAACCGGAAACCGTAATACATGTGTGAATACATAGACCACAACATGTCCCTAGTGAGCCTCTAGTTGACTAGCTCGTTGATCAATAGATGGTTATGGTTTCCTGACCATGGACATTGGATGCCATTGATAACAAGATCACATCATTAGGAGAATGATGTGATGGACAAGACCCAATCCTAAGCATAGCACAAGATCGTGTAGTTTGTTTGCTAGAGCTTTTCTAATGTCAAGTATCTTTCCTTAGACCATGAGATTGTGAAACTCCCAGATGCTGTAGGAATGCTTTGGGTGTATCAGACGTCACAACATAACTGGGTGACCATAAAGGTGCACTACAGCTATCTCCGAAAGTGTATGTTGGGTTGGCACAAATCGAGATTGGGATTTGTCACTCCGTATGATGAAGAGGTATCTCTGGGCCCACTCGGTAATGCATCATCATAATGAGCTCAATGTGACTAAGGGTTAGCCATGGGATCATGCATTACGGAACGAGTAAAGAGACTTGCCGGTAACGAGATTGAACGAGGTACGGGGATACCAATGATCGAATCTCGGGCAAGTAACATACCGATGGACAAAGGGAATTGTATACGGGATTGATTGAACCCCCGACATCGTGGTTCATCCGATGAGATCATCATGGAACATGTGGGAGCCAATATGGGTATCCAGACCCCACTATTGGTTATTGGCCGGAGAGATGTCTCAGTCATGTCTGCATGGTTCCCGAACCCGTAGGGTCTACACACTTAAGGTTCAGTGACGCTAGAGTTGTAATGGGAAATTGTATGTGGTTACCGAAAGTTGTTCGGAGTCCTAGATGAGATCCTGGACATCAATAGGAGTTCCGGAATGGTCCGGAGGTGAAGGTTTATATATGTGAAGTCCAGTTTTAGTCGCCGGAAGGTTTCGGGGTTATCGGTATTGTACCGGGACCACCGAAAGGTGTCCGAGGGTCCACCGGGTGGGGCCACCTACCCCGGGGTGCCAAGTGGGCTGAATATGGGTGGTAACTATCCCCCTAGTAGGATGGTGCACCCCCAAGGGCCCAAGGCGCCTAGGGTTGGAAACCCTAAGGGGTGGGGGCGCCTCCCACCTGCTTGGGGGGCAAGTCTCCCCCCTTGGCCGCCGCCCCCTCTAGATGCATATAGGGGGCCCAACCCCATATCCCCTTCACCATATAAATAGAGGGAGGGGGAGGGCAGCCGCACCTCAGCCCCTGGCACAACTCTTCCCCCTCCTACACCTCCTCCTCCGTTTAGCTTGGCGAAGCTCTGCCGGAGAACCACGGGCTCCACCACCACGCCGTTGTGCTGTCGGAGTTCTCCCTCAACTTCTCCTTCCCCATTGTTGGATCAAGAAGGAGGAGACATCCCCGGCTTGTACGTGTGTTGAACGCGAAGGAGGCATCCGTTCGGTGCTTGGATTGGATCTTCCGTGATTTGAATCGCCGCGAGTACGACTCCATCAACCGCGTTCTTGTAACGCTTCCGCTTAGCGATCTTCAAGGGTATGAAGATGCTCTCTCTCTCTCTCTCTCTCTCTCCCATTGCTAGCATCTCCTAGATTAATCTTGGTGACACATAGGAAAATTTTGATTTATTACTATGTTCCCCAACACAGTGGTGATGGTGTGTTTGTGTTGCTTTGTTCTAGATATGACTGTGATGGAGAGGCACGAGGAAGAGGCAAAAGAGGAAGAGGATGGATGCCCTGATATATTTCTAAAAATTGTATTGTGGTTAGATGGGGCCCATGGGACGCATGGCAAAAAACAGGGGTGGTGATGTCTACTAGGCAACTTTATTCTTGTAAACTTTGTTGGGCCTCCAAGCGTAGAGTTTTATAGGACAGTTGCAAATCTCCCTCAAGTGGATGACCTAAAGTTTATCAATCTATGGGAGGTGTAGGATGAAGATGGTTCTCTCTCAAACAATCCTACAACCAAATACAAGTAGTCTCTTGTGTCCCCAACACACCTAATACAATTGTCAGTAGTATTGGTGTAGTAGTTCTGTGAAGAGATGGTGATAGATGTGTAATATGGATGGTAGAAATATCTTTTTATAGTCTGAACAAATAAAACCACCAAGGTAGCAAGTGACAAAAGTGAGAAAAACAATGTCTTAATGATTGGAAATAAGGCTTAGGGTTCATACTTTCATTAGTGCAATCTCTCAACATCATTAATGTAATTGAATCACATGATAATCCCTCAAAGTGTGACAAAGAATCACTCCAAAGTTTCTATTTCTATTAGAGAAAGTAAGATGAAATTGTGTAGGTAGAAAAACCACCTCAAAGTCTCCTTTCCAATCAATCTATTAAGCCGCCCCAAAGTGTCATGAATAGCCCTAGAGATCGTACTACGACAACACCATATGAAACATATATCAAATAACCTTTATGTCACCTAGAACACCCCATTCTCAACACGGGTATCCCTAAATCAAGGCATGCATCAAGGGATCTCAAATCAAAAATATTCAATCAAACATAAAGAAATCTCAAAGAGCAAGACTCAATTCACCACAAAAATAAGAGATGGAGGCAAACATCATGTGATTCAACTTTATTAACAAAGCTCATGATACATCAAGATCGTGCCAAATCAAGTACACGAGATAGAGACGGAGGGGGAAGGGAGAGAGAGAAAGAGAGATCAAACACATAGCTACTGGTACAAACCCCGAGCCTAGAGGATGAACTACTCACACATCACCATGGAGGCAGCAAGGTTGATGAAGATGGCCTCCCCAATGGTTTCCTCCTCCGTCAGGATGAGATCACTTTAGAATAGAGACTTGCGGCGGCAGAGAAATTATACTAGGTTTCTTTCTGGGGATTTCTCTATTTGTAGGATTTTTAGCATTGGAATAACGCAAAACGAGTGCCGGGGGGACACTAGCCAGGGGGCTTAACCCCCTGGGCGCGCCCTAGTGGCTTGTGGGCCCTTCGGATCTCTTCTGGTTGCCTCCCGAAGCTTCTAAGGTCCTTCTCGGTCCATAAAAAATCACCGTAATTTTTCATCATGTTTGGACCTTCATAGATATGTTTTTTCTGCGAAACAAGAAACATGGGAAAAAATAGGAACTGGCACTGGGCACTGGATTAATATGTTAGTTCATAAAAATAATATAAAAGTGCACCAAAACCATATAGAATTGATATAAATATAGCAAAGAAAACTTCAACAAATTATAGATACGTTGGAGACATATTAGGTGGTTGGCACAAATTGTTGATTAGACATGTGTATTGAATTGCTTTCATAAATATGTGCTTAAAAGGACTAAAACTAATGAAAAAACAGAAAGAAGAGCGCTCTTGGTTCAAAATTTGAAAATAATAAAACCTACGAAGTATGTGAAAAGATGGTGTATAAAAATTGAATTTAATTTAATGCACCATCAAGTATGAACTATATATTTTACTTGAAGTGTCCACCGCAAAATACCATCTATGACAACACAAAATTTAACGTAAACAAATTCTACTGCCACATTGAAGTTGTTAATACATGTCAATGAATTGCCTTCATGGCAAGATACGTGGACCTGAAGAATAACTTGATCTCACAAAGTCACACAGGTCAGTACTGTTCTTCATCTGCATGATCATGCTTTGTCATATTGTGCTAATGTTGTAATTTTTTAATAAATCAATTGTATTGCAATCTTTTCCCATTAAGAAACTAAAGTTGCTTCAACTAGTGCCACTATTATAGTAATCATGATTTTTATTGTCTGGGCAAATAGGAATACTTAGCTACAGATGTTGGGATGGTCAAAGCATTCGTCGAGTTCTTGGCGACCCGGTTATGCACATATTAGAAGTGGTAGTGCCACTAGTGATCCAGAACATGTTCGTCTGCCAATGTTTTACATGCGTGGCCGTAAATAGGACTAGTTCCAATGTTTTAGCAAATCCTTGAATCAAATTGCTTACATGAAGCATCAATTGGTTTTTATTTATTTGTTCACATTCTCACAACATTTTAGTTTACAACAACTATTGGCTCTGATCTGTGAATCATTGAGATGCATAGGCATCTTTGTTGTACTTATTATTTGAATCTTATGAGTTGGTTGTAAATCTTGCAAGCCGTGAAACATGGCATGATGATGCATAGGACAACAACAACCCTAACAAGTTGTTCAAACTTGCTAGTACTATATGTTTCAAAGTGCGGGAAATGAGCTGACCGCCTGCGTCCTAAGAATAATAATTCTAATTTTTTTGCATGTTTATCTTATGGCACAGATAGAACAAGCCAACGCTCACATAAGGAGCCCTCCAGTTGATCTTATGGGAATGATTTTGTAGTTCCCCAAGATTGGAAAAACGAACTGCTGCTGCCGCCCCCCAGTACCCCACTACGCACCGATACCTAGTGTAAATAAGGATCCCTCCGCTGTCCATATCTCCCCATTGTGTTCATGTTCCCCCTGCCCCCAATCCCCACAAAATGAGAACCGCCACATCAACTCTGCGTGAGAATAGACTCCAATGGCGATCCAAGAGGTGAGCCTGCTGGATATGGACTTCAAAATGGAGTTCACCTTTGAGTTCGTTGTTCAGACCCATGATACGTCTCCAACGTATCTACTTTTCCAAACTCTTTTGCCCTTGTTTTGGACTCTAGTTTGCATGATTTGAACGGAACTAACCCGGACTGACGCTGTTTTCAACAGAACTGCCATAGTGATATTTTTGTGCAGAAATAAAAGTTCTCGGAATGACCTGAAACTTCACGGTGATAACTTTTGGAATAAATAAAAAATATTGGCGAAAGAATCAACCAGAGGGGACCCACACCCTATCCACAAGGGTGGGGGGGTGCCCTACCCCCTGGGCGTGCCCCCTATCTTGTGGGCCCCTTGGACCTCCATCGACCTCAACTCCAACTCCATATATTCACGCTCGGGGAGAAAAAAATCAGAGAGAAGGATTCATCACGTTTTACGATACGAAGCCACCGCCAAGCCATGTACTTCCTTGGGAGGGTAGATTTGGAGTCCGATCGGAGCTCCGAAGAGGGGAATCCGTCGCCATCGTCATCATCAACCATCCTCCATCACCAATTTTATAATGCTCACCGCCGTGTGTGAGTAATTCCATCATAGGCTTGCTGGACGGTGATGGGTTGGATGAGATTTACCATGTAATCGAGTTAGTTTTGTTAGGGTTTGATCCCTAGTATCCATTATGTTCTAAGATTGATGTTGCTATGACTTTGCTAAGCTTAATGCTTGGCACTAGGGCCCGAGTGCCATGATTTCATATCTGAACCCTCTATGTTTTCATGAATATATGTGAGTTCTTGATCCTATCTTGCAAGTTATAGTCACCTACTATGTGTTATGATCCGGCAAACCCCGGAGTGAGAATAGTCGCGACACTTCCCGGTGATGACCGTAGTTTGAGGAGTTCATGTATTCACTAAGTGCTAATGCTTTGGTCCGGTACTCTATTAAAAGGAGGCCTTAATATCCCTTAGTTTCCAATAGGACCCCGCTGCCACGGGAGGGTAGGACAAAAGATGTTATGCAAGTTCTTTTCCATAAGCACGTATGACTATATTCGGAATACACGCCTACATTATATTGATGAATTGGAGCTAGTTCTATGTCACCCTATGTTATAACTCTTGCATGATGAATGCCATCCGACATAATTATCCATCATTGATCCATTGCCTACGAGCTCGTTTCATATTGATCTTTGCTAAGTTACTTCTCTGTTGCCACTCTTACGATTGCTACAAAACTGCTACTGTTACTTTTGCCACCATTACACTTACTTCCATACTACTTTGCTACTAAATACTTTGTTGCACATATTAAGTCTTTCAGGTGTGGTTGAATTGACAACTCAGCTGCTAATACTTGAGAATATTCTTTGGATCCCCTTGTGTCGAATCAATAAATTTGGGTTGAATACTCTACCCTCGAAAACTGTTGTGATCCCCTATACTTGTGGGTTATCAAGACCTTTTTTCTGGCGCCGTTGCTAGGGAGCATAGCTCTATTCTCTGATTCACTTGGGATATATATATATATATATATATATATATATATATATATATATATATATATATATATATATATATATTGATCACTATCTATGAGGAATCTGAAAGACAACGAAACCAAGACCCATCCATCAACTACGAGGGGAGGTAAGGAACTGCCATCTAGCTCTGCACTTGATTCACCTTCTGTTTTGAGTAAACTTGTGACACCTACACCTGCTATTGATTCTGATATGTCGTATGTTATTGATGATGCCACTTCTGCTATGCATGATTCTTATGATGATACTACTTCTCTGCTTGATAATATTGTGCCACTAGGTGAATTTCTTGATGAACAACTTGCTAGGGTTAGAGAGAATGAAATTACTGAAACTGATGATATTATTGAAACTGATGATTATGATTCTCCCCCTAGATATGAATTGCCTGTTGTACCTGAGGGTTATATTATGGATGAAGAAACTGCTAGAGACTTTTTTGCTTGCAATGAAAGAGTGGATCTTAAGAAACTATTAGCTAAGCTGAAAGAAAAGTCTTTGAATGTTAGAATGCAATATGATCCTACATTTGCTACTTCACCTATTTGTGTTACTGATAAGGATTATGGATTCTTTGTCGATCCTGGTAATTACCTTGGTTGAATCTGATCCTTTCCATGGTTATGAATCTGAAACTATTGTGACACATCTTACTAAATTGAATGATATAGCCACCCTATTTGCTCATGAGGAAAAATTCGCTATTACTATATTATTAAGTTGTTTCCTTTCTCATTAAAGGGTGATGCTAAGATATGGTTTAATTCTCTTGCTCCTGGTTGTGTGCATAATCCCCAGGATATGATTTACTACTTCTCTACAAAATATTTTCCTGCTCATAAGAAACAAGATGCCTTACGGGAAATATTTAAATTTGTGCAAATTGAAGAAGAGAGTCTCCCACAAGCTTGGGGGAGGCTTCTCCAATTACTTAATGCTTTGCCTGATCATCCACTCAAGAAACATGAAATGCTTGATATCTTTTATAATGGACTAACCGATGCTTCTAGGGACCACCTAGATAGTTGTGCTGGTTGTGTTTTTAGGGAAAGAACTATTGATAAAGATGAATTGCTATTGAATAATATATTGAGTAATGATAATGATTAGACACTTCCTGAACCAACTCGGGTATTCTATTTCTCAGTCCTGAAGATATGCAAGAGGCAAAGAAATCTATGAAAGAGAAAGGTACTAAAGCTGTAGATGTTAAGAATTTACCACCTATTGAAGAAATACATGGTCTTGATAACCCGACACAGGTAGTAGAGGTAAATTCTCTCTATAGATTTGATGAAAGTGATATCCCGCATAATAAGTCTGCTAGTCAATGCTTGGATGAGTTTGATAACTTTATTTTTAAACAAGAAAATTTCAATGCTTATGTTGGTAGACAATTGAAACGTAATGCTTATATGGTTGAACACTTGAGTGATTACATGTCTAGAGTTAAGAATGAGCTTAAGCTTATTAGTAAACATGATTCCATGGTTACAACTCAAGTAGAACAAGTACTTAAGGCATAAGATGATTTGCTCAATGAGTTAAATAATAAGAACAATGATAATGCTGTTAGGGTTATGACTAGAGGTGGTAAAATGACCCAGGAACCTTTGTATCCTGAGGGCCACCCTAAGAGAGCTGAGCAATATTCTCAGGGAGTAAATTCTGATACACCTAGTCCGACTAATAAAAAGACAAAGAATACTAATAGGACTCTGCATGCTTGTAGTGAACCTGTTATTGGCACACCTGAGAACCCCAATGATATTTCTATTTCTGATGCTGAGACACAATCTGGTGATGAACATGAACCTAATGATAATGTTCATGATGATGCTCAGCCTAGTAATGGTAATGATGCAGAGATTGAACCTGCTGTTGATCTTGATAACCCACAATCAAAGAATCAACTTATGATAAGAGAGACTTTGTTGCTAGGAAACACAGTAAAGAAAGAGAACCATGGGTTCAGAAATGATTCTCTTGGTAGACCTCATCATCCCATTGGTATTTGTGAGGATGTGCCTGTTGTGGTAGCAAACGTCACTATTTTAGTGGACTTTGTTATTGTTGATATTCCCGAGGACGATAGTATGTCGATCATCCTTGGTAGACCCTTTCTGAATACTACAGGGGCAGTTATTGATTGCAACAAAGGCAATGTCACTTTTCATGTTAATGGTAGTGAGCATATGGTACACTTTCTGAAGAAACAACCTCAAGTTCATAGTATAAATTCTATTGGAAAAATTTCAACTATTACTATTGGAGGTTTTGAATTCCCTCTTCCTAATGTCAAAAAGAAATATGATATTCTTATTGTTGGGGACATCAAATCCCCGTTGAGGTAACCTAATGTTATTCAAAAATTCCCAGGTTTCATGTCATTTGGAAGAAGTTTGTTAATAAGACTTGATCAACCTTGTTAATGGATTCCTTTTGATGAGCATGAGATGGATGAATTTAGAAGGCACAACTTTTTGTACCCTGATGACCCGCAAGTATACATGATAATTGTAGCCTCTTTCGATAAGTAAGAGTGTCGAACCCAACAAGGAGCTAAAGGTAGAACAAATATTCTCTCAAGTCCTATCTGCCACTGATACGACTCTACGTATGCTTAGAGTTCGCTTTACCTAGAACAAGTATGAAACTAGAAGTACTTTGTAGGTGTGATAGGTTTGCAAGATAATAAAGAACACGTAAATATAAACTAGGGGCTGTTTAGATAAAGATGCAATAAAGTATATATAGCGAGTGTGGAAAAGTGGTGGTAGGAGTTGTGAGATTGCCCCTAAGCAATTGACTACGTTACTAGACCGGTAATCACTATTGCAATTTTATTTGAGGGAGAGGCATAAGCTAACATACTTTCTCTTCTTGGATCATATGCACTTATGATTGGAACTCTAGCAAGCATCTGCAACTACTAAAGATCATTAAGGTAAAACCCAACCATAGCATTAAAGTATCAAGTCCCCTTTATCCCATACACAAACAACCTACTTACTCGGGTCTGTGCTTCTGTCACTCACGCCACCCACCATAAGCAAATCATGAACATATTGCAAACCCTACAGCGGGAATCCCTCATGCTTGCGCGACACGGAGGGCAAAATAGGACAACACCAATAATAAAACATGCAACTCAAACCAATCATAGCAATTCATCAATCACCGATAGGACAACGAAAATCTACTCAGACATCATAGGATGGCAACACATCATTGGAAAATAATATGAAGCATAAAGCACCATGTTCAAGTAGAGGGTACATCGAGTTGCGGGAGAGTGGACCGCTGGATATAGATGGGGGAAGGTGATGGAGATGTTGGTGAAGATGACGGCGGTGTTGGTGAAGATCACGGTGATGATGATGGCCCCCGGCGGCATTCCGGCGCCACCGAAAGCAAGGGGGAGAGAGACCCCCTTCTTCTTCTTCTTCCTTGACCTTCTCCCTAGATGGGAGAAGGGTTTCCCCTCTTGTCCTTGGCTCCCATGGCTTGGGAGGGGCGAGAGCCCCTCCGAGATTGGATCTATCTTTCTGTTTCTGCGTTCTGGAATTCTGCCCTGGCACGTTTCCTTTATATCTGGAGATCCGTAACTCCGATTGGATTGAAACCTTCGCCCAGATTGTTTTCCAAAAATAACTTTCTTGCGGCCAAAGAAGGTCATCAACCGCCTTACGGGTGGCCCATGAGGGTGGGGGCGCGCCCACTTTAAGTGGGCGTGGGCCCCTATCTCGTGGCCACCTCGGGCATCGTATCGCGTTGATTCTTCCTCCCAAAAATCACAAATATTCCAAAATAATTCTCCATCCATTTTTATCCCGTTTGGACTCTCTTTGCTATGGGGGTTTTTGCGAAACATAAAACATGCAGCAGACAGGAACTGGCACTGGGCACTGGATCAATATGTTAGTCCCAAAAAATAGTATAAAAATTTGCCAAAAGTATATGAAAGTTGTAGAATATTGGCATGGAACAATCAAAATTGATAGATACGACGGAGATGTATCAACATCCCCAAGCTTAATTCCTGCTCGTCCTCGAGTAGGTAAATGATAAAAAAGATAATTTTTGATGTGGAATGCTACCTAGCATAATCTTGATCATATGTCTAATCATGGCATGAATATTAAGACATGAGTAATTCAAAGCAATAGTCTATCATTTGACATAAAAACAATAATACTTCGAGCGTACCAATAAAGCAATCATGTCTTTTCAAAACAACAAGGCCAAAGCAAGCTTATCCCTACAAAATCATATAGTTTGGCCATGTTTCATTTTCGTCACACAAAATGCTCCCATCATGCACAACCCCGATGACAAGCCGATCAATTGGTTCATACTTTTTAATGCGCTTCAGCTTTTTCAACCCTCACGCAATACATGAGCGCAAGCCATGGATATAGCACTATAGGTGGAATAGAATATGATGGTGGAGGTTTATATGGAGAAGACAAAAAGGGAGAAAGTCTCACATCGACACGGCTAATCAACGGGCTATGGAGATGCCCATCAATTGATGTCAATGCGAGGAGTAGGGATTGCCATGCAACGGATGCACTAAGAGCTATAAGTATATGAAAGCTCAAACTGAAAACTAAGTGGGTGTGCATCCAACTTGCTTGCTCATGAAGACCTAGGGCATTTGAGGAAGCCCATCGTTGGAATATACAAGCCAAGTTCTATAATGAAAAATTCCCACTAGTATATGAAAGAGACAACATAGGAGACTCTCTATATGAAGAACATGGTGCTACTCTGAAGCACAAGTGTGGAAAAAGGATAGTAACAATGCCCCTTTTCTTTTTCTTTTTTTTCCTTTATTCCTTTTTCTTTTCTTTTTGGGTGGGCTACTTTGGCCCCATTTTTTATTTAGGCTTCTTTGGCCTTTCCTTTTTTTCTTTTTTTTCTTTTTCTTTTTTTTCATGGGGAAATGCTCTATAATGATGATCATCACACTTTTATTTACTTACAACTCAACATTACAACTCGATACTAGAACAAAGATATGACTCTATATGAATGCTTCCGGCGGTGTACCAGGATGTGCAATGATCTAGCGTAGCAATGACATCAAAAAATGGACAAGCCATGAAAACATCATGCTAGCTATGTTACGATCATGCAAAGAAATATGACAATAAATGCTCAAGTCATGTATCTGATGATGATGGAAGTTGCATGGCAATATATCTCGGAATGGCTATGGAAATGCCATGATAGGTAGGTATGGTGGCTGTTTTGAGGAAGATATAATGAGGCTTATGTGTGATAGAGCATATCATATCACGGGGTTTGGATGCACCGGCGAAGTTTGCACCAACTCTCGAGGTGAGAAAGGGCAATGCACGATACCGAAGAGGCCAACAATGATGGAGAGGTAAAAGTGCGTATAATCCATGGACTCACATTAGTCATAAAGAACTCATATACTTATTGCAAAAGTTTATTAGCCCTCGAAGCAAAGTAATACTACGCATGCCCCTAGGGGGATAGATTGGTAGGAAAATACCATCGCTCGTCCTCGACCGCCACTCATAAGGAAGACAATCAAAGAAACACCCCATGCTTCAAATTAGTCACACAATGGTTACCATACGTGCATGCTACGGGACTTGCAAACCTCAATACAAGTGTCTCTACAATCCACAACCACCCACTAGCATGACTCTAATGTCACCATCTTTATATCGCAAAACTATTGCAAGGAATCAAACATATCATATTCAGCGATCTACAAGTTTATGTAGGATTTTATGACTAACCATGTGAATGACCAATTCCTGTCATTTCTCTAAATAGATATAAATGAAGCAAGAGAGTTTAATTCTTTCTACAAAAGATATGCCCATGCTCTAACAAATATAAGTGAAGCAAAAGAGCATTCTACAAATGGCGGTATTCTATGTGAAGAGAAACAGGCAATCCAAACTTCAAATGATATAAGTGAAGCACATGAAGCATTCTATAAAGCCATACTCAAAAGATTTAAGTGAAGTGCAATGATCATTCTATAAATCAACCAAGGACTATCTCATACCAGCATGGTGCATAAAATAAAAATGAAAACTAAATGCAAAACACGCTCCAAGACATGCACATATCGCATGAATGAAACGAATATGTAAACATACCGGTACTTGTTGAAGAAAGAGGGGATGCCTTCCGGGGCATCCCCAAGCTTAGACGCTTGAGTCTCCTTGAATATTTACTTGGGGTGCCTTGGGTATCCCCAAGCTTGAGCTCTTGCCTCTCTTCCTTTTCCTCATATCGAGACCTCCTCGATCAAACACTTCATCCACACAAAACTTCAACAGAAAACTCGGTAAGATCCGTTAGTATAATAAAGCAAATCATCACTCTAAGTACTGTTGCAAACCAATTCATATTTTGTTTTTGCATTGTGTCTACTGTAATATAGCTTTTCCATGGCTTAATCCACTGATATAAATTGATAGATTCATCAAAACAAGCAAACTATGCATCAAAAACAGAATCTGTCAAAAACAGAACAGTATGTAGCAATCTGAACATTCACCATACTTCTGGTACCCCAGAAATTCTACCAAAATTAGGAAAAATAAAAAAATTGTACATCAAGACATTGCAGAAATAATCAGAACCATTTGACGTTCCAGTTAAAAATGTAAAATCGCGCACTACAGCCAAATTTTCTGTCCTGCACCGCACAAACCAACAAGCATTGTAAACATCCTAAAGGCAAAACTTTGGCACATTATTTTTATAATACAATGGAATTGTACGAGGGGATAATTATTTTTGATGAAAAGTTTCTGTAATTAAGATTCACAAAGTTTCCATGAGCATGAACAAAGTTCAAGGCTAGCTCCCAATTCAACAATGCTTGTCTCTCTCACTTTCACTTTCCTTTTTGAAAAGTTTTAGGTTCCCCTCTTTATTTTTTGTTTTTAAACTGTATAAAAGCACTCAACAAAAATAAATGACTCACTAAAACTTCCGGGTTGTCTCCCTGACAGCGCTTTCTTTAAAGCCATTAAGCTAGGCATATAGTGCTCAAGTAATGGATCCACCCGAATCCCAAGGTATATCAAAGCCAATTTTAATTAACAATGATTTTTAATTTAGTAGTGAGCACAAAGTAACATATATCATGCAACAACGAAGTCTAACTCTCTTCCTATGCATCGGCATGTCATAAAAGAACAATTCATGCACACCAAGTAAAGGCCAATGCATAGTATAAGCAGTTTCTTGCAATTTTATCATATTGGAAACATAGAGAGGTGGAGATATAGTTCCTCTCTCATAATAATTGCAAGTAGGAGCAGCAAGCACATGCATATTACATTCATCAAAATCTCATGTGCAATGGTAAAAAGCAACCCATCAATATAATCCTTAATAAGCACAAACTTCTTCAATATAGTGTAGTTTGGAGAATTCAAAAAGATAATAGGACTATCATGCGTGGGTGCAATAGCAACAACTTCATGTTTAACATAAGGAACTATAGCAAGTTCATCTCCATAAGCATAATTCATATTGGCATCTTGGCCACAAGCGTAGAAAGTATCATCAAAAAGGGATATTTCAAACAAATTCAAGGGATCATAGCAATCATCATAGTAGTCATCATAGCAATCATCCTTCGGTAAGCACGAAGGGGAATTAAACAATGTATGAGTTGAAGAGTTACTCTCATTAGAAGGTGGGCACGGGTGATCAATCCGCTCTTCCTCCTTTTGTTCTTCGTTCTCCTCATCATCTTTTTCATCCAATGAGCTCACAGTTTCATCAATTTCTTCTTCCATAGCTTCCTGCAAAATATTAGTCTCTTCTTGGACAGCGGAGACTTTCTCAATAAATGCATTAATATCGTAATTGTATTATAATTTTCATAGCAATATCTAAGTATAGCAAGACTTTCAGGCCTATAAACATCATCATCTAAAGCTTCATACTTTTCAAACAAAGATTCAATTTCATAAGCAGCCTTAAAAGCAACAAATTCTTCAATTTGTTCAACATCATAGTAATCATATATACCTCTAGCATAAGAAGCTAAGGTTTCATTATCATTAAATTTGCATGAAAAGGGAAGGTGTGGAGCCTTCATCCTAGAGCAACAAGTAATATCATATCTCAAGCATAGATCCTGAGCATACCAACGCAACATAGAAATTTGATCCCATAATAATTCCCCTTTTTGTGTCAAGCGATAATCCCTAAAGTATTCACATTGATCCAACGTGTCTCCCATAACATAATTGAATGGGGTTTTCTCAGGATTATCAAAGTAGTACACAATATCTCAAACATAACGAGCATCGAGGGTTTTAGGAGGTTCCCCATCTCCATGAGTAGAAACTACACATAATTGTTTTGGTATTTAGTGTTCCATATCCATAACTAAAGATAGAGAACAACTTACAACAGTAAATAAGAATTACTTAGTGATAAAGCAAACAAGCACACACGAGAATATTCACCCCACGCTATGACTCCTCGGCAACGGCACCAGAAAAAGGTCTTGATGACCCGCAAGTATACGGGATAATTGTAGCCTCTTTCGATAAGTAAGAGTGTCGAACCCAACGAGGAGCCAAAGGTAGAACATATATTCTCTCAAGTCCTATCTGCCACTGATACGACTCTACGTACGCTTAGAGTTCGCTTTACCTAGAACAAGTATGAAACTAGAAGTACTTTGTAGGTGTGATAGGATAGGTTTGCAAGATAATAAAGAACACATAAATATAAACTAGGGGCTGTTTAGATAAAGATGCAATAAAGTAAATATAGAGAGTGTGGAAAAGTGGTGGTAGGAGTTGTGAAATTGTCCCTAAGCAATTGACTACGTTACTAGACCGGTAATCACTATTGAAATTTTATTTGAGGGAGAGGCATAAGCTAACATACTTTCTCTTCTTGGATCATATGCACTTATGATTGGAACTCTAGCAAGCATCCGCAACTACTAAAGATCATTAAGGTAAACCCCAACCATAGCATTAAAGTATCAAGTACCCTTTATCCCATATGCAAACAACCTACTTACTCGGGGCTGTGCTTCTGTCACTCACGCCACCCACCATAAGCAAATCATGAACATATTGCAAACCCTACAGCGGGAATCCCTCACGCTTGCGCGACATGGAGGGCACAATAGGACAGCACCAATAATAAAACATGCAACTCAAACCAATCATAGCAATTCATCAATCATTGATAGGACAACAAAAATCTACTTAGACATCATAGGATGGCAGCACATCACTGGAAAATAATATGAAGCATAAAGCACCATGTTCAAGTAGAGGGTACAGCGGGTAACGGGAGAGTGGACCGCTGGATATAGATGGGGGAAGGTGATGGAGATGTTGGTGAAGATGACGGTGGTGTTGGTGAAGATCGCGGTGATGATGATGGCCCCTGGCGGCGTTCCGGCGCCACCGAAAGCAAGGGGGAGAGAGCCCCCTTCTTCTTCTTCTTCTTCTTCTTCCTTGACCTTCTCCCTATATGGGAGAAGGGTTTGCCCTCTGGTCCTTGGCTCCCATGGCTTGGGAGGGGCGAGAGCCCCTCCGAGATTGGATCTATCTCTCTGTTTCTGCGTTCTGGAATTCTGCCCTAGCACCATTTCCTTTATATCTGGAGATTCGTAACTCCGATTGGATTGAAACCTTCGCCCAGATCGTTTTCCAAAAATTAGCTTTCTTGCAGCCAAAGAAGGGCATCAACCGCCTTATGGGTGGCCCACGAGGGTGGGGCGCGCGCCCAGTTTAAGTGGGCGTGGGCCCCTATCTCGTGGCCACCTCGTGCATCGTATCGCATTGATTCTTCCTCCAAAAAATCACAAATATTCCAAAATAATTCTCCGTCCGTTTTTATCCCGTTTGGACTCCGTTTGATATGGGGTTTCTGCGAAACATAAAACATGCAACAGACAGGAACTGGCACTGGGCACTGGATCAATATGTTAGTCCCAAAAAATAGTATAAAAAGTTGCCAAAAGTATATGAAAGTTGTAGAATATTGGCATGGAACAATCAAAAATTATAGATACGACGGAGACGTATCATACCCTCCTTTTATTTTCTGTTATTTAGAATAAATAAAGCAAAAATAGCATTTCGTGTCTGTTTTTTGAATTATCCATGCAATAAAAAATACCCTGAAAATAAAAGTTCTCCAATTGCCTTGACAATTTAGTATGATTTTTTATAGAATATTTGAGAATTTCTGGCACTGAGAACACACCAAGGGGATGGACCAGTGAGCCATAAGGATGGAGGGCACACCCTCCTGTCTTGTGGACCCCACGTGGGCCCCCTCCACTTATTCCAGCACCCATCCACTTTGTCTTCATCCAGAAAAAAATCATCCTGTAGCTCAAACCCGTGTTCTTTCTCATTTTGCTGCCATTTTCGATCTCCCTCTCAAAGCTCCATTCACAAAACTGATTTGGAGGATTGTTCTTTGGTATGTGACTCCTCTAATGGTCCAATTAGTGTTTATTCTAGTGCTTTATTTATCGCCAATTTTTGTTGCTGTGGTGATCGTGTTCTTGAGCTTGCATGTAAAATTTATATGGTCCAAAGTAGTTTTGATGCATGATATAGCCTCTAGGCACTTGTAGGAGTAGTTGCTATCAATTTTATTGAGTTTGGTTCACTTTTATTTTGAGTCACTAAAAATTTCAGAAATTTTTCAGAGGAAGGAAAATCTACCAAGGTGGTTCTTCGAGGAAGAAAGCACCAAGGCTTGCGATACGTGAGCCGGACCTTGAACCACCAAGGGAAGCTAAAATGCGGCCTTGTGAATGGCTGTCGGATGAATTTATGGTTCATGCAGGCTTCAAGGATGAATTTGATGCATATGTACGTAATGCTGATCTTGAGGAATTTGTATCAGATAAGGGCCAACAATACTATTACCTCACCGATTCCTTTGTGCGGAGGTTTGAATTTTCATCTAAGTACAATACTCATACTATTTTATTTGATCTTTATGATGAATCATATACCATGGACCTTGAAGATTTTAATACTGTCTGCAAAATCCCACAGTGGGGCATTCTTAGTGAGCCTAACAAATCTGAATATAATGATTTCCTTGCTAGCATCACCGTGGGAGAAACTAGAAATATCACACAAGCTGCCATAGGGAGCATTCACTTTCCTGCCATACATTACTTTGCTCTCTTTATAGGTAGATGCATTAATAGTAAGCATGAGCATAGCCACCTTTGCGTTCCAGATCTTAGTGTCCTCAAGAGTGCGGTGTTAGGTGATAAGTGATATAATTTGGGGGCCATTGTTGCGAGGAGGTTACATCTTAATGCTAAATATGGATATTTATTTGGTGGGATTTATGCAACTCATTTAGCTAATTATCTTGGTGTAACTATAAGAGAGAATGACATTGAGTTGCCACCCGCTTTTCTAGATTATAATGCTATGGTACGCTACCAGTTTCTTGAGAGGAATGACTAGTCCCTCCAGTACCAACTAATCTTTGACAGATGGCATGCTGTCCATATTACCCTTCCTGCTCCTGTCTTCTTTAAGTTTCAGGTAAATGGGAGATATTTTATAACCAGAGAGGACACAAACGAGTATGAGAGAACAGCGGAGGCCGCTCGCCTCCAGGAAGTAGCTCGTCAAGCGGTAGCTGCCGCAGCACAGTACAACCCCAACTATGATTTCGGATATCATCCAGGCGAGTGGTGGCCCTAGACCAACTTAGGCCAAAAGCCTAAGCTTGGGTGAGTATGTATTTCTCACCGACATTACATTCATGTTCACACACTCATTCTAGTTGTCGGTTTTCATACTTTTTCATTGTATTATCCATGCTAGTTTATTTTTTTTCTTGCTTTCTTCTTGACTGTTTGAAAAAACTTTGAGAAAAACTAAAAAAAAATAGTTGTAGCTTCTAGCTAGTTTACTTTCCATGCTTAGTAGTAGTATTAAAAGGAAAATCCAAAAAGATTTCTTGTTCTTCTTTTGCTTGTTGGGAGCTTTCCCGTGAAAATAGTTTTTCTCGTTCTTGTTCCACTTTCTTTAGAAAAACAAAAACTCCAAAAATATTTCAGTGTGTTTCTTTGAAATTCTTTTCTTTTCTTTGGGGGTCGAGAGGAGATGACCACGATGAAAATGATGAGTGGCTCTCATATGCATTATTGTTGATCTAACAAAGAGCCCATATTACCTTGTCTTCTCCTTTGAATAAATGGTTGCAGATTCCAGCTTAGTCCAATGCACGTGCACTACTATTATTATCCACACCTTTTGGTCGTGCAAGTGAAAGGCAGTAATGACGATATATGATGAAATGAGGAAAAGCTGGTATGAACTCGACCTATCTTGTTTTTGTAAATACGATTAGTTCATCGTTCCTGATTCAGCCTATTATGAATGAAACATGTTTGTAATTACAATTAGAGATTATAGTTACTCATGCCATGCTTAATTAGCTAGGAGTTTATAATAGTTTACCTTGCGTGCCAACATGCTATTAAAATGCTTGTGATGTAGTATGATAGGATGGTATCCTCCTTTGAATGATTCGAGTGGCTTGACTTGGCACATGTTCACGCATGTAGTTGAAACGAAATCAACATAGCCTCCATGAGATTTATGTACATGATGATTTATATCCTACTCATGCTTGCACTCATTGTTGGTTAATCTCAATGCATGTTTATGACTGTTGTCGCTCTCTAGTTGGTCGCTTCCCAGTCTCTTTCTAGCCTTCACTTGTACTAAGCGGGAATACTGCTTGTGCATCCACTTCCATAAACCACAAAGTTGTTCCATATGAGTCCACCATACCTACCTATATGCGGTATTTAACTGCCATTCCAAGTAAATTTGCATGTGCCAAACTCTAAACCTCCAAATGAAATTTTGTTTTGTATGCTTGAATCGCTCATGTAGCAACTAGCGCTATCCATATATTCCATGCTAGGTGGTTATTCTCACGATGAGTGGACTCTGCTCATCATTCACGAGAAAATGTCTGGTAATCGGGATGCCCAGTCCCATGCTCAAATCAAATTAAAATAATTGCAAACAGAACTCCCCCAGGATTGTTGTTAGTTGGATGGTACCCGTTGTTTTGGACCAGCTGTGGAATGTGCTTGTTGGTGGTGGGGGAGTATAAACTTTACCATTCTGTTTGGGAACCGCCTATAATGTATGTAGCATGGAAGATACCGAGATCTCTTGGTTTTTATGTTGACAATGAAAGCATACCACTCAAAATACTATTTATCTCTGTTTCAAAAACTCGAGCTCTGGCACCTCTGCAAATCACTGCTTCCCTCTAAGAAGGGCCTATCTATTTACTTTTATGTTGAGTCATCATCCTCTTATAAAAAGCACCAGTTAGAGAGCACCACTGTCATTTGTATGCGTTGTTATTAATTGATATCGAGTATGACTATAACTGGATCTCTTTTACCATGAATTACAATGTCTAGTGAGTCCTTGATCTTTAGGGGTGCTCTACACTTATGTTTTGCAGTCTCAGAAAGGGCTAGCGAGATACCATCTTGTTATATCATATCATGATTGTTTTGAGAAAGTGTTGTCATCCGAGGTTTATTATTATTGCTCGCTAGTTGATGATACCATTGATATAAGTAAACGTGAGACCTAAATGTTATTGTGAATATGGTCAGTTCAGAATCTTTGCTGAAAACTTGAATGCTGGATTTACATATTTGCAAGAACAAGACCAAACAGAGTTTGTAAAAGTTTTTCTTTATCACTTTCAGTTTATCAACTAGATTGCTTGAGGACAAGCAATGGGTTAAGCTTGGGGGAGTTGATACTCTCTAACGTATCTATTTTCCAAACTCTGTTGCCCTTGTTTTAGACTCTGATTTGCATGATTTGAATGGAACTAACCCGGACTGATGCTATTTTCAGTAGAATTGCCATGGTGTTATTTTTGTGCAGAAATAAAAGTTCTCGGAATGACCTGAAACTTCACGGAGATAACTTTTGGAATAAATAAAAAAATTGGCAAAAGAATCAACCAGAGGAGACCCACACCCTATCCACAAGGGTGGGGGGAGCGCCCTACCCCCTGGGCGCGCCCCCTTGTCTTGTGGCCCCCGTGGACCTCCACCGACCTCAACTCCAACTCCATATATTCACGTTCGGGGAGAAAAAAATCAGAGAGAAGGATTCATCGCGTTTTACAATACGGAGCCGTCGCCAAGCCTTGCTCTTCCTCGGGAGGGCAGATCTGGAGTCCGTTTGGGGCTCCAGAGAGGGGAATCCGTTGCCATCGTCATCATCAAGCATCCTCCATCACCAATTTCATGATGCTCACCACCGTGTGTGAGTAATTCCATTGTTGGCTTGCTGGACGGTGATGGGTTGGATGAGATTTACGATGTAATCGAGTTAGTTTTGTTAGGGTTCGATCCCTAGTATCCATTATGTTCTAAGATTGATGTTGCTATGACTTTGCTATGCTTAATGCTTGTCACTAGCGCCCGAGTGCCATGATTTCAGATCTGAACCCTTTATGTTTTCATGAATATATGTGAGTTCTTGATCCTATCTTGCAAGTTATAGTCACCTACTACGTGTTATGATCCGGCAACCCCGGAGTGACAATAGTCGGGACACTTCCCGGTGATGACCGAAGTTTGAGGACTTCATGTATTCACTAAGTGCTAATGCTTTGGTCCGGTACTCTATTAAAAGGAGGCCTTAATATCCCAATAGGACCCCACTGCCACGGGAGGGTAGGACAAAAGATGTCATTCAAGTTCTTTTCCATAAGCACATATGACTAATTCGGAATACACGCCTACATTATATTGATGAATTGGAGCTAGTTCTGTGTCACCCTATGTTATAACTCTTGCATGATGAATGCCATCCAACATAATTATCCATCATTGATCCATTGCCTACGAGCTCGTTTCATATTGATCTTTGCTAAGTTACTTCTCCGTTGCCACTCTTACGATTGCTACAAAACTGCTACTGTTACTTTGGCCACCGTTACAGTTACTTCCATACTACTTTGCTACTAAATACTTTGCTGCACATATTAAGTCTTTCAGGTGTGGTTGAATTGGCAACTCAGCTGCTAATACTTGAGAATATTCTTTGGCTCCCCTTGTGCGAATCAATAAATTTGGGTTGAATACTCTACCCTCGAAAACTATTGCGATCCCCTATACCTGTCGGTTATCAACCCATGGCAGCACCAAGCTGAATGTGATGTACACCGATGATCCGGACTCGGTGAAGCTCTGCCTCACCAAGTTTAAGCAGTACCTACAAGAGGAGAAGCACAAGGTCGCGGGACTAGACCTTGTGCCCATCCATCCGTCTCCTGACAGGGACCAGCGGACCGCCATTGCCCAAGTATGTGTGTGGACGAGGTTGTCATCTACCACTACTGTAGGGCCATCAGGGTTCTGGAGCATTTTCCCATTTCATCAACCCCGACGACTGCACCTTTATGGTGGAGAGTAGGAAGAATGCCACTGTGCTTCACGATTTAGCCATCTGGTGCAAGAAGCTCGCCGACATCCAGAAGCAATACAAGATCATCGACAACGGGTAGGAGAAGGACTCCATGGTTGACCTCGCCGCGGCAATCACCGATCTCTTCTATGCTAACATGAAAGAAGACGTGGATACGAAGGACCTAAACATGTGGGAGGTACCTCTGAATCTAGCCTACATCACCTATGCGGCCAAGGACGCATACGCATGCTACGACATGTACAGGCGGATCTTGGACATAAGGGCGTGTCTGCTTCCCGTAAACGAGGAGTACACGGACAGTTGTAGTGTCATGATCAAGCGTGCCAGGAAGATCTAGATGTTGTACTTTGTCTGTTTATAAGCACCTTTATCATCTGAGTGTTTCATGCATTAGCATATGTGTCGTAATTATCTATTTTATCCATGATATTTTGTCTACGCACCAATGAACCCGCTTGCTTCTTTTTTTGAGTGGCTATGAACCTATTTGCTTATGTATGTAATAAGAGTAGTTCATTGGGATATCGTGTTCCCTTTTTTTGAGGTCGAGTAGGTATCTGTCGGATTTCGGGTTCCGGCAGACCCTTGAGGTTCAAACACTGGGGTGCGCACGAAGATCTCTCCCCTACCAGCTCACGTCTCGAAGTCTCGCAAAGATCTAAGCAAGAAAGATGAACACAGGAGGGACATGAGATTTATACTGGTTCAGGCCACCATTGTGGTGTAATACCCTACTCCAGTGTGTGGTGTGGTGGATTGCCTCAGGGGTTGATGATGAACAGTACAAAGGGAGAACAGCCTCGCGAGGGGCTGTTCTTGAGCTGGTGCGATGAACTGCTTGGGTGAGTTCAGTCGCTTCTCTCTCTCTCTGGTCGATCTCTAGATCGTCTAGATGCCTCTACCTTGTGGTGGCTAGTCCTATTTATAGAGCGAGGCCCTGGGCCTCTCCCCAAATAATGAGCGGGAAGGGCACCAACAATTGGCCATTTTGAAGGGGAACATCTGGTACACTTATCCTGACTAAAGTTGGTCTTCGGCTGCCAAAGGTTCTGACGGTGACGCCGTCCTGGGCTCCACGATGACCTCCATCCTGCCGTTCTGCTAGTCTTGGTCTTGTTGCACCGAAACGGTAACCTTTGCCTGATGCCTTGGCCTGTGCTTGCCCCCTTTGCACCGAAAGGGAAACAAGGACACTGCGCAGGCCGACGCCCGCCTGGTCCTCGATCGTCATGGCTTGCGTCACGGGCCCCTCGGGAGGTGCCCTGCCTTGATCTCTCTGCCTCCTCGCGAGCCTGCCTGAGGAGGCTGCTCCTGAGGAAGCTCCCTGTCATCCGCCCCATGAGGCTTGGCCCCTTGAGAGGGTCTTGAGCTTGAGCTGATGAAGCCGGGCTGCATTGGGCCCCCACTTGAGCCACGCCGCAGGCCGCAGGCAGGCAAGTCTGGGGACCCCCGTTCCCAGAACGCCGACAATAGCCCCCGGGCCCAAGGCGCGCCCGGACTTGGCTTAGCAGAGAAGCGAAGGGGCAAGTGCGAAGCGCCGCGGGCCCCAACAGCCTGCGGCCTTGGGTGCCGCATGGCGGTTGATTGGACGTGGGCGTCTCTGCTCCCCCATGATGCCTCATTATACGCCTGGCTAGGCGGACCCATGGTTGCGCACAACTACTCCCTTCTCGCCGCCCGCGCGCTTCCTGCCCTTCCTTCCTCCTCAAGTCTCAACCTCCGCCTCCAATCCAACTCGAGCTCTCCCCTTTCTCGCCTGCCATGGCACCGACGAAGAAGGAAAAGGGGAAGAAGCCCGTGCCTTCGCCCTGCTCGCCTTCGGCGGTGGCCCCCGCCATTGATCGGTCAATCATACTCAATCTCGAGGCCCTGCGCAAGGTCCGCTCTGCTCTTGCCACCGTCTTCAACAAGTGTGGCCGGACCACAGCCTGGCCTGCGTCCCATGCTTCTATCGACAGGGTCGCCACAAAGGTCCGATTCTTTGCTGACGCCTTGTGGGCGGGTGTGGTTCCCCCTTTCTCTGCTTTCTTCAATGCGGTGCTCTCCCATTATGAGATCCACATGATGCACCTCGGACCTGAGTCCATTACTCTCCTGGCTGTCTTTGCCTTTGTTTGCGAGGCAATGGTGGGCATTACTCCTTCCGTTGCCTTGCTGTGCCACTTCTTCTCCTTGCGCCTGAGCGATCCCAATCAATGCTCAGGGTGTGTGAGCTTTCTTGCTGTACCAGAGACGACTGCTTCAGGGATCGACTTCGGCCTTCCTCCTCCTGAGGCCAAGTTCAGGGAGCGCTGGTTGTATGTGGACGTTGGGGTACCCAGCCCCCTGCTCTCGCACCCAACCGCGCCGGCTGTTCCTAGCTCAGGCTGGGCTCATGAGGCGCTCGTGAGCCCCCGACTCGTCTTCGTCTGGCGCCGCTTCGAGACCTTGAGGGCGCTCAACATGACAGTGCCCAAGGTGGTGAAGGAGTTCCTCCAGTGTCGCATTGCTCCTCTCTAGTGCCACTCTTGCCGAATGTGGGATTATGCGGGGCACAAGGACCGCATGTGGCTCCAGGGGAGGACCTGGCGCCCGAAGCACTGAGGACGGTGCTCAAGGTCCTGACTGGCGACCCTTCCCAAGGCAGCCTCCGACATGATGGTGCCCTCCTGTATCTTTGTTCAGGCAGGGCCGATTTTGTGAAGTAGATGCCCAGCTTCGATGAATGGGGACTGCGCCTGGATGGCCTCAGGGGCCCCCGTGAGAATCCTGTCGCCGTGGTTGCCCTTCCAGTTGCCCAAAGCGGCCCCGTCCCGGGTGACGAAGCAGGGAGACGAGAGCGGCGGGGAGCCGAAAAGGATGATGTTGTGGAGGTGCAGATGCCGCGCGAGGCTCCGGAGGCGACATCTCATGAAGCCCATCCTAGAGCAGTGGCAGGCGAGGAGCTCCGGCCTACGGCTCCCAAGGTTGGGGCTCCCGAGGCTCCGGTCGTCCCTCACGAGGTAGCGCTCGGTGGCGCTCCTCAAGCCGGTCCCATTAGCGCCAATCGTCCCGACGCCTCCAACATGCCGCAAGCCGACCCCTGCGCCAAGCGCTTGGGTCGATTTCGAGTAGACTTCGAGGCCCTCCGCAAGAGGAAGGAGGCCTTGGGCGGCAAAGATCGCCCTTGCCGCCTGCTGAAGCGTAGGAAGTACTTTGCCACGGATGAGTAAGTCCTCTTTCTTCTTTGCTCCTTTATTTCCCGGTTCTTGCAGCTGACCGCGGCCTTCTCAGGGCCTTTCCTGCTGAATTCGTGGAGATGGCCAAGGAGCCATCCCCCCAAGCCTCGTCTTTGCTACTGACCCTGGGCGTGCCGGGCTCGAGCGGCGCTCCTACCGCTCAGCCAGTCGGAGACGCGGCCCGTCCTGTGGGGCGTCTCGAGCTTGAGCGCCTGCTGTCGTCCCTTCACGAGCTCTCCCGGGGCACGACCAGCTTGCCCCGTGCTCCTTCCCTGATCGTGAGCGGCGATTGGTTGAAGTCAGCCTTAAGCTTCTCTTCTGGGGACAGATCGGTGCCAAGCCGGGCTCCTGGTGGGGCCCGTCTGACATTCGCCAGGGCACCAGCCCCCAACCCTGTGCTGGGAGGGGGCATGCCACCCCAGTGCCCCCCTAGTTCGCCAGCGGCGGAGGATGACGAGGAAGATGTACTCACGCGTGCTCGCGAGCGCCGCGCCCTTCGCCAAGAATTCCTCCGGGGGGCGACGGACGCAGTAAGCCGGATCGGAGCAGAGCTTGCTGGCGAGGATGCGCGCCTCGAGGCCAAAGGCTTGCGCCTCGCTGAAGAGAGGGGCAAGCTGAAGGTAGCCGTTGCCCTTGCGCGTCACCAGCGTGACCTTGACAACGTGAAGGCTGAAGCGTCACTGGTGGCCTCGCGAGAGGCCTGCTCCTGAGCTGTCGAGGAGGCCCGGGAAGCAGACCGTCGGCGCAAGGATGCGGAGGAGCGTGTGTGGGAGCTCCAAGCCTGGAGCAACTCCCTGGAGGAGCAAGTGGAGCTGCGCCAGGCGGCCCTCGTGTCGCTGAAGGAGGCCTACGTCGACCAGGCGGAGCTCCAGAAGCGCGAGGAAATGCTGATGCTGGAGGCTGCCGATCGCAACCTTGACCTCGAGCGGCTGGAGACGAGGGAGCGCCTGGTGGCTCGGGCAGAGGATGACCTCGCCGCGCACGAAACCCGAGCCCAGGAAGAGGTTGACCGTCGTGTGGCGGAAGCTCGTTCGGGTCTCGAGCACCAATACGAAGCAAGGTTGGAGCTGATCAGGGCCGAAGCTGAAGGTAGGACCGCGCCCCTCAAGGCTAAGCTGGACGAAGTGACGCGGGGCGCAGACCTCTCCGCAGCTGCCCTTGGCGCAGCGCGGGCGGAGCTGGCCTCTTCCCATGCCGAGCTGCTTCTTCTCCGATAGAGGGTCGATGGCGCCAAGGCCATCGCGCGGCAGAACGAGGATGAGATCCGTTAGAGGCGGCTTCTGGAGCATCAGCACGCCCCCATGCTCCGAGCGCTCAGGGAACGGGCTAACACGGCCCTGGGCAACATTTGGGAGGCCGCTGCCGAGGTGCCGCATGAGACCAATTATGCCGGCAACCTCCAATATTTCACTAACGTGGTGACGCTTCTGGAGAACCGCTCCGAGAGGTCTCGTTGGCTCGTCGAGGAGATGAGCCGAGCCTTGCTTGGGCATGCCTTCTCCCGTGTCTTCAGCCACCTGCAGAATATGGATCCCCACTTCGATTTCGACGCCGCCACTGCACCTGTGCCCATAGCCGTCCGGGGCGAGCTGGCGCAATGGGTGGAGGACAATGTGGACGCCCTCGTTAGGGCCTTCGCGTCTGATGATGATGGCGTGATCGTGGCCGCCGATGAAGGTGGCGTGGTGGACGCGCCTGGCGCTGACAGAGGTGTGGGGGGTGATGGTGACGACGCCAGTGACGCCAGCGACGCCTCTGGAGGCGCCCTAGATGACGCGGCGAGCGATATGTCCGACTGATCGCGCGTCCCTCGTGGTTTATCCTGCGTGAAGAAAGTTCGGGCTTGGCCCTGAAGACTGTAAGAGCATTTTGGGAGGGGAAGCCCCTCATGTAAAGGTTTGTGAACAATATCCCTGTAAGTGTAACACAGCGCGTGGGCTTAGCCACCGGCCTGGTGATGGGTCAGCTGACCTGTTTACCTCCTGACCCCGATGAGTCCCATGCGGGCCTGTGGTGGCTGCTATCCCTCGAGTCTTTTTTGAATGGTCCCGTCGATCCTGCAGTGAGAACCTCCGGAGAGGGTGTGGCGATAGCGGTCCAGATTGTAGACGTGCCTGGCCCGGCCCGGCTCGCGAGGGGCTCGCGAGGGGAGGCAGCCGACGCTAACTTGGACGTAAGGCCGAAACCAGAACACGAGAGATTGCTCGAACGAGACTAAGCTCCCCCTCCCCAAACACACGCAAGTCTCAAGCTCAAATCCAACTTAAATTCAAATCGAAGAAACTTGTCAACAGAAGAAAAGGCAAAAGCAAAAAAGGCAAAATGCCGCGTCCCGCACCTAGTCTAGTCTTTGATGTCTTCTCACCAGCGCGGAGCTAAGTGCTGCCACTAGGCGTGGGCGGGAGCCCCCGAGGCCCGAGGGCGGCTCTCCAGAGACTCCGGGGCGTGTACAACCCCACTCATTATTACGTGAGAGTGTCACGGGGCGGCGGGCTTCATAGGCACTGGGCCTTCTTCACAGGGACCGGCCTTGCTTCATATTGCCAGACGAGGGCCCCGCCTTGCACCACACTCTACCACCACTGACGGCGACCGGAAACCAAGGACGACGCTAATGGGGTAGAGCGGTCGCCAGCGGTTCCCTCGACAACCACGGGTCCTCTGCCGGGGGCAGGCCCTGTGGCACCTCCCCGGCAGAGGTCCTACCTCTGGAGTGCGCCTGATGCCGAGCGCCGCGGGGACGAACCCGGATCCCGGCCCCTCTCATGCAGCCCCCGGTGCCCTCCTCCTGAGGGGTAGGAAGCTACAACATTGGGGCAGCCATCTGCTGTGGTGACCTGTACCTCCTGTTACCCATGGTTAGTATAAGTTTGCTTCTGAGGAAGTAGTGGTACCAGATAGTTGTTGCCACTGGTGCGGTCGTCGAGGCCCTCTTGGGGCTCTTGAAAGAGCTCAGCTTCTGGTGGCTCCTCGCCCCAGCCTGGCCCAAGGAACGAGCCATGGTCTTCTTCCAGTGCACATTCTCGATCCACCATGTGGGGCACATAAGCTTCTGGCACCGCAACTCCACGGTTCTCGTTGTAGCGCCCCACATGCCACGCAGCTCGGCCAGGAGCGTTGTCTTGAGGGTGATGGCGTAGTGGCCCACCGAGGCCGAAGGTCGCGGGGTGTGCTCCTTCGCCGGCCAGAGATGGGGGTGGAGCGACTTGGCGCCCCGTGCTGATGGCCGGGTTGGCATTGAGCTGGGCCTGGAGCCCGCTCGGTGTCACGTGGGCACGTATGGGGCCGCCATACAGCCCGCCCTGGACCTGGGGTGGAAGCTGGACGCAGAAGGGAGGCGCTCCCGAGGCGGCAGTGTCCAGGAGTTCGGCTACTCATTCCAGCAACACGTCAGGGCCGCCCTCCAGCAGCCGGCACCGTAGCATTTCTCGGGCCACCGTGAGCGCGGCCCTGGAGTTCGCCTGCTCCCGTCAGGTGTGCGACACTGTGGCCGCGGCGTGGTTCCAAGCTCTTGCTCTTGACCGCACCTGCCGCAGTGTGAGGGCATGCGGCGTTTGGCCGCGTCGCCCGCGCCACACAGCGCCCTGCGGAGCATGGGCTGCCTGAGGCGTAAGGTTGCGGTCGCCCTAGGCCGGCGGCACGACGTGGACAGGCCATGCAGCCCAACGGTCGGCGTTGGTAGTCGGGTCGCTTGACATCAAGATGGCGAGGTGACGAAACACGAGGAGGCGGAAGGAGGACTCTGGCGCACCCCTACCTGGCACGCCAAATGTCGGATTTCGGGTTCTGACAGACCCTTGAGGTTCAAACACTGGGGTGTGCACGAAGATCTCTCCCCTACCAGCTCACGTCTCGAAGTCTCGCAAAGATCTAAGCAAGAAAGATGAACACAGGAGGGACACGAGATTTATACTAGTTCAGGCCACCATTGTGGTGTAATACGCTACTCTAGTGTGTGGTGTGGTGGATTGCCTCAGGGGCTGATGATGAACAGTACAAAGGGAGAACAGCCTCGCGAGGGGCTGTTCTTGAGCCGGTGCGATGAACTGCTTGGGTGAGTTCAGTCGCTTCTCTCTCTCTCTCTGGTCGATCTCTAGATCGTCTAGATGCCTCTACCTTGTGGTGGCTAGTCCTATTTATAGAGCGAGGCCCTGGGCCTCTCCCCAAATAATGAGCGGGAAGGGCGCCAACAATTGACCATTTTGAAGGGGAACATCTGGTACACTTATCCTGACTAAAGTTGGTCTTCGGCTGCCAAAGGTTCTGACGGTGACGCCGTCTTGGGCTCCACGATGACCTCCATCCTTCCGTTCTGCTAGTCTTGGTCTTGTTGCACCGAAACGGTAACCTTTGCCTGATGCCTTGGCCTGTGCTTGCCCCCTTTGCACCGAAAGGGAAACAAGGACATTGCGCAGGCCGGCGCCCGCCTGGCGCCTGCCTGGTCCTCGATCGTCATGGCTTGCGTCACGAGCCCCTCGGGAGGTGCCCTGCCTTGATCTCTCCGCCTCCTCGCGAGCCTGCCTGAGGAGGCTGCTCCCGAGGAAGCTCCCTGTCATCCGCCCCGTGAGGCTTGGCCCCTCGCGAGGGTCTTGAGCTTGAGCTGATGAAGCTGGGCTGCATTGGGCCCCCACTTGAGCCACGCGGCAAGCCGCAGGCAGGCAAGTCTGGGGACCCCCGTTCCCAGAACACCGACAGTATCAACTAGGTCATGGCTGCCCAGCCCATGTTTCTTTTCTTAGGATATCTATGACCCACAACATGCTTATGGGGATCCAACACGTGTATCATTTTTAGTGTGTTTTTAAGTCTGAGTGTAGTTTTCTGTAGGTTGCACAATCATTCATTTTGCCGAGATTATCAAAGAACTTCACTCATGGTGGTCATCTTTGATCAAGACCGACGAGAACAAGTGAAGTTTGATACCTATTGCGTCAGTCCTTTTGGCATCATTAGATTGAAATTCAACAACTGATGTGCTTTGAATCTCCTTCCTCCCAACATATTCGCCTTCTCAGGTGGACCTAGCAGGTCTCGTACACACACATCTAGGACCAACCACTTATCCATTTGTATTTCTTTATTTTGTTCAATCTTTCATCCTCTTCCTATAGCGGCTGGCAGTGTTGCCACACATGCCTCAAGGACCCATCCTAGCCTATAGCGCCGGCCAGACCATCCTTCTACTCCCCCACACCTCCTTTCATTCTCCGGCAGCTCCACTAGCCCACACTGCACCTGAACTAATCAACCCTCGTACTCCCCTTCGACTACATCTTCCTCGGCTCCGGTTCATTCCGGTCCTAGGTTTCGATGTTGTCCTCCACCTTGGTGCTCTCGCCGTAGTGCTGCCGTCTGTCGTTCTCAACATGGTCAACAAATGAGAGGAATCGGGAGATGACTGTTCATGGAGAGGCTGACAGTCCGGGCCCACCAGGTCCATGGTCATATGCAAGAAAGTTCCTCCTTATATATTGCAAAAAATGCTTCCTCCTTATGATATGTTGACGTGAGGGGCCCACGAGATTGTCAACATAGTCAATAAATGAGAGAAATTTATAAGGAAGACCGTCATCGCAGACCCTTTTTTAGGTGGCTGTCAACAACGGTACATCATTGTTTCACCCAGCACACCAAATGGACTGGCTAACATGTGAGCCAATAGCTCGAAGCCTATGCAAGGGGTTATCAACTTAGTCAAAAAAGATTCCGACAGTCTTATCCGTTGCATTTACATCCAATGGCCAGCATTCTTCATCAATGTCTCATCTTCTTCCTCTAGCGTTGGCGGGACTGCCTGCTCTATCCTCCGGCGTCCAGCTGTGCTGCTTTGTGCGCATCGCTGTGAAACACTATCCTACCCATGGCCAGGCCATCCCTCCACTACTCTGCACCTCTTGTTATTCTCCGCCGAGTGTAGCCCCACCCCACACCCAAACCAGTCAAGTTTCGCACTCCTCTCTGTCTACAACCCTATTCCCGCGTCTTCTCCATCTCTGGGTCATTTCCATTTGGGGCCTTGCTGTCGTCCACTGCCTTGGTGCGCTCGGTGTAGCGTGGTCAATGTGGTCAACAAACAAGGGTCATCGAAAGACAACTGTACATGGAGAGGCTGACAGTGGATACGCACCAAGTCCATGGATGCATGCATGCAACTGCCTCCTTATTATGGAGAAAAAAAATGTTTCCCCCCTTGACAGTTGGGACCCACCAGCTACATCTTCGCATGCGAAGAAGTGCCTCCTTATTACTTGCAAAAAATGATCCCCCCGATAGCTGGGACCCACCAACTATATCTTCGCATGCAAGGAAGTGCCTCCTTACCCCCTGACAGTTGGGACCCACCAGGTCGAAACATACATAGCGTTCTGTGTCTGGTCGCAAACATGTACATACATACTGGTCGGTCGATCTCTTTCGCACGATGAACAGTGGCCGAGCAAGGAGCAACACGTGTCGTAGTAGAGCCCCGACATACCAGTTCAGGCAGCCCCATCTAAATCGTGTACTCATACATACAATCACACTACAAGAAAGTAAATACAACTACGTATGTACATACGGGTGGGGTCTCGAACGCGTACTCGTGCATACGAATGATCGTGTACACGGAGAGTCAACTACGGCAGCAATGACGTCCTGTTCGTCGGCAGCCAACCTACCCGGTCGGAATGTAGAAACAACGT
>NC_041383.1:291250472-291272124 GCF_002162155.2 Triticum dicoccoides | reverse complement strand
CTCTTTGACAGCCTATGGTCGAAATGGGGTCATGTTCATCAGGAGGGGTGTGGCGTACCGCAAAACAGACGAAATTGACTTCCTTCGACCGCCTATGGTTGAAACAGGGGTCTGTTCATCGAGAGGGGTCTGGCGTGCCGCAAAACGGAGGAAACAAACATCTCGCCAACCACCTATAGTCAAAACGGGGTCCTGTTCATCTGGAGGGGTGTGGCGTACCGCAAAACAGGACTCCACCAGCTACTGTTCATCCACTGTCGACTTCCTCCAGCCTCCATTGGCTACTGTTCATCTAGCCTCCACGAGGACTTGTTTATCCACCTCCAACCCGGCTGGGGTGCGGCGGCCTCCTAGGGGTCGTGTTCATCCAGCGGCAACTGCCTATACTACCACAAGGTCGTGTTCATCCAACCCCCATTGGCTGGGGTGGGGCGTACGAGCGGGCAGCAACAACGGGTACTGTTCATCCATAGCCAACCAATAGTGTTGAGGATATAACTACCGAGTGTAAACCGCCCAGGAGGGGCTGGTTCACGCTCATGTATATTAAAGCCCATGAAGACAAAGAAGATGGCGCTCTACTATTAAAGCTTAGAGGCCCAGAGCCCAAAGGCGGATTATGGCCCATAGTTGTAAACCGCTATAGTAGTATAACTTGTTATGTAAGTTAGGGAAAGGAAGAGACCGAGCCGGACACTTGTATGAGCCAGCCTTGGGACTCTGTAAACCGGCCGGGCGTCAACCTGTGTATATAAAGGGACGACCCGGCAGCGGTTCAGGGACAAGAAATAACAACTCAAGACTCAGGCAAAGCGTATTCGCTCCCTGGTCATCGAAACCCCAATAATTCCATCACAACTAGACGTAGGCTTTTACCTTCATCGTAAGGGGCCGAACTAGTATAAAACTCTCGTGTCCCTTATCCGGTTTAACCCCTTTAAGCTAATCTCGTTGCGATGGCTCCACGACTAAGTCCTTCTGCTAGGACATCTGACGTGTTAATTCCACGACAGTTGGCGCCCACCGTGGGGCTATCGGACGATGGTTTCGAGTTCTTAAAGGGCAGCTTTGAAGGACTCAAAGGGTACGCGGTTGGCCGGATGACCAAGAGTCATCGTGGCAAGCTCTACATCGACGATGCAGGCTGGGGCCCCGAGGCCGGCTCAATCGAGTATGGGTACCGGGTCCCCTTTGGCGGAATTCATGTTTTCATCGGCAAGATTGGTGAACCGGGCCCTGAACCGGACATCTCCACCGACCTCGTCAAAACGGCTCAGCGTGCAAGTCCTGCCCGAGTTTAGCCTGCCATGAAGCGTGCATTCGTAGGGTTCATCCATGGTGCGGAATCTGAATCGGTGTCCGACGGTGAGACGGCCATCTACTCAGATGGTGAATCATCCACTGGCGAAACCGAGTCACTATACCAATTGCAAGATGGCCGGATTGGGGGATATTCCGATGGCGACAGTATTCTGGGCCCCTTTGAACCGCCAAACCAGGTTGCAATCTTCATGGCCGGTACACAACCCACCGTGCAATCTTCATCTACAGCAGCAATGATCTCCGGATCGGCAGCCGCGGCAGGAGGCCCTGCGCGCCGGCCGGCTCAAGTTCTTGCCAGTCTGTTGGACGCTTTGACGGCATTGTTGACCACGGCAGTCACCCCGGAGACCCAAGATCAACATAATGCAGATGTTAGAAAGCTGAAAGATCAGATAACTCAGGCCAAGGCGGACTTGGTGGCTGAGGAGGCCAGGATTGCTGAAGAGCGGGCCGCTTTAGATGCCCAATCACAGCAGATCCAGGCGCAGAATTACCGGCTTATGTTGGATCAGAACGCGTCAAACAAAGTAATGAGAAGGAAGTACCGGTCTCATCTGCCACCGGTTTACGAGGGTATGAATCTCTTCAATACGCCAGGAGCCGGGCCCAGTAATCCGGCGGCAGTAAACCGGACTGAGGCACCTGGGGCGGCGCCGGATCAACCACAGGTGATGGACCTGCCTCGGCGGATGGACAACCCGCTGTGATACGTAACAACGCCACCAGGTCACTTCTCTAGCCCTTTGGATAACATGATTGCTGCAGCATCATGTTTGGCAGCTATTCCGATGGAGGGTGACTCACTGGCGGCGGTTGAGACACGACGGGCTAGGGATCTTCTTCAAACCGCCGTTGTGCAGCAGCAGGCTTACTCCTACACCCGAGACAAAATACATTCAACCCCCCGTCCGAGCAAGAGTTATAGCAGGCACATGGATGAACCGGCCGTATCAAGCAGTGCACGGTGTCGTGATGCCCCTCGGGGGCCTAATATGGTGCACGGTGGTTTGAATGCTCAGGATGTGGTGAACAACGGCAGAGCACGACGCGAAGCAGAGTTAGCAGCACAGTTGGCAGCACAGTACCAGAATCAACCCGCTCCGGTTCAGCTAGCGGCATCAGTTGAACGTGGTTTGGCCTTTAGCTCTTGGGGAGTACCGTGGCTCTACGTAATGTGCGGCTACCCAAGGATTTCAAGGGACCGCGTAAAGTACCTAATTATACCACTGATCACCCCCCTGAGGTGTGGGTGGAAAGTTATGAGATGGCAATGGAGATGCTAGATGTGGATGAAGCGGCATGTGCAAAATACTTTACCGTGATGTTAGAAGGAATGACTCGTACCTAGCTGAAGAGCCTGCCTGTTAACTCGATCAGTTCATGGGATGAGTTGAAGGCCAAGTTTATAGCAAACTTCAAGGATACATGCAAGCAACCTATGTCCATTGTAGATCTGGTGGCTTGTGTCCAAGGAGAGAATGAATCAACAACTCATTGGGTGCGCCGGGTTTCAGAAATTTTGCATTCGTCAGGCCGCATCAATCCTGACACGACAATTGTGACCTTGGAAGGTAATTGCCGGTTTAAATCACTGAAGATGAAGTTGGGACAACTCAAGCGTCACTGCAATGATATGGGAACGCTCATGGCGGCTCTGGTTAAGTATGCTAATTCTGATAATACCAAGGACCCTGATTCTGATGAAGAAAAGCAGGAGAAGGGAAATAAGAATGTCGGTACAAAAGGACAACATAACTAGGCGAGCCACAGGAACAATGGTAAGCGTAAAGCGAACAATTCAGATGTTGTGGCTAACACCAGTATGCAGGGCAATATTCAGCACCGTAAGGGTAAACCGCCCCAGCAGGGTGGAGGCATGAATCTAGAATGCTTGTTAAACCAGCCCTGCCCAAAGCACGAGACAAAGGAGGTTACGACCATGCACCTCTGGAAGGATTGTCACATCATGAGGGAATTCAAAAACTCTGATCTCTTCCAGTATGATCAGGGTCCATCCGGTGGTTCCGGTCCAGGGTTCCACGGGCCGGGTTACAGTGGTGGCGGTTCAAGCTCAGGATTTCAGAATAATCAGGGCAATCAGAACAACCAAGGTGGTCACAATCAGCAGAATAATCAGGGGAATCAGCAGCAGTCGGGTTATCAGAGCAACCCAAAGCAGTTAAACGGTGGATAATATCATGTCTTCACTACTAGTTTGTGAAAGCGCGATCAGAAGCTCCATAAAAGGGCAGTAAACTCCGTTGAGCCAGCAGTGCCCCGTTATCTACGATGGTCTGAGCTTATTGTCTGGAGCCAAGAGGATCATCCGCCCCGGGTTGACAATCCGGGTCACCTGGCTTTGGTGGTTGCACTGCAGGTTGGAGGTTATAACTTCATCAAAGTACTCATGGACAGAGGGAGCAGTATCAATATATTGTATTACAAAACCTTCCGGCGTATGGGGTTGACAGATAAGAACCTTAGACCGTCAAACACCGTTTTTCACGGGGTGGTGCCTGGTAAATCGGCTTACCCGGTTGGTAAGATAGCTCTGGAGGTGGTTTTGGGAGATGGCCACGATTCAAGATCCGAGACGGTGACCTTTGAAGAGGTCAAGATCATAAGTCCGTACCATGCCTTGTTTGGACGGCCGGTTTATGCTAAATTCATGGCAAGCCCGTGTTATGTTTATCTACAGCTCAAGATGCCGGGTCATAAGGGGACCATCACGGTTCATGGTAGCCGTAAGATTGCGCTGGAATGCGAGGAAGGTGATGCGGCTTATGCTGAACCGGTTTGTGCAATGGAGGAGTTAAAGTTTTATAAGGACAATGTTGATCCAGCAGATATGACTTCTCTAAAGAAGCCAACTACAGAGGATGATCCGGCTTTGAAGTTTAAGTCGGCTGATGAGGCTAAATTGGTTGATTTTGTTCCTGGAGATTCATCCAAGCAGTTCAGCATCAGTGTCAACTTGGATCTGAAATAGGAAAGCACGCTCATTGAGTTCATCCGTGAGAACCGGGACATTTTAGCATGGAAACCTTCTGACATGCCAGGTGTACCGCGGGAACTCGCTGAGCACACTCTTAATATTGATCCGAAGTTCAAACCGGTCAAACAGTTTCTTCGCCGTTTTAATGAAGAGAGGCACAAGGCCATTAGTGAAGAGGTAGCCCGGCTGTTGGCAGCAGGGTTTATTGTGGAGGTGTTTCACCAAAAGTGGCTGGCCAATCCGGTGCTGGTACTTCAGAAAAATGGCACTTGGCATATGTGTGTGGATTACACAGATTTGAACAAAGCTTGTCCAGCTGATCCCTTTGCCCTCCCTCATATTGATCAAATCATTGATGCTACGATGGGTTGCGAGCGTTTGAGTTTCTTGGATGCTTATTCTGGTTATCATCAGATCAAGAGGGCAGTTAAGGACCAGGAGAAGACAGCCTTCATCACTCCCTTTGGAGCCTTCTGTTATGTGTCTATGCCCTTTGGGCTCAAGAGTGCCCAGGCAACTTATCAGCGCTGTGTGCAGAATTGTCTTCATACTCAGACTGGGTGCAATGTTCATGCTTATGTGGGTGATATTGTGGTAAAATCCAGGAAAAAGGAGACACTGATAGATGACCTCAAGGAGACCTTTGATAATCTACGGGTTTATAAGATGATGCTTAATCCGGACAAGTGCATCTTCGGTGTTCCGGCAGGCAAGCTCCTAGGGTTTCTGGTATCTAACAGGGGTATTGAGGCTAATCTGGAAAATATTAAAGCTATTATGTCCCTCGCTAAACCGGCATGTATCAATGATGTTCAACGTCTAGCAGGTCGCATTGTGGCTTTGAGCCGGTTTATCAGCAGAATGGGAGAGAAGGCTATCCCCTTGTATCAGATGTTGAAGAAGACAGACAATTTTGTCTGGAATGATGCTGCTGATGCGGCGTTTGAGGACTTAAAGAAGCAGTTGGCTGAACCACCGGTTCTTGCTGCTCCAGTTGATAAGGAGCCACTATTGTTATATGTGGCTGCTAATGCTCGGGCTATCAGTGTAGCTATTGTGGTGGAGCGCAAGGAGGCTGGAAAGGAATACCTAGTTCAAAGGACGGTTATTATATCAGCGAAGTGCTCATTGAGTCAAAGCAGAGATACCCGCATTGGCAGAAGCTGGTATATGGGGTTTTCATGGCAAGTCAGAAGCTTAAACAATACTTTCAAGGTCATCCCATCACAGTGGTCAGTTCTGCTCCTTTGGGGGATATAATCCAGAACAGGGAAGCAATTGGCCGGGTTGCTAAGTGGACCATTGAGCTTGGACCACACACTTTGAAGTATATGCCTCGAACAGCTATCAAGCCCCAGGCTCTTGTGGATTTCATCAATGATTGGACAGAGTTGCAGGCACCGGAAGACAAACCGGACAACACATACTGGACTATCCACTTTGATGGGTCCAGGCAATTGGAGGGCTCGGGGGCTGGAGTTGTCCTTACTTCCCCTCGAGGTGATAAAATTCATTATGTTCCTCGCTTAATGTTCCCTTGTACTAATAATGCAGCTGAGTATGAAGCCTTACTCCATGGTCTTCGAGTGGCTAAGGAAATGAACTTAAGCCGGGTACGATGCTTTGGAGACTCGGATCTGGTAGCCCAGCAAGTTTCAGGTACTTGGGATTCCAAGGATCCACTCATGGCGGCTTACCGACGGGAGGTGGATATTGTCGCTGGTCACTTCAAGGGTTATCAAGTGGAGCACATTGATTGGCGCAAAAATGAGGCAGCTGATGCTTTAAGCCGGCTGGGATCTCAGCGTAAACCGGTGCCACCCAATACCTTTCTGGATGTCTTGCACAACCCATCAGTTCAGTTGCCTACAGAGGAAGACCTCGCTATTCCTGATCCGGAGGCACAGTTGATGGTCGCTTTACAAATTATTCCGGATTGGACGGTTCCATTCTTAGCGTATATGAACCAGAGCGAGTTACCAGAAGATGCAGTTTTGGCCAGACAAATAGTCTGGCAGTCCAAGTCCATGGTTATTCACGACGGCGAGTTACACCGTTGCAGTGTCTCTGGTGTATTCCAGCGCTGTATTTCTCCTGAAGAAGGCCATGAGATTTTACGAGAGATCCACGAAGGAGACTGTGGTCATCATGCCGATTCAAAATCCTTGGTTGCTAAAGTGTTTCGTCATGGTTTCTATTGGCTGACGGCTCATGCTGACGCTGAAGACTTGGTGAGGCGGTGCGATGGTTGTCAGAAATTTTCATGACGAGCTCATGTTCCTGCTTAGGAGCTACGGATTATTCCCATCACCTGGCCATTTGCTACTTGGGGGCTTGACATGGTAGGACCTTTCAAGCAATCCAAAGATAAGAACACCCACCTGTTGGTGGCGGTTGACAAGTTTACTAAATGGGTTGAAGCAGAGCCAGTAAGCAAGTGTGACGCAGCCACGGCGGTTCAATTCATCAAAAAGGTGATCTTCTGTTTCGGTTTTCCACACAGCATTATCACAGATAATGGCACGAACCTCTCCAAAGGCGAGATGGAGGACTTTTGTCAATGAGAGCACATCCGGCCTGATGTATCATCTATGGCTCACCCCCAATCTAATGGTCAAGCTGAGAGAGCCAATCAGGAAATCTTGAAGGGTATCAAGCCCCGGCTTATGGTTCCTTTGAAGAGAATGCCGGGTTGTTGGGTGGAGGATCTACCATCCGTGTATGGAGCGTAAATACCACCCCAAACCGATCTACAGGTTACACACCTTTATTCATGGTTTACAGGGCAGAGGCGGTACTCCCAAGTGATATTCGTCATGACTCGTCCCAGGTTGCCAATTATGTTGAAGCGGACAACGAGCAAGCACATCAAGAAGCACTGGACCTGTTAGATGAAAAATGAGACATGACATTGGCTCGTTCGGCGGTTTATCAACAAGACCTGCGGCGTTATCACAACCACCGGGTTAGAACAAGAACCTTTCAAGAAGGCGACTTAGTGCTCCGGCTCATCCAAGATCAGACCGATATGCACAAGTTATCACCACCTTCGGAAGGGCCCTTTGTGGGTAGCAAGAATCTGCACAATGGATCATACTACCTCATCGACGTTCGCGAGCACAAAGACTCAAGCAAATCGGAGGAGGAGACCCCTCGGCCATGGAATATCACTCTTCTACGGCCTTACTACACCTGAGCCATAGGCTCTCATTATGTACATATTATGACAATGTATATATTAAGATCAATATAATAAACCGACATCCTTGCTACAAGCAGGGTCTCTGCCGTTCTTCCAATATTTCTTGGTTACAAGGGGGCTTCTGCTTACAAAGCGACGTCCTGTTTGTCCATTAAACCGGCTATCATGCCAAAATAAAGCTTGGGAGCTTCACACCCAAGGGGCCAAAGAGAGTATTGTTGCTAAGAGGCACAACTCAAACATAGGCACCCATTGAGCACAACTCACAAAGTTACTTGGGGGCTCTTTGTGCAAAGCAACAAAGAGTTTGAAAGGACCCTTGCAATTGGGTATCGACCCACGGCTTGGAAGCCTGGTGTATTCACCTAAAACTCCGGGTTAACCTGCCTTCATCAAGTAAGCCACTCCTATACAGACCCTGAACTTGTCAAAGTTAAAATGACGATTGGTTAGTTGGAGGTCCATCTTAAAAGGCTTTATCAAATGGTTTAACTCAGCGGCCTGGCAGCCCACGAAAAGCCTCGAATTTGGGCCTGGCAGCCCTTGGAAAGCCTCGACTACAAGTTTTATTTGCTTTTGCTTTTTGCAAGTTTCATCTCTTTTGATAAAGTTCTAAGTTAAACCGGTGTCTACTGACCCCGCCAGACTATATGTCATTACATCAACCCGGTGTTTCTTAACCCGGCGTGGCTTCCAGTTATCAGCTGTTAGCACATAATCAATTATGAACCGTCATATCCTAATCCGGTCTGGCATTGACTATAAGTCGCCAGGATGATCATCCGGTGTTTATCATAACCCGACATGGCTTATTACGCACCAGCACAATGCGGTGGGCGTTTTTCAAACACTCAAGGTTTGGGTTATCACCCTTACTACATAAAGTTGGTAAGCCAACAAAAGGTGATCTAATATCACAGGTATGATATATTTCATATTTCATTACTTTATAACCTTGGTTATAAGAATTCTAGTTCTGTATTGAGTATCATAACCCGTCCGGCGGTAAACTGCCAGGACATGTTTAAGATTTTCAAATGCAGAAGGCAGGATCTTATAAGTACCAAGGCAAATAAGGCAAGCATAGCAACAATCATGCCGGATTACAATACCAGGTAGCAGTGCATGATGGCAGAAGATCAAAGTATTTCAACTAGCCTATTACAAGGCGCTTTGATGCCCAAATGAATAATTGTTTGTTGCCCACAATGCTATATGTGAAAATCAAACCGGCTGGCGGATTATGATTCATCACCAGGCTGACGTGAAGTTGAAGGATCATCTCGCGTCGGTTCAACCTACTCCTCCTCACCCAGTGGCTGGAAGTCAAGGGTGGTCCAATCAATCCTAGTTAAGGCTTGAAAGACAACTTCGTTGCTTATAAGGTTGGACGGTTCAATGTCAGGGGCATAGGTGTGCTTATAGATTGGAGGGATTAGATTCTGAGCTTCTTTCACAGCTGCGTCAACTCGTTTGCTGTCTGCGTCATAGCTGGACCGATAGACAGACAAATCAACTTCCTCAGCCAATTGGCTTGCCAGTGGGTGCATCTCTTTTGTTAAGACTTTGAGGGCTTCATTATCATAGTCTGATCCATCTTCTTGTTGACCGGGATAGCCTTTTGCGATATCTAACGGATCAAGATCAGCAATCCATGCTTTGGCCCGAGTTAGTGCTGTTGAAGCGCCAGCTCTTGCAGTAGATCGCTTTACCTCTTCTATCTGGGCTGGGGTAATAGACAATTTGGCCAATGTATCCCTGATCAAGGTTGGTGCCGGTTTGTTGAAGGAGGCCGCCCAGATGACTCATTGAGCACCAATATACAATTGTTCTATCAACATGTAGGCCGCTTTCAACTTCATCCGCATATTCGAGCCCAGATGAGCAACACGACTACCTGCAAAATGGTTTAGGAATTTGCTGTTAAACCGACAACTTTCAAAATGTTTAAGGAAGGTGCTTACAAAGAGTGCTTACCAAAAATTGCTGAAGTCATAGCATTGACTTGATGCTTTAGCCCAGTTAGCTCCTCTGCCACCGGTTTAAGAGCTGCTTCGGCATCTTCAGCCCGCTTTAAAAGAGCAGCCTTCTCTGTTTCCCAATCTGCCCGCTCACTTTTGAAACCATCCTTCAATTGCTCCATGGCAGTCAAAGCGCCCTTCAGTTCATTTTTGGCCTTGGAGGTTTCTGCTTGTTGGGACTTAATGTTTTCTTGAAGATCAGCAATCTGGGAATCTTTGTTGTTCAAGTCAGCCTGCAAAAGACAGATGATGAAGATGTTAAGATTTTTTCTCAAAGTCCCAAGCACATAACAAGTTATACACTTGGCACTTGGGGGCTAATGCGGATTTCTTTTTATTTTGACTATCATTCAAAGTCCCAAGGCTCAGTACAAGTATTAATCTTGGCACTTGGGGGCTAATGCATAATTGATCAGAAAAATCAAAGGTGAAGGAATTCAACAAGGACAAGTTTGGAACAGAAAGTCCCGGTTCATCTTACAAAGGTAAACCGACCCTTGGGGGCTACATAGTTGAAAGTCTTTTTATTTAAAGTCCCGGTTCATCTTGAAGAGATAAACCGACCCTTGGGGGCTACAATGGAGTTAATATACAGTGCAAAGAAAATTTATGAAGTGTTTGGAAGTTACCTCATAACGCTCCTTCATCAAGTTAACCAAACCGGCCTCATAGTCACGGCTTGTATATAGGCGGTTTAGGTATCCAGAGTGAAGTTCTTGAGCGGGGAGATGAGCATAACTTGACAGATCAGTCTTCCATTTGCCCTTCTCTTCAGCAGCAGATTCCACTTTGGCACTGTGCTTTGACAAAGCGACAGGATTGCCAGGAGAAGTATGGCCAAACCCGGTAATTACAACTTCATCAGTTGCTTTGTTTGGGCTCGCCGGTTTATCTGAGGCTTTGGCCGGGCTCGGCGAATCAATAGTTGGACTAGGAGGATTGGCAATCAGGCTTGGTGGATCAACATGAGGGCTCGCCGGGTTAACTTCTGGCGGATCAACATCAGTGCCCTGACCTTGTGGCACAGGATCATCCATGGCAATATCAGCATCTCCGCCAGCACCTTCTGAGGTCCTATCCGGTTCAATTTCATCAGTGGGAGCATTTGTTTTCGCCTTCTTGCTAAATCGGGCTTTAGCGCTGCAAATTGGCAACATAGGATTAATATGGTAAACCGGCGCAAGAAGGCAAAGCTAAAATTATTATACTTACCCGGGGACGGTCTTGAGGGGAGGCAGTTGCGTGGTTGATGAATCGCCGGAGGATGAATTGGAAGTTACCTGATAATTTGAGTCAGACGGATTAAGAGGGTATCAGAAGTAACTCGCCATGGGATAGGACTTGTTAGAATTATAAGAGACCTCTGCACGACACTTCCGGATTGGAGTGTCTGGTAAACTGGAAGAAGTGACTTGCTAGCCACTATGCCAGGTTGTGCGACGAGCTTCAGGATGCTGTGGATCCAAATGAGTGAAAGGATGTGAACATTTCACTTTTCGGACTATGCGACAGATTTTTCTTACTGGCACAAGATCGGAATTGGAGGAAAGGGAGATTACCTCTACATGGTCAGCATGGCTAGCTTACGCATCATCGTGGTAATGGTCGTTGTCAATAAGATGTATGAAAAATGAACCAAGGGAGTCAAGTTCTACCTCTTGTTCCGAATCATCAACATCTTTGGGCGGATCAGAGGACTCGGCGGTTTTCTTCTTGGCTGGCTGCTATGTGGCCTTGCTCTTGCCACGAGGAGCCCTCGCCGGTTTGTCTTGAGCTTTTGCCGGTTTGTCTTGAGTTTTCCTCTTCAGAAAGGATCTTTGGCCTATAAGAATAAACAAAGGGCTATCAGAAAAATGTTAAAGCGGAGACGGATTAAATAACGTAAGGATAAAATTCTTACCGCTGGCGGTTTGTTGGAGGCATAAAAGGGACGTAGCCCGGTCTTGCTGCACTTAGTGATCAGTTCATCTAGCATCTTCTTGACAGACTTAGTGACTTCATCATCAGTCATCTGAATTTCATGGTACCGTTGAGGGTCCTTGACGTCCCCGATATACTCATGCATCAACCTGGTGCGGCGGCTTAAGGGCAGGATACCCCATGATACCCAGCAATGGACGAGATCAATGCCTGTTAAGCCGTTTGCTAGAAGAGCCCGGAGCTTAGCAAGTTGAGGCGCATATGTTTGTCATTCTTTAGTAGTGAGCCGCTGAGGCAGTGGATGTCCATTGCTGAGCCGATGAGCACGGTAACCCGGCAGAGGGTTTTCATCAGCAGGAGCGGTGTTCTGACAGTAGAACCATGTTTGATTCCAGTCTTTGGGGTGGCTGTGATGTTTGGCATGAGGAAAATTGACTTCTTTCCTTTTCTGAATTGATACTCCGCCAAGTTCAGTATTGGGGCCGTCAGAAAATTCAGTGCGGCGGTTCAAGTGGAAGAAGTCCCTGAAGAGTTCAACAATTGGTTCTTCTTGAAGGTAAACTTCAGAGAACACTTGGAAATTGTTGGACATAGAGTTCGGTCCAATGTCTTGAGGATGGAGTTGGAAGTTGGCAAGTACATCCCAGAATTTTTTTGATCCAGGAGGGCTAAACCCTCGGTCCAAATGCTGCATAAACACAACCACTTCTCCATCTTGAGGTTCAGGAGGGTTTTCAGCACCAGGGACTCTCCAATGAATGACTTCCTTCTTTGCCAAAGCACTAGTTAGAACATATCCATTGAGTTGTGTTTCTGTGATCCGGGAAGGAACCCAGTTGCAAGAGGAGAATTGCTTGGCCATTTTGGAGGACAAACTGTAAAGGAAGTGCAAACGCCGGTTCATGGTTCAAGATTGATATGCACAAACTGGTATCAAACCGGATGATTTAATCAAAGCGCATGTGTACATTAAACCGGAGATAGATGTTCAAGGACAGATGGAGGTTTACGAGAGGGCTAATGGTACCTGCCGGATTGTCGTTTTCTATAGGTTAAACCGCCTACAGTGGCACGAAGGGCAACAGATCTGAAATATACTAAGTGCTACACAAATAGGTTTCACAAGCTAAGGATGATTACTTTGTATCTAACATAGTTCAGGAAAATGAAAAATATCAAGGCCCTAAAATGGCGACAACAAAACAGAAAGGAGCCAGATGAGATTTGTTCGTGGTCCTAAAGATATTATGCGGATGCGAAATAAACAAAAAGCTTCGGCCGTAGAAGAAACAGATGAAGTTGATCTAGATTTGATGAGATAATAAGGGCAAAAAAATAAAGCACGGACGAACGCTGATGAACACAGACGAGCACCGAAACCCTAATGCAGATCTAGGGTTGAGGGAGGAAGGCTTACCGGATTTGCAGGAGCAGCGGAGGAGAACCGCGAATCTCTGGTGCGTTCAGGTTGATGCAGCGGCCAGGGATGATGCGGTGCTCGAAGGGCGATGGCGGCGGCGGAGCTGTCAGGCTTGAGCGTTGAGAGGAAGAAGAAGAAGTGCGGAAGGGGAAAACGGAAGGACCCCTGAGCCTATTTATAAGGCGAGTGGATAAAGTAGGCAAGCGTGAGAATCGAGGAGCCAAAGCGGTAAAATGGGGCGCAGCTGTCGCCTCGATCTTCAGAAGATAATTAATGAAGGGAATCTTTATAACCTTTTTATACAGAGATGACGTCATGACGATTTACTGCAATTTCGGAAGATGACATCATAGCGGTTTACCAAAGTGTACAGGGAGAAGACATCATGGCGGTTTACGAGGATCGTAAGAAGATGTTCATGGAATTTTTCTAAGTATTGAAGATTGACATAAACAGGTTCAAATCAATCTGGGGCCTAACGTTGAGGATATAATTATTGAGTGTAAACCGCCTAGGAGGGGCCAGTTCACGCTCATCTATATTAAAGCCCATGAAGACAAAGAAGATGGCGCTCTACTATTAAAGCTTAGAGGCCCAGAGCCCAAAGGCGGATTAGGGCCCATAGTTGTAAACCACTATAGTTGTATAACTTGTTATGTAAGTTAGGGAAAGGAAGAGACTGAGCCGGACACTTGTATGAGCCGGCCACGGGACTCTGTAAACCGGCCGGGCGTCAACCTGTGTATATAAAGGGACGACCCGGCGGTGGTTCACGGACAAGAAACAACAACTCGAGACTCAGGCAAAGCGTATTCGCTCCCTGGTCATCGAAACCCCAATAATTCCATCACAACTAGACGTAGGCTTTTACCTTCATCGTAAGGGGCCGAACTAGTATAAAACTCTCGTGTCCCTTGTCCGGTTTAACCCCTTTAAGCTAATCTCGTTGCGATGGCTCCATGACTAAGTCCTTCTGCTAGGACATCTGACGTGTTAATTCCACGACAAACAGGCTAGGTTAATTCACCATGTCTCATGCAAAGGGCTCGATCGATGCAAGTCTTGACTTGTTCTATGTATCACACGTGCGGCAGCAATGGGCTCTATTCATCGAGAGGCAACCCAACCGGCTATGTCTCGCATGGGGACTAGATTGATCGACTTTAGTAAGCAGCAGCAGCGAGTGATCGCTCGGGTTCAGCTAGTAGTGAAGGAATAGGTTGTGTTCTGTTAGCAGCAGAGGAATCACATAGGTTCATTTAGAAACAAAGGGATCAATCGACTGACTTCAGTACATAGTGGGATCACTCGTGTTATCGATACGTTGCTAGCAATGCGAGGGATCGATCGATCTCTCGGGTTCAGTAAGCGAACACCTCGCTCGGGTTCTATTAGCGAACGCCTCACACACGCATGTATGAGAGAAATGCACAAACCATACTGCATCGCTCGTCCCAACCACCCACCATAACTGGGAACTCCTTGAAGTTTTCCTCTCCCTCGCTTCTACCATGATTTTTTACATCATGGACGGCCCAAATAATGTCGTGCAGATGCATCTCTAGCCCACCCATGACGAAAAGCTCATTTTCTATCATAATTTTTTGTCATAGAAGTAGGAGCCCGCATATATGATGATACATTTATTTGTCACAATTATCATCATAGAAGTGTCATATCCATGACAGAAAAAGTTTTCGTTCGAGCCATAATGTCACAAATGTGTCTTTTTTTGTAGTGTCAGTCACTGAAAGAATGGTTTCGTTCATGTCTATGAGTTACCGAACATACGGGGTCACAAGCTTAAGGCAATCATGATCTGTTGAGTGTTAGAAGGATGGGAGTGATGATAATATATTTTGTGGAATTGTTTCACTAATATTCAGAATAGTTCTGAGAGGATCTGGAAGCGTTTCGGGGTCTCCGGAAGGGTTTTCGATCATTATCAGGTAATACAGGGTATTACCGATAAATATATACAGGTGGAAAATAATTCTAGGGATGTTAAATTATATATATAATGGTGTGAATATATTTAAAAGTATTTTATATTTAACTTAATATCAACGGGCCTAAAAAGACCAAGAGGTGGAAGGCAACTTGGGCCACAAAGGCAAAAGTGGGGAGGCTCCTCCTTCCCTAAGAAGGGCAAATTAGAGGAGGGGGAGGATTCCTCCTCCCCTCCTAAGGCCGGCGCACCAAGGGGGAATCCTTCCCCCTTGGTGGCAGCCCCTCCTCTCCCCTCTATCCTATATACACTAGATGATTCTGTCCTTTGAGACACACAAGTTTTGGAGCCTCAGCTAGTTCTTCTAGTTCTAGTTGGTCATAGTTAAATAATTAGAGATAGGCTAATCCTCTTGTCCTCATAATTAGAAGCCCCGTTTGGTTCTAATCTCCTTTCTCTAATTCTCTGGCGACGATTAGCTCTAGACGGTGAACCGCTGCCAGATCATGAAGGCTGCAAGCTTGCAACCAAGTAGAGAGGTTGTGCTTTCGGTCTTTGGCTCGAGGGACTGTTAGTGGGTGGTTCATGGGATCATTCATCGACGGTTCGAGGGACTCCAAGTATGATCTATGCCGACATGTTCTTCTTCTGCTATAACTCGGTGATAGTAACGATCGTGATCCTAACCCGTTATGCATGTTCATATTGATCTTGGGTGTGCGTAGGCGCAATTTTTTTTGTTCAACTACGTTTCCCAATAGTCTTATTGTCATATTCCATTTGGCCTTTTCAACACACCTGCTACTTTTCAGAGATGTATGAATGCTATATTTGCTGACTATGTTGAGGAGATCATCACAGTTTTAATGGATGACTTTTCAGTCTATGGAACCTCTTTTGATGATTGCCTTAACAACCTTGACAAAGTTCTGCAATGGTGTGAGGACACTAACCTTGTCCCGAATTTGTATAAGTGCCATTTCGTGGAAAATGAAGGAATGTTGCTGGGACAAAAAAATAGATGCAATAAAAAATTACCACGTCCTCGAGACATAAAAGGAATAAGGAGTTTTTTGGGGCATGTTGGCTTTACAGATTCTTTATAAAAAATTCTCTAGTATCTCAAAACCGTTGACTAACCTTTTGCATAAGATTATACTTTTCGTGTTTAATGAGGATTGCAAGACCACCTTTGGAAAGCTAAAGCGGGCTTTACTTACTCCACCTATCATCATATATCAAAATTGGGATCAACCTTTTGAAGTGGTATGTGATACTGACAACAATGCAGTAAGTGCTATTCTGGGCAAACAAAAAGGTAATAGGTTCAATATTATTTATTATGCAAGTCACACTCTTACTGAAGCTCAAAGAATTATGCTAGAAATGATAGATAATTGTATGCTATAATATTTTCTTGTGGAAATTTCAGGCGTTACATCACAGACACTAAAGTCATATTCTACACAGATCATCAAGCAATAAAAGAGGTTCTGGTCAATAAGGAAGCAATACCTAGATATGTAAGGTAGCCTCTTCTTTTGTAAGAGTTTGACAGCAAGATACTAGATCACAATGAGATAAACACGAGTTTGGTTAATGTCTTGCTCTCAGAAGAGAAGCAAGAATATAAAGATACGAGGATATGTATACTCTTACTGAACCCCCACTTATCATTATATAAGAAAACGTTCCTTAAACTATGAGTAAGAGAAGAAAGATATTTTGATTTATTTGAGTATACTAGCTGATGTAGGGTGGAACCCAAGTTGGTGATCTTTCATGAATTGGAGGGGGAACCCATGAAGAAAACGGGGAAGAATAGGGAGAATCACAAGAGGAACACTCGTGAACAAGTCCAATCACACATCCACTAAACTCACATCCGCACTAGATCCACAAGGTACATGAACAACAAAGGGAAACAAGGATACATGGTAAGGTTCATCCCAAATCCCATGGGGAGATGAGGTATTGAATCCAAGATGGATCTTCCCTAGAAAGGGGTCTTGATACCCACTAGGGCATCTTCTCGCGTGGAGGCCTTGATCTCCGTGGGAGAGGTGGTAGATATGAGAAAAGCTCTCTCTAGATCTGAGCTATCACTTTGCTGACACTAGTTCGTCCAAGTGAAGGGGAATTTAAAGTCTAGGGGAGAGAGACAGGTACATGGTTAAAAACTCGAGGGTCTATGCACAGGCTGTTTTGGACGTACGACATTGTCGATCGTCCAATCGCTCGCGGGGGTTTGGATGTTTGGAGGGCGCTGGATTTTAGACGTTTCTTCTTTGGTTGGTTGGCATCAGATTTTTGGTCTGTGTCGGTCGTCTGTTTGCTGAAGTGTCTAAGATGTCCGGTGCCTTGTTGGTCATCCGGCTGCTATACCGTCCCACGGCCACGGTTCTTCTAGCTGGCTGGTTTGCATCATGTCGGAGGTCCGGTGCCTGTAGCACGTCGGCAACTCCTTCTCTTTCCCCTTGTGTTATGCTTCCTCGCATTCTTGTCCATTGATCCTAGCTACTCCATGGCCTTCCTCTTGGTTCTTGATCATGCATATCACATCCATTTGAGCTAGTAGTCATGTCATGCATGTATGCAAAGGGAAATCACTAAGGAATGAGTTCACCTTATGTCAAATGGTACATGCGCAAGCTCTCACCATTGGTCCACTCAGTGTCCCGGGTGATGATGGCATGCCCATGGGCATGACCGTAGAATGCTCTGCATCATTCCCTTCACCTTGGAGAAGATCCTTCCTTGGATTGTAAACTACATCACCATGGCAATGGTAGACATGGAGGAACTTGTAGTTGGACGTCGTGTATGTCAGGGCACAATCAAATTACTGCAAGACGTCTTTGGAAAGGTACACATGCAAAAAGAGCAAACATAAGGGACACTTGGAAATACCATGGTTAGCACACACAAGGTGTCCATCAAGTAAGCACGAGTTCATCTGACAATATTGTTTCTGACAAGGCGCATGAAGCTTAGCAAAATGATATAGATTGATATGTAATTCATTCGGAGCAAATACATTTTTTGTGCACAGAAAGGTGTTGTGAATGTGATTAGTGCGATCATTGTGCAAAATGATGTCATAGTGGGACGGTTTATCAAGAGCACGAACATGGAAATTGATGCTCAAAATGATTGTGTTATCATGCAATTGATGGTGGGCAATGCTATCATGATGTATAAATAGGCCATCAAGCTAGATCACAACAAATTTTCTAAGAAAGTGGCAAGCTCACATATCATGAAAGATGTGGAAATATAAGATGTATCAAGCCATTTATAATGTGAGTCAATCCATGCATAAAAGCAAACTTGCCGTGGGTGGGATGTGTCCAACTAGCATGCTCAACAACAAATATGAAGGTGTTGGTGAAATATGTCAAAAGTTTGTTAGCAAACCGTCGCTTGATGTCATGGCATGAGTGGTGGTCCGTAGGTGCGTCCAAAGTATGTGCATCCACTAATTCGGGTTGCTCCTCAAATTGGAGCTCCGTAGAGCTAATTTCTAAAGTCGCTCCATCGTCCAATAAATGTATCATGTGGACAATAAGGACAAAACAACAATGAAAGTGTGGCCGATCCAATATGTGTATTCGAGGATGGCTCGAAGAGAAGTAGTCCACCTTATAAATGTGGCGGAAAATATTGGTGTCGCGCATCACATACGTCTTAGCATGACCAATATATCTCATGATGGGAACGCCTTGTGAATCTTTCAAGATGAAAGAATATGATAAACACTTGGAGAAACAAATGAGGTTAGCATGAATGCAAAACCTATCATTCGTGTGGTGTGATACCCATGAAGTGTCTTCGTCGTTCTTACCATAAGAAGGGACAAGAGAATGTGGCATGGTATGAAAGCATATGATGTGAGTACAACCAAAGACATTAAGCTCATTCAAACAAGTATGCTTCACAAGTACTATGTCCAAATCTCCAAGCATAAATGAGAAAGCTAGTGTAGTCTCAATATCAATAAACATAACATTGTTGCACTCACTACAAGTGATGAGGGAGGCAACTAATGGAGACAAAAGAAAATTATCAAGACAAATTGTGTGAGAGGCATGAACATATATGCTATCAATCCAATGAAAAGAGCAAGTATGTATCATGGGTGATCCAACCAAGCAAGCAATCATAGTAATCAAGTCATGTAAGCTAGTAGTGCGAAGATGCAACATACTAGAGTTAATCATGGTAATCATGTCATGTGTGCAAATAGTGGGCATACATAATGCACATGACATATCACAAGTATGAAAATAAGATATAAGAGAAGTAGCATCATTGTAATGGCAAGAAGTCCTATGTAAATAGCAATGGAACATCATCACTCTCCCAACACAAGAAGCAACAATAGCATGGGACGCAAGGTAAACATGGCAATAGTAACTAGTATCTCCACTAAGTATGCAAATACACATAGTAGTAGTAGTAGAGTGGCGAATCACGTGTAAGTGCAAGAAAGGGTCACAATTGCATGGCAAAAGCATAAAAAGAGGCATAACGGGCAAAGTGAACACAATAAAATGGGCATAATTTGAAAAATTGTATATAGCCCATAGCCGTGTGAGAGCCAAGTAAAACATATGCGCATAGTTGTTGTGCGAGGGAAACGATTCGAGTAGCATTCCAAGGAATCCCAAATCATCGTTGCTCTCAATAGCTCATTTTGTCAACTCATGGTATTGTGAAGTTGATGAGTATTCATGGGTACCTACATAAAATAAAGGCAAAGGGAAAATTGTGTGCTCGTGGTATATGTACACATGATCCATTATGATGCGCATGTGCATGCAATACAAAAAAGACACTTTCTTGACATTATGGACCGGATGAAAACTTTTTCTATCATGGATGTGACACTTCCATGATGATAATTGTGACAGAAACATGTATAATCATAGATGTGGTGGGCTCCTACTTCTATGAAAAAATTTATGACAGTAACTGGGCTTTTCATCCTGGGCGGGCTAGACGTGCGCCTGCATGACATTCTTTGGGCCGTCCTTGACGTAAAAAAATCATGGTAGAAGCGAGGGCGGGGAATTTTTCTGGGATTTCCCAGTATACGGTGGGGTGGTCAGGATCGAGCAATGTAGTGGTTTCTGCATTTCTCTCGTACGCGCACGCGTGCAAGCTGTGTTTGCTTACTGAAACCGAGTGAGCCGTTCGCTTACTGAACTCGATTGATCGATCGATCCCTTGCACTAGTTATGTACTGAACACGAGAGCGGTACCTTCACTACTAACTGAATCCGTGTGATTCCTTCGCTGCTAACTAAAGCCGATCGATCCCTTACCTTCTAACTAAACCCGAGCAATTGATCCTTTCGCGGCTTACTAAAGCCGATATATCGATGCGTTGCATCGAGCCCCTGTGCGATGTCGTGGGGAGAGCACTATCACCCATGGGGCAGGGTTGCCCCTTTGTGGTTCAGCAAGGGGATGGACACATTGCACAAAGAGCAGAAATAATAGGGTAGCACGGCAATGGACAACTCTATTTTACCAAGGTTTGGGCCGCTTTGCAGCGTAAAACCCTACTCATGCTATAGTGGATTGCACTGGAGGAACACGAAGACGCGGAGTGCTCAAGCCCGGCAAGTGTGCATCGGGGAGAGCAGCTATGCGGGTGCAAGTCTTGAGGGATCAAAAGTTTGAACCCCTTGCTACGTTGCCTCAGGCCTCCTTTTATAGCTGAAGGGGCGACCACAATGGCAAAATACTCATTATGGCTTGATTAGATAGCTAACAGTGTTATCATACCTAACTCTGGTAGTTAGGACAAAAGTGCATTAAATGCACTGATAGGTGTCGTGCTGAGGCTGAAGCCCGGCAAGCCTGCCATGCCTCTTATCCATCTGCTTCTTATTAGCGTGACACGCCATCAGGATGGGTGTCAATAAAGTTAACCTCTTCTCCAGCAGATTGCCATGTACCCGACGGGATCCACCTAGCCACTTAGGAGCTCGACGCTGCACTAATTAGCAACTGGCGTATGATGAGGTGGAGCCGTGGCGTCTTGGCGGAGTCTTGCCGGCACAGGGCTTGTCGGGCTCTGATCTTGGCGGCCCCAGGAACCTTGCCGGGGCGGTTTGGTCTTGTCCATCAGGTGTGGTTTCGACGCTGCGGGGCTCGCCTACCCGGCAATGAAGGCCTTCCTGAGGGGTTCTCTTGTTGGCTTGACCTTCTCGTTCTTGAGATTGGGACGCATGACAAGGTCTGTTTGCCCTGGAAGCCACATCGGTCTATGCACAAGTCAGGGGGAAACAAACACCCCCATTTGTGTACACCGACAGGAGGCCCCGGGCCTGAGCCTTACACTACTAGGGAAAACCTTATACACAACAGCTTAGCAGTAGCGCTGGACAAAACAGGGCGCTACTGCTAGTTAGTAGTAGCGGTTTTAACTAGACCGCGCTACTGCTACTACTTTAGCAGTAGCGCGTTCGGCTAAAGCGCGCTACTACTAAACTTGTATTGGGAGCATATGGCTAGCCCCATTTAGCAGTACTGCGTATGCCTGACCAGCGCTACTGCTATGTCCCTTAGTAGTAGCGCGTATCTATGAAACGCGCTACTACTTACTTACCTTATCTCGAGCAGCTCATTGCACCCTCTCTCACTCACTGTCCCCCTCACTCGCTCTCTCGCCCGCGCCGAACCCGTCGTCCTCCGCCGCCGTGCTGCTCCTCGCCGAGGTACTCCCTCCTCCCCCTCCTCCTCCGGCCGCCCTCCTCCCACCGCCCCTTCCTCCTCCTCCTCCGGCCGCCCCTCCCTCCTCCTCCTCCGGCCG
>NC_041383.1:291042874-291249774 GCF_002162155.2 Triticum dicoccoides | reverse complement strand
TCCCACCGGCCTCCCCCTCCTCCTCTCTCCTTCCTCCTCCCTCCATCTCTTTTTTTCTATTTTCCACTGTAGTTTTTTACTATTGTATAATGTAGTTTTTTTTACTGTTTTAGTAAGTGTTTAAAATAATTAGTAAGTAAATTAATAAACTAGTTGAACTAGTTGAATTAATAGAACTAATGTATTTTTAGTAAGAAAATTAATATAACTAGTTGAACTAGTTTATTTTTAGAAAGAACTAGTTTATTTCTATTTATAGTAAGTTTATTTTTAGTAAGAACTAGTTGAACATGTCACATTTGTTGTTATTTTTTTTAGTTTAAGCAATTATTCCCGCATCGACGTCGACGATGCCTATCCCGCATCCTCGTCGTTGATACCTGTCGTTCGCTAGGGTTTTAGTTGTATTAGTGATGTTATATGTATGATACTATTCAGGATGTATTAGTGATAACTTATAGGGTTTTCGTTTTTGCAAAAATCAAGGAGCCCCTCCATCATCCCCGCCGTCGTCCCCATCACCGACCCCCTCCAACCTCGAGGTGAGACCAGCCAAATCTCCATGTCAATATGAGTCATATAAGATATGATGTAGATAAAAACATGTATATCTTGTGTTGCTCAAATAGGATATGTGGTTGCCCAAGTGGCCGGTCATGTTTGCAGGTTACACCTCTGAGTGGCCTATGTTTTGCCGGAGTGTTGACTAATTTCCATTCCGGCAAATTTCAGGCGCTCCATATGTCCTGTTTTAGCAAAGGTCATGCCAGAATTTTCCGTGAATTTTGGCATGACTAGTGCTAGAATACGTAGGAAAATATCGAGTGGCCTGGATTTTCTAGAAAGATAATTAAACGATAATTCGGGTTGACTTTAAGATTGTCGAGGCCAAAGAATCCCGACTGTTGTCATGGGGGTCGTTTCTCCTTCTTCTCCGGGTGCTAGACCTTTGTTATGCACTAGTGGAAGGAGGAGTAACGACCATCACCGACGGTCGCAGATGTTAGAGAGGAATCAGTGAGGGAGAGTATCCACCATATATGAGAGGACGAAGAATCCCGACTGTTGTCGTGGGGGTAGCTTCTCCTTCGTTCCCATGTGCTAAACAATTTGGTGTAATGCACTCGGGAACGAAAGGAGGAGCTACCATCACCGACGGTCCAATATATACACCACGTGAGCTGAGAGTTTTCAAGAAAAGACTCAATAGATCCATAGTCAACCCGTGATGAATAATAATGATCTAATTTAGTTTTTGTAGTACATATATTTAATTGTACAAGTTTAATCTTTGAATTATGATCATAGGAAATGTCATCAGACAAAGAAGGTCCCGGGGAGTGCTCCTGGTGTGGCGACAACCGGGGTTTCTGCGACAGGCCTTACCTGGACGAAGGTCGGCGCTTCAACATTAAGCTCGAGGAGGCCTTCGATTGTGAAACGGTACGCTGCGACGCTAAGTGTTTTTTTCGTAATTAAGCTCGACTTCTACTACTTCAACATGTAATTTTCATCTTCTACAATTCGACTAGCTTATTGTGAGAGGAATGAAACAAAGAAAATTAACCTAAGGACCCATCATGGTATGGATTTTGAGGTAAATCTATAAAATTCTGAGAGCGTATCCAATTTTGGTTGCCCGTGTTGGGAAGCACTTTGCAAGATGTATGATTTTCAAGAGGGTATGTTTGTCACCATGGATCATGGTGATCCTGACATCGACCAATACAATTTGGACATTTGGGTTCTTGTTGATATGCTTCCAATTCTACCGCTATGTGAGTTCCTCAAACATAGTTATTCAGTAATTTATATTGTTTATTTCAAAATAGTTGACAGCTTATTTCCATTGATAGCTTATTTTCATTCTTCAAAGAGTGCGCAGAAGATGGTAGACAGAACCAACTACACCGATGGCTCTGAGGTAACTTATCAGGAGAAAAATCATCTGGTCACATATTGTACTGAAATTGAGAATTACAATGCCTTCTATCAAACTCCTTCAAATTATGGTGAATACGTGCCACTAATGCACATGTTGAACAACGATAACTTCCATGGAGATGTCCTGGTAATATTTTTTACTATTACGACATCCATGCATCTTTTGCATACTTCTAAAACTGAACTACATTGCTAACTACGAAGTTATTACTATGTTTTTCAACAGGAAATCTCGATGGATTGTGTGCCTCATTTGATGTATCAGAATGGTCGCCTTGATGTTTTGAACATACAGCCAGGTCATCCTACGAATCTCACCTGTCCATATCGGATTTCTAAAAACGGTGAACACATGATAATCAAAGAATGGAAGAAATGTATGGACAGTCGTAAGGAGGTTCGTGGAAGCAACATTGTGCGAAAGGCAAGCATTGGAGACAGGATAATCTCCATTCTCCATAATGGAGAGTCAGGGGCTATCTTGTTTTATGCTATTTTACGTAAGATAATATAGTAGGTCCTAAGAGAATGTAGTAGGTCCTATGAGGTACAATATGTTTATGAGAGTTGATGATGATGAGTAGTTGTGATTATGTCTAGTGACTAACTTATGTGTGATGTTTCACTGATGAAAACGATGATCATGAGGTGTTATATGACAATGATGTATTATGATGATAAGTTGTTAATGATATGATGATGATGATGATGACGCTGACGATGGTATTTATTATATCATTGTGTGAAAGAACTGCGATTAGTTTCAAGTGGATGTCCATCCACTTGAAACTAGTCCACGGTTCTTTCTCCCACTGATGTAATAACTCAATATGATGTAAAATCATTCTCTAAATTGCTACGGTTTGAAAACTTGTATAAAGGTGTATGAATACAACATGAAATAAAAAAGAAATACGGAATAGTAGTAGTAGCATGTGCTAGGAGACGCGCTACTACTAATTACCAGTAGCGCTCATAGTGGAAAGCGCTGCTACTAAGTCGATATAGCAGTAGCGTGCTCTGATAGACGCTACTGCTAACCTTTAGCTGTAGCGCCTTACTAGTAGCGCGGTACCCTGTGCTATTGATAGGCTTTAAACACGCGCTACTGCTAGGGTTTTCCCTAGTAGTGATACGTGCCACGGTCGTTGTAGGGTTAGGCCCAAAAGGTGCACAGACGCGCGGTGAAAACTGCTGTCCAGTAGTAATGATTCTGACGACCCGTCGATCACACATCCATCCCACGCAGTTACCGCAGTTCATGGAACGTGGGTTTGCAGTAGTTACTTGGTAGAGCTCTTGTGACGACGATTTTTGTTAGGGGAAACAATGGGAAGCCAGCCCCCTCACGTAGTCCCAATAAAAAGGTAACATGAACCGGCGATGATCATCCACACCCTTTTCCCCTCTCGCTTCATCTTCTTCCTTGCGACAGAAACCACCCCTGCCACCATCCGCCCCGGACTACACCAGATCTCCCTCCTCCCTCTGAGCCCTAAAAATGGGGCGCTAGAAGAGCGCTTTAAAGGGGAAATAGGCGGCCAAGCCTGCGGACCCAAGGGTAGAGGAGAAGAAGAAGAAGGCGAAGGAGTTGGCGCAATAGCGATGGGAGAACGTGGACTTCTTGCCGTCGGACCTAGACGACAACATGCTGATCCATAGGTACGCCTACATGTGGGGGAGAGTGACCAAGGGCGGCCATGGAGCGCCAATGGTTCTCCCTGATGGGCCCAAGATCCCGGAGGACTCATATCCTTTCTTCTACACATACTTTTACTGTTGGCTTTCTTCCCCTTTCTCTGATTTCTTCAGCACCATGATGTACGCCTATGGGTTCTGGTTGTTGGATTTCACACCCAATGCGATGACATGCATGGTCGTGTTTGCCCATCTGCGCGAGGACTTCATCGGGGTCACCCCCAATGTGGACTTGTTCTGCCACTTCTACATTCCCCGTATTGAGGACATATCCCTCTCCAGCAACATATCTTGGATTCCACAGGGGAATAAGGAAGATTGGGGGTGCCTTGGAGGGCAGCTGCATGACAAGTGGGAGGAATGGAGAGGTGATTGGTGCTGGATCCAGGACAAAGAGGCACCTCTGTTCTGCTTGCCCCGGACCGAGCACGTGGTGTGCGACAAGGACTGGAGTGACCTGGGCGCCACTGATGAAAAGCTTCGCCTAGCGCTGAATGGCATCACTCGCCTCAAAGCTGTTGGGCTAACCATGGAGCATGTGGGGGCCGACTTCTTCCGATGTCGCATTGCACCCCTGCAAAAGAGGGACATGTTTGCCTGGGAGTACGTGAATGCCGCCCGACAGGATGCGGCTTTACCCAGGCCGCGGCAACAACCTAACGGCCATGAGCCATGCCTGGTTGTGTGAGCAACTATTTCACAAAACCGTCACCTTTCATCTGCCGGCAAGAATCATCCCACTGCACATCAACTCTACTGTGGGCCAAATCCGTCAGTGGATGCCTGACTGCAATGCCAATGGAGTCAAGGCAGACTGAGAACTTCCCGCCTTAGAGGATGAGATGCAATGGGTCTCCGGCCTAGAAGGGATGGCCACTAGGAAGGAAATAGATTTCACCAAGGGCACCACTCAAGAGGAACAAGCATACATACACAATAGGCTTGAAGAATCCAGAAGACTGCAGGCCGCCAGAGGAGCGGAAGCTGGTGATGATGAGGATAATGAGGACCCGGGTGATGGGAACTCCTCAGAAAAAGAGCGTGAAGAACACGTGGATGATGAGGTTGCCGGGCTCGAGGCTATCGGGGCCGCGACTGCTAGGGCTGAGGCTGCCGGGACCGAGATTGCCAGGACCCAGGAAGTCGAAGTGCTCGAAGAAGAGGAAGGACTTGAAGTGGGCCCTCAGGCCCTAGAGCAGCGGTGCCGCCTTCGTAAGAGAGGCAATCAAGAGCTGGTGGTTCCCTCGTCGTCATGGGCTCGTCCCAAGGTGAAGAAGATGACCGCTAGAGGCAACAAGGAGGACACAACGCACCACCATTCAGCTTGCCTCTCTCCTGCTCCAACACCGCCCTCTCGACAATGGATTATCAAAGGTGTCGATCCTACCCCACCATCAAGTCCGGCCCCGACAGTGAGCAAGACCCCGCCGGTGTTCAAGAGAGCCAGGGAGTCACCTCCGCCCCTGGTGTATGAGATGGACGCCATACTCGATGACCCAGAGTAAAGGAGCCTTTGGCTTCTCCTATTCTTGATTGCTCTTTGCTTTTTCCTTGATTCTCAACTAATCTTATGTTGTTGGCCTTGATAGGACGAACAAACCCTTGCGCATCGGGCCAAGTAGGCCAAATCGGCAGCGGAACCGGGTTCGGTATCAGACATTGAATTGGCAAAGGATGCCACAGATGATGCCACGCCTAGCCCCCGGTCCAATCCCCTGCGCGAGGGCATGGGACAAACCTCATTTGCTGGAGCGAACATCAAGGTTTCTCCTCCGTTGCCTGCCAAGGAGATGGGAGAGGATCATCAGGAAGAAGCCCGTCAGAAGAAGGCGGCCACTCTTGCTCCCCCTCAGCCGACGTCCAAGGAGGGGATTCATCAGCAAGGGCTTCCACTGTGGGGTCTGTTCACGTTTAGGCCTCCATCGCAGAGGGGGCGGCCGCCAATCGCACGCCAGCAATAAGCATTGCCGGGGAAGGGGAAGTTTGTTCCCAACAGTCGCCAACAGGTAAGCCACTTGCCTTTGAATCCTTTTCTAAAATCATTTGCTTTCTTGATTCTTGAATTAAGCTTCTGATTCTCATATTGTTCTTCCCTCCAACTTCCTTCACAGCTCCCCTACTCGAGGAGAGGGAACTTTTGGAGGAGGTGGCTGACATATATAGGAAAGGACGCCCCTACGAAGGCCGCCAGGATCACCGTCAGAGAGGGTCACGCAGAAGCCTCCTGGGATATCCAAGAGGTCCCAGAAGGAATAGAGAAAACCCCTGGCAGCATGTATGGTCCCATCATGGTGGTTGAGGATAAAGCACCTATCCAGTTCGATGCTTCAAACTTAATGGTGACTCCTCCCGTGAAAGTAACACAATCCCCTGCGAATAGCTTGGCGCTGATCTTATCTCACCCCATTCCGGCAGCCCCCAGCTCATCATTTCTTGCCAGGGTAAACTTTGATGATGAAATCAGCCGCATCCTGGGCCCCTGACTCATGTGGCCCAGGAGATAAATGATCCAGCTGACTGCACCAAGGACTTAGCCTTCTTGGAAATGATAGTAGCAAGATTCAAGGATGTGCAAGATAGGTACGGCCAGAAGTGGCAGAAGATCCAGAAAGGACGCAATTCCCTCAGCCTCATGAATCAGCAGTTGAAGGACAAGGGTAACGAGTTGTGCAAGTGGTACCTGGGGCAGGCTCAATCCCTTATGCATTAAGTAGACAAGTTGGCTGCCGACAAGGAGAAGGCCAACGCTCAAGACCAGCCATTAATGGAGTGCAAGGCGCTTCTTGACGCCAAAGAGAAGGGCATCCTTGCCCGAGAAGAGGCTTTGGCAGCCACTCTCCGAGGTAAGGATGATGAGCTGGAAACCCTTGTTCAGTAGCGGACCAAAGATCTGGAGGACAACCGCAAGAAGGCCATGGATGCGCCGGCCCAAGATGCTGCTGCTAAACTCAAGGAGGTTGCTGATAATCTGTCTGCTTGTTCCAAGGCCAAAGCAGAGCTTGAGATTCAGGTGGTGAAAAAGGAGGAGGACCTTGCCTAGGGCAGGAAGGAGATTGAGGCTCTCAAAGAAGGAGCATGGAAGACAACTACCACCTTAGAGGGGTTGCAATCGCAGCTCGCTTCCAAGAACCAGAATCTAGATACTGCCACCAGTACCATCGAGGGCCTAAACACCAAGATCACCACCTTGGCAAAATATCTTGAGCTAGCCAAGAACAGGGAGAGATCTCTGACAGAAGAAGTGAACACTACCGGGACCCTCCGTAAGGAGGCAAATCTCAAGCTTAAATACCAGGTTGAACTGTATGACCTCTGGTCGAAGAGCTTGCTCAACATTGCTGAGATCATCTCCTCCCAGATCACCACCATGAACATGAAGAGCTATACTTTCTCCGTTAGCCAGCATGAGGCCCCAAGCGTCAAGTTGACACATTTCTTCGAAGGCCTTATTGACGGTCTAAAGACATATGAAGATGACAAATCTACCTGCTTTGCCAGGGAGTCCCGAAAGTTTGCTCGGGATGCTATCTTCACCGTCTTGATCAACTTTGCACAACGCCACCCTGATGTCGATCTCTTTGATGCCTTCAAGAAGCTACCGGCCGGAACGGACACCTTTGCCGCCGCAGAGGTTGTTGGGCCCCTTGTAGACAAAGTGCTGCGAGTCCCCCGGGTCCAAGGAGGTCGCTGAGACTAAACTCCTGTGCTCCATTTGCAGTAATGTTGTCAAACAAAAAGACATATTTTGGCCTTATATTAGGTCTTGCTACTTTTGTGATGCAACCGTATCTTAAGTAGGTGTATGAACTAATGCTATCCTTTTAGTTTATTTTGCCCACTGTTCTCGTATGATTGTGTATCCTACGCATGCTGGTAGCTTGCCGAGGTTGACACTAGCCATAGTGCTTTGGAGGCGGACCCCTAGCAACCTGCGAGCATAGGCGCCACCGGCAAGTTTCCCTTTGATGTTTTCGATGCAACCACCTGAACGGAGGCTTGCTGGCATGGGGCTTGTCGGGCACGGGGCTTGTCTGGCTCTAATCTCGGCGGCCCCGGGAACCTTGCCAAGGCGGCTTGGTCTTGTCCCTCAGGCGTGGTTTTGACCCTGGCGGGCTCGTCTGCCCGGCAAGGAAGGCCTTCCTAAGGGGTTCTCTTGTTGGCTTGACCTTCTCATTCTTGAGCTTGGGACGACCGACAAGGTCTGTTGCCCTGGAATCCACATCGGTCTGTGCACAAGCCAGGAGGAAACAAACACCCCCATTTGTGTACACCGACACGCGGGATGTACGTGAGTTGAGCTAGCTGGTTGGTTGCCTCTCCATGAACAATGCCTGCTGCTGCCGCGCGCGTGATACGTAGATCGAGTTAGGACTTACATCGATCGAGCCCCTTGCATGAGACATGGTGAGTTGACCTAGGTGGTTGGCTGGCTGTGGATGAACAGTTCCTATTGGTGCCACCGACTCACATGCCCCAACCCAGCCCGTGGGGATTGTGAACAACACCCGACCATATAGGCGGTTGGCGCTGGATGAACATGACCTAGAGGAGGCCGTGCTGCAGTACACCACACCCCAGCTGGTTCGGATGGATGAACAGGACCCCGTCGAGACCGTAGGCACTTGGTAGTGTATGAATAGTAGCACGTGGAGGCGCAGTAGAGGAAGAAGTTGATATTGGATGAACAATAGCCTGTGGAGTCCCATTTTGCGGTATAACACACCCCTCCCGATGAACAGGAACCTGTTTCGACTGTAGGTGTTTGAACAGAAGTCTACTTCTTCAGTTTTGTGGTAGCCAGACCCGTTGTCGGTGTCAAAACTGGCGGATCTCGGGTAGGGGGTCCCGAACTGTGCGTCTAAGGCTAATGGTAACAGGAGGCGGGGGACACTACCCAGGTTCGGGCCCTCTCGATGGAGGTAATACCCTACTTCCTGCTTGATTGATCTTGATGATATGAGTATTACAAGAGTTGATCTACCATGAGATCATAGAGGCTAAACCCTAGAAGCTAGCCTATGATTATGATTGTTGTTGGCCTACGGACTAAGCCCTCCAATTTATATAGACACCGGAGGGGGCTAGGGTTACACAGAGTCGGTTACAGAGAAGGAGATCTATATATCCGAATTGCCAAGCTTGCCTTCCATGCAAAGGAGAGTCCCATCCGGACACGGGACGAAGTCTTCAATCTTGTATCTTCATAGTCCAACAGTCCGGCCAAAGTATATAGTCCGGCTGTCCGAGGACCCCTTAATCTAGGACTCCCTCAGTAGACCCTAAACCAGGCTTCAATGACAATGAGTCCGGCGCGCAGATTGTCTTCGGCATTGCAAGGCGGGTTCCTTCTCCGAATACTCCATAGAAGATTTTGAACACAAGGATCGTGTCCGGCTCTGCAAAATAATTTGCACATACTACTGTAGAGAGCACAATATCCCACAAATCTAATCTGCTGACAACTTTTTGTAGCATGACATCACACCACGACCCGGTTATTACGAACCATTTTCCCCAGCCTGCCCGTGCACGTGTTGCGAGGCAGTTTTATTGGCACGTCTTGTCGAAGCAGAGATCGTGTTCCCCTTATCGCGGGATTCTCATCAATACAGGTGTGGGTAACCCAACCACACTTGTTAATATGACTCCTTGATTTTAGGCAAGTTCCAAATGGCCACGCGGGGGATGCTTGATATTCGTCCTCTTTATAAAGGGGCCAAGGCCTGTCCTTTTCTCCCCATGCTCGATCCTTCTCTTCCTCCACCTCGAGTTCCAACACCCAAGGCTCAAGCTAAGCGCTTCGGACCTTCAACCATGTCCGGATCCAACCTTCAAGGCCGGTGGATGGCCTCCTCTGTCACAGAGGAGGACATCAAGAAGCTTAGGGAGGCCAGGTATCTCACCGCCGAAATCCCGCATAGGCTGCCTGCCCAAGGGCAGGACATCCCCACTCCCGAACCCAACGAGAGTGTCGTATTTGTTTCCCACTTCCTCCGAGGGCTAGGTTTTAGTCTTGATCCCTTTGTGAGAGGGCTCATGTTCTATTACGGGCTAGATTTCCATGATCTAGGTCCGGATTCCATCCTTCACATCTCGTCGATTATCATCGTGTGTGAAGCCTTCCTCCGCATCACCCACCACTTCGGCCTATGGCTCAAGACCTTCAATGTGAGGTCGAAGATGATTGACGAGCGTCACGCAGAGTGCAGAGGCGCTATAATAAGCAAAGGCGCCGATACCCCATGGCCAAAGGGTTCCTTCACAGAGGTTTCTGACTTATGGCAACGGGAGTGATTTTACATCACAGCTCCCCAAGGTACAAAGCGGGCGGCAGCTCTAGCGTTCCGCTCGGGCCCTCTGCCTCAACTGGTGTCATGGGTCAACAAGGGGCTGGACTGGGGGCCAGTTAACGACGTGCTGACACTGTAAAGCCGCATCCGAGACCTCCTTAAGAGGGATGTCAGTCTTGTCAACGTAATGCAAGTAATGCTGGTTCGTCGGGTCCTGCCATGCCAACGCCGATCTCTCTGTATGTGGGAGTTCAACCCGGAAGGACCGCGAACTATTCAACAATTCTTTAGTGTGACGCTCAAAGAGATGTATGGATTGTTCTTCGGATCATGAATAAAGTGTCCGGACACCACCGAGGATGCGGGTCTCAACTGCAACCGTCCGGATACCCAAGTAAGTAATTACGCTACCGAACATGCTGTCCTTTATGTTTGTTACAACATCATTCTGAAAAATTGCTCTCTGCCAGGACTGGATAAGAAAGGCAGAGAGGATCAGGTGTTCGGCCCCCCTTCCCGAAGGCTCGCCGGATCCTTTATTAACTAGGATGCTTGAGCGCACACGATATTAGGTGCCGTTAGGAGAAGATGAGGGGAGGAATAGAGAAGCCACAGGCAGGCTTCATACTTTACACATCCAAATCGGGGGAGTAAGTGCCTCCGCGAAGGAGGATAATCGAGGAGGTGAATCTAAAATCCCCTCTCCTCACGGGAAGAAAAGGACCGCCTTTGAAGACTTGGAAATGGAGGTTTCCAAATGAGGGAAGAAACCCTCGCCAGGGGGCCCTGCCCCAGAGGGCGTCCTTACCGCACAGCGCCCGTAGGGTGGCCAACCCTCAACCGAGCTGTAAGTAAAAAAAGGTACTTTGGTAAATATATCTTGTTTTATCTTTGAGAATAATAACCGAGACATATATCTTGCACTCCGGCTCGTAGCCCTTCTCCACAGAGTTCGTCTTCGGGGGATCTTCTTCTGGATATGATGGAGAGCGAAACGCCTCCCCCTGCCTCCCCGCCACATGGGGCGGACGACCCCGAGCTGTCGTCACGGAGGATTTCTCCTGATCCACCAAGGCCAGAAGTTAACACTCCGGCTGCCTCAAATCCAGAGTATTGGGCTCCCAAGGATGGCAACAAAAAGAGTCCGGGATTGTCCGGCACACGACTGGACACACTGATGGGTCTTTTGGAGCGAGCGGCTATCTCAGAGGCGCATCGTACCTTAATGGGTACGGTAGTTGAGAGGATTTCATCCGCCAAAAGCGGTTTGAATGAAGCTATTACGAGCCTGCTAAGAGGCTTTGAGGTACACAACATAATATATGTATTTTTGACGGTACCGCACACGCTAGGTGTGCTCTGTATAGATAGTAGCCTCTGAGACTCTGGTTGCCATCCAGAGGTGGCAAACAGAGGATCATAGTCCCAGGTAATGATCGCGCTGCTTCCATGTGCAGGCGGCTGAGGGTCCGGCGGCTGATCGGACTGCTGATTTTGCCAAACTGAAGTGGCAGCTTGACGTGGCAGATGCCGACATCGCGCTTGTGAACAAGCGGCTTGACGAGGCACATGGTATGTATTTTCGGCTTATCAGCAAATATTAAGAGGAGCATGATGCTAGTATCTGTAATATGCTGTGACTACAAATGGAGCTGCTGCCATGGAGACCCTTCAGGCGGAACTTGCCCGAGCCAGGGAACAAGCCAGAATAAGTGATGCGGCCGCCCTGAAGGCGGTCGAAGAGTTAAGAGCCGAATAGGCTGCTCATCGCCAGAGTGAAGAAAAAATAGCCGAGATGGCTATTGAGCTAAAAGATGCCGCCGGCCGCTATGAGCTCCTTGAAAAGGAAAGCCAAGTGAAAGCGGCTGACCTAAAGAAGGCCTTGGAGGCAGCCAAGGAAACTCGCTCTGAAATTAGAGGGATAAGAGAGGAGCTTCATGAAGCCGGACATATCACGGCTGGGAGGCCCTTTTTGTTGCAGATGAAGTCCAGTGATCTGAAGTATGCCCCTCTGGATTAGTTATGGAGTGCTGCAGACGCGTATGCGGACTTGGCAAAGAGTGCTACTGATGCGACTGAGTTTTACAAATATAGGAAAGATCATGAGGTAGAAAGGTTGTTCTGGTCGTAGTTCAGTGCCCCGACGCGTCCGCTGCCGTTAAATGAAAAGATGGCCGCATGGGCCGAGCTCCATAGGTTGTTCGGGCTTGCTATGAGGTCTGTCGTGGATCATCTTTGGCCGAAGGGACCAAGGCCAGACAGTTATTTTGGTTTGGTGCAACAATTCCTTGTTGCTGTGTCACATATCGACACTGTGAAGAGGTCGGCGTGCATAGATGGCGCGCGGATGGCTCTTGCTCTTGTTAAAACATACTGGGCAAGGATGGAGGCCACCGCTATTGCAACCCAGGGTCCGGCGGGAGGCCAGGACCCGGCCGAGCACTATTTTGAAGAAGTCCTAGAAGGCCCCCGTTTAATAGAGGCTCAGTGCTCGAAGAGTGCCATGTTCGAGTGATATGTATCTCAATTGTAAAAACAATGCTATTCTGATTATAAAGGCTGTGTTTATACTTTTGCCCGAAAGTATTATAGTGCCTCCTATACGGCCGTTTATGTATGTATATAACCTGAAAGTTTGCAGTCGTCGGCTTCAGCCCCCGCGCATATAATGCGGGGGTGTTCGAAAAAGCGTGTAATCACACTTGATCCAACGTCTTGGTCTGTTAAGGAGGTGATAGCGCGGTGAACCAGGCAATCGGACTATATAGCTTTAACACTTTCACTTAGCCATAGGAGTTTGACGGTGGGGCTACTATATAGCCCCTGGTACTTCCGCGTTCATCCGAATACGATGCACGTACGCACGTGACCGGGAAACCGATCCTTCATTAATGCGGTGGAATCGCGAAGATTCCGCTGAGTCATCGAGTGGTTGACCAGTCTTGCGCTATATCATGACAGTCAGTTTTTGGCTTTCTCTACCGAGGTGCTCATCCAGATGAACTAGGGCACAATCGCAGTAGTTCTCCCGGTGCCACCTTAGCCGATAGAGCGGAACATAAGGTAGCAAAGCATGGGAGCCGGGAAAACCCAACATTTGACCAAAGACATGATTCAGAGCGATACATATAAGGCCAAACTCGCGACACCGAACACTCCCTAAGGTATTCGGACTTTACAACATATACATGGCTGAGTAATGCCCTCCATAACGAGCCCTGAGTTTAGTACATGCATTAGTCTGGCGTGACGAAATGCCAATAACGCCAGTATCCCTCCCGGTTGTGTTAAGTGTCCAGAGGGGAAGAAGCAACAAGAGACATTAAAAAAGGTTTATGCAGGGTCTTAATCTAAAAAGAAACCTTTGAGCGGGGCCCTGCTGCACGTCTGCCCCTTTATCTCTGTTGTGCCGTATCCTGGAAGGCTGTATCACGATGATCATCTGAAAAAGGAAAAACCCAGGTGAAAGACTTCATGCGATAAATTGGTTATTCTGAACTGATCATGAAGATGCAATATGTTATTGTACTAATAGGGTCAAGCCAAACTATGGTTTTTTTACATGCGTGCAGCCCCTAGCACCACCTATGGGGGTATATCCATCGTCCCAAGCTCAGGTGTATCTGGGCTGTTACAACAGGTGGTGCGCCAGACTTGTATAACCGTGTCTGTGGTCTTGACGACCGATCATTTATTCTAGTTGGAGAGGCCGTTCAGTGTTCGGCTGCTAGAGCTGCCACATATTCTTCCACACATAAAGAACGCTCTATATTTCCGCTAGCTGTTATGACGCCACGTGGACCGGGCATCTTAAGTTTGAGATAAGCGTTGTGCGGTACTACATTAAAACGAGCGAAGGCCGTTCTTCCAAGAAGTGCGCGATAGCCACTTCGGAATGGAGCGATGTCGAAGGTTAATTCTTCGCTTCTAAAGTTGTCGGGAGAACCGAATACAACCTCTAGTACTAGAGAGCCCGTGCAGCAGGCCTCTACGCCTGGTATTACTCCTTTAAAGGTAGTATTACTTTGGCTGATTCTTGACGGGTCTATCCCCATTTTGCGGACAGTGTCCTGATATATCAGATTAAGACTACTGCCGCCGTCCATAAGGACTTGGGTGAGATGGTATCCATCAATTATTGGGTCGAGCACCAAGGCAGCCGATCCTCCGTGCCGGATACTAGTCAGATGATCCCTACGATCAAAAGTGATCGGGGCCGACCAAGGATTGAATTTGGGGGCGATGGGCTCTATAGCGTATACGTCTCGGAGTGCGCGTTTGCGCCTTCTCTTTGGTATGTGAGTTGCGTAAATCATATTCACTGTTTTTACTTCTGGTGGGAATTGTTTTCTGTCCCACAGTGTTCGGCTGGCGAGGTTCATCCTCGTCTTCACTTGGCGTCTCCCTCCCTTTGTGTTCGGCGTTGAGCTTGCCGGCCTGCTTGAAAACCCAACATTCTCTGTGGGTGTGATTTGCAGGTTTTTCAGGGGTGCCATGAATCTGACATAATTTGTCTAGAATCTTATTTAGGCTAGATGGTCCATCTTTGCTGCCTTTAAATGGCTTTTTCCATTGACCGGGTCGAGAGACCCTGAATCCGATGTTGACGGTCGTGTTATCTGGGCTGTCTTCATTGTTTTGACACTTGTTTTTATTGCATCGCGGCTTCCCGTTGCCATCCCTGACTTCGGATGTGCTTGGGTCGCTGGTGCCGCTATGGGCCAGCCAACTGTCCTCACCCGTGCAAAAGCGAGTCATAAGGCTTGTTAAGGCTGCCATTGTCCTCGAATTTTCCTGGCCGAGGTGTCTGGCAAGCCATTCGTCCCAGACACTGTGTTTGAAAGCCGCTAAAGCTTCGACATCCGGGCAGTCGACAATTTGATTCTTCTTAGTGAGAAATCTGTTCCAAAGCTTTTGGGCCGACTCTTCGGGCTGTTGAATTATGTGACTTAAATCGTCTGCATCTGGAGGTCGTACATAGGTCCCTTGAAAATTGGCCCTAAAAGCATCCTCAGGTTCTTCCCAACTTCCACTTGAGTTTTCGGGGTGACTCTCCGGGCTGTTGAATTATGTGACTGAAATCGTCTGCATCCGGAGGTCGGACATAGGTCCCTTGAAAATTGGCCCTAAAAGCATCCTCAAGTTCTTCCCAACTTCCAATTGAGTTTTCGGGGAGGCTTTTCAACCAGTGCCGAGCTGGTCCTTTTAACTTGAGGGGTAGGTATTTTATGGCGTGGAGGTCATCTCCGTGAGACATGTGGATGTGAAGGATAAAGTCCTCAATCCAGACCCTAGGGTCTGTCGTTCCGTCATATGCCTCTATATTCACGGGTTTAAATCCTTCTGGAAATTCATGATCCAACACCTCATCGGTGAAGCACAGGGGGTGCGCGGCACCCCTGTATTTGGATGTATCATGGCATGCTGTCGACGGTGGTTGTGTTCGGTGTTGATTCCGTGCTGGTATTCAATCAATATGCCCATTTTGATGGCTGTGATCCTGCACTGGGGCACGCTTCCTAGATCCATAGATGGACCTGGCCATACCAGATTTTTTATCCAGGACCTCACGTAAATCGTGTGCTGACTTGTGTGCGGCATCATTGGCCGCCCTGTCGCGGCCACGGGGTGGTCGGTCCGGCTGATTGGCCGTATTATTTTTCGGCAGAATGGGCTCGATGGCCTCGTCATCGAATTCGGGCAGCAGCTTGCGCTTTGGATAGCTCTTTGTGTGGCGATCACCACCGTATTTTTCTTCAGTGTCAAGCACTTTGTTCCATCTACGGTTGAGCATATCCTGCGAGGCCTTAAGCTTTTGCTTCTGATTCTTCAAGCTCCTCGCGATGTCAATGAGCCTTCTCTGGAGGTTCTCTTGCTCCAAGTGTTTTTCTGGGATGATGAGGGCATCGTCGTCCGGACTGTTCTCCTCTTCGGAGACAAGTTAATGAATTTTACCCTCGGGATCGCTGTCATCGGACATCTGCTCCGGGCTATGTTCACCGTCCCCTGGCTCATCCTGCTCCATCACTGGGTCCATGGGGTCGTCGTTTCCTTTGGAGTCGACGGGGTGTTGTTTTTTCTTGCGCTATTATCATTGTTTTTATTGTGGCGGGATTTAGGGTGGTGCCCATGTCGTCGCTTCGGTGGCTTATCAAGGGGATTATCCTTCTTTGCATCTGTCGATGTCAAAACCGGCGGATCTCGGGTAGGGGGTCCCGATCTGTGTGTCTAGGCTGATGGTAACAGGAAGCAAGGGACACAATGTTTACCCAGTTTCGGGCCCTCTCAATGGAGGTAAAACCCTACTTCCTGCTTGATTAATATTGAAGATATGAGTTGTACAAGAGTAGATCTACCACGAGATCGTAGAGGATAAAACCTAGAAGCTAGCCTATGATGGTATTATTGTAATTGTGATCGGCCTTCTAAGGACCAACCTCTCCGGTTTATATAGACATCGGAGAGGGCTAGGGTTTACATGGAGTCGGTTACCAGGAAGGAAACACGATATCTGGATCGCCAAGCTTGCCTTCCATGCAAAGGAGAGTCCCATCTAGACACGGGCCGAAGTCTTGAGTCTTGTATCTTCACGCTTCAATAGTCCGGACGATGTATACAGTTCGGCTGTCCGGATACCCCCTAATCCAGGACTCCCTCAGTAGCCCCTAAACCAGGCTTCAATGACGATGAGTCCGGCACGCAGTATTGTCTTCGGCATTGCAAGGCGTGTTCCATCTCCGAATACTCCAAAGTATCTGTTACGACAAATAGTGTCCGGCTTCCCATCAATGTTGTACTCCTCAGCTTCAGTGTCTCAATAATAACCATCTCCACGTGTCGAGCGAATGCGAGGAGCCGAGGTATTTTCGCATTTGCCACCCTCAATCCTCCGGGCTGACCATCTATTTGAAGGGATGGGGATTCTCAGATCCAAACCTCACTCTCCCTCCCTGAGCTAGCATCCAACAGAGTGCTCCGCAAAAAACCATTCCAACATGGCCGTCCGTCATAGCTCTTCTACTCGCCCTACTTGTTCCAAGTCGGGGGATTGGGAAGAGTGTTCAGTTCCTCATAGCCATTTGATAGAGTTACAAACCCAAGGGTTTCTCCCACTGGTGTTCATGGTCCCTGTTTGAGCCGAAATAGCCACTTATGACGGAGGGGAACAAGCGGAGGGATCTCCAAATCCATCTCCAGAGGAGCGTATATGCCTCATCCCGCATCTGCTAAGGGGCGTCGGGTTTCCCATCCACCCGTTTCTTCACGAACTCCTGGAGTTCTACGGCCTCCAGTTGCACAACCTTACCCCTGCCTCCATTCTGCACGGGCGATGCTGTTGTTTGCCGTCGAGGTTAGCTGCATCTCATGTCTTACAGTATTTTACATCATTTGTGTAATTGCAGTTTGGCTTCTAACATTTACTTGCTTCTTGTAGGTACACATGTCGGGGGCACTGATCCATGCTTCGACCCCTCCGCCGCTGCTGACTTTGGGCAGGCTCTGGCCAAGATGAAGTGCCCCAGCAAGTACCTCTCAGGTCTTACCAATTATGAACTCACCAGTTCAATCTTACCAATACCAGTCGCAATTAATGGCTATGTTTTGTATGGTCGATGTCTTAAGCATCTTGTAGTAAACATGCCTAACACGTTTTAGCTAGTTCCCCTACCTTTTTATAGGCAACTGGGCCATTATCTGCTCGGGCAGCACCTTCCTTGTGATGTTTAACTCTGCCAATTGCATTTTTATCAGTACCGGTTTCAATGGCCATTAAGCCTGTTGCAATTAACAGTTGTATCCATTTTTAAATAGTTGTATTTCAATGGCTACAAACTTACAAAACTTGAATTAGGATGCTGTTAAGCCTATTGCAATTAACAGTTGTATCCATTTTCTAATCCATCCCTTTTCTACAGTGCTACTCTTTCGCAATGAAGATATCACTACAGATGCTGAAGTTTATTACCATTTGCTATTTTTGGTGGATGTTAACCCTGTTGTAGTTAACATTGGCTTTCCATGTACTTACATAGGGCTACAATGGGGGATGTTGTTGTTTGCCGTCGAGGTTAGCTGCATCCCATGTCTTATACACCATCTATTCCTAAATTTAAGTATTTTTACAGATTCCAATATAGACTACATAAGGAGCAAAATGAGTGAGTCTAGATTCTAATATAAACTATATCTATAATTCTATATACATCCGTATGTAGTTCATATTGAAATCTCTAAAAATACATGTACTTAGGAATGTAGGTAGTTGTATTTTACATCATTTTTGCAATCTCATTTAGCTTCTAACATTTACTGGTTGCTTTTAACATTTACTGGTTACTCTATTAGACTGCACGATCTGATATTTTTCTCTTTTTGGTGGTTTCCAAAGCTATTTAGTGATGATTACCTTACAAACTAAATGACCGCAGTGGAGGCAACTAAGGTTAAAGTATATAATTCATGCTACCATGATAATGGTCTAGAAGTCTTCCTGAAGGCGGTGAAGGGTGAGCGGCGATCGTCACAAGGGGTTGAACAAAAGTTGCTCCTGCCTATGGCATGCAGGAAGGAACATTATGGGAATTCTGCTTCTTCAACAACATCGATAGTCAAAATGATTTACACTTGTCTCTTCACCTTTACCGCCTGTAAATATTGTGGTTCATCATAGTTAAGTGCCGTCTAATCCTGTAATTACTGAACATATTGTACTAACAATTTTATTTATGGATTCTTTGTTGAACCATTGTGCTAAGGATTTGAATTGCACGTTTCATATTTCAAAAATTCCAATTCGAATAATAAATTACAGCCAAAAAAGTTCTACATGAGCGAATTAAATAATGTGCACACGGTTAGAAAGAAAACAGTGTGTGCGATGAAATAAGAAAACAGGCAGTTCTTTGACGTGAAACGTTTGCGATGCCCTTCGGTCACACACACAGTTTCGTCTCATAAGCGTGTGCAATTCATGGTAATACGACAAACATTTCAAATCAGTGTGTGTGTGCGATAGGGATACCAATCGCACACAGTTACAAAAATGTACACATTGGCGTTAGTAGAGGCACCACACACATTTTACATTCTTGAAACGTGTGCAATAACGTACCTAACACAAACATATCGGCAGATTAAATGCTAATGTCCACCTTTTCACATGACTATAGCGGCATAATCATTTGGGATGTACATAAGAACATAAATGTACTCCTTGGATTGACTGTGTGTGAGATACATGCGAACGGAAATGTTTTTCTGGGATTCACCGTGTGGGATGTACATACGAACAGAAACAATTGGGTTTCCATGCCTCGCCCGATCACACACGAGCCAGCTTGTGTGCCAGGAGGGCCTATCCCTGACGGTTTCGGGGTCGTGTGGGAAGGACCCTCCTATCACCCACACTCAGTTGGCAACGGTTCCAAATGCCATTGCGGAAAGGGGTTTAAAACCGTTTGTATAGCACCGACGCGTACCAGTGGGTACTGTCCTTCTGTTGGATATTCACGAAAAAACCTCAGGAGCAGAACCTACCGCAGAGAACATACCGGTAACACAACCAATACACGATGATATGCAACAATATGATGCATGCATATGACATGGCAAAATGAGTGTATTGGGCGAATGCAACTACAACTAGATGGATTTGAGCCATTTTGAACCAAAGGTTCAACCCCAAACTCAAATTATGAACATAAATACTGCTTTAACATGTTTTGATCTAAACGGCAAGGTTTCGTTGCTTTAACATGCATGAAACAAGTATAGATGGATAGATTGGATTTTTCTGATCATTTTTCATATATAACTCTTTGCATTTGGATTTACAGATTAATTTCTGTGATTTTTTGAAGTTTGCAATAATTTCTGGAATTTCCTGAATAAGAATAAATCCAGAAAAGGCCATTACTGCGTCAGCATTGCGTCAGCACTGCGTCAGCAGGTCAACGGTGCAGTCCAGGTCAAACCTGACCAGTGGGACCCACTTGTCAGTGACAAAGTTAGTTAACTAACTAATTAGGGTTAGTTTAGTGCTAAGCTAGGTTTGACCAAAGGGCGGGGACCACATGTTAGTGACCTAGGGGGGTCAAATCCCTGGTCAACTGGGTCAAATCGCCGGCGTTTAGCCGCCGGCGATGACCAAACGCGACGGAGGGTTCGGGTTTTGCACTCGGCGACCAAACGGACGGTAGAGGCCACCTACATGAAGCCTGAGACGAACCGCGTCGAGTGGTGGTGGTGGTGGTGGTTGGGCTCGGGGTCGCTGGAAACGACGCCGGCTACGAGTTTGGCGGCTGCCAGAGTTCGGGCGAGCTCGAACTCGATGCTACAGTGAACGTGGAGGCGCGGGGCTAGCTCCTACGAGCACTACGCGGTGCGGTGAGTGTGTTGGACACGGTGGCGAGGCTGTTGCGTGGCCGAAACCACATCGGCGGCGAGCTCAGGCGGTGGCACGTGCGGGTGTGCTCCGTGCAGTCGGTACGGTGAATGACAGCAAGAACGGAGAGGGAGGAGAGGCAGGAGCTCACGACAGTCATGGCAGAAGGGTCAGCGGGGTCGGGGACGAGCTGGAGCGAGCAGTGCAGCGAAGTGGATCTCTGGGGACGGCGAGGCGAAGCGAGGTCGGTGCAGTGGCTATGGGGCGAGCGAGCGCTCAGTGCTCGGTCTACTTGACGGAGTCAACGGTGGCGGAGCTCCTGGACACGGCGGTGCGACGGGGAGGTGGCCGCGTTTACGGTGGTGGCGTAGTTGCAGCGGCGTCGGCGATGGCAGGGGATAGCAAAGGAGAGGTGTAGGGGGGCGAATGGGGTGTCGGCGAGGTCGGGGCGACGAGCGGGGGGTCAACCACGCGGCAAAACAACGTCCAGGGTGAGGCAGGCGAGCTGGGAGGTGGCGTGGCGAGCTCAGGCGCGCGGCCGCGCAGCTCCCTGCCTACCTGGTGGGAGGAAGCAGCTGGCTGGCATGGGCCAGCACAGTGCTGGGCCGCCAGGTGGGCTACCAGGTAAGTTTGCCAGGTAAGTCCACTTTCCCTTTTATTTTTTGTTTTCTATTTTTCTGTGATCTTAGGGCTTTATTAAAAATACCAAAACAACCTCAAAAATCAAGAAACTGCTTGAGGCCACTGTTTGGATTATTTCCAACAAGAAACATTTTAGTTCATGAATATTTGGACATTTAAAATATTATATAAAATTTAAATGCCCAAATGCAAATAGGATATGATTTAATTCAGTCACCCAATGCTGTCCTAGAAAAATGTGAACCATTTTTGTCAAAGGTTCTAGACCAAGGCAAAGATGATGAACATTTTTGAAGGGAATTTTAGGTTCATTGAAAAAGTATTTTAGTAACCCTAGTTGGATTAAGTGGTGCTGGGGGTTTCTGCCATCCCCATTTCAATGTTTCTCAGAAATTTAAACATGATGCAAACACTCTAATGCATGTACTGACTAGGGTTGTGACAACTCACCCCCACTCTGAAAAATCTCATCCCGAGATTTAGGATCCGCCGGAAAGAAAGTGGGGTACTCAAGTCGAGGATGATCCTCCCTTTCCCAAGTAGCTTCTTTCTCGGAATGGTGTGACCATTGAACCTTGAGAAACTTGATGTTATGCCGTCGAGTGGTACGCTCGGCTTGATCAAGGATACGAACGGGATATTCTCGATATGTGAGATCATCTTGGAGATCGAGCGTTTCGTGGTCCACTCCACGGATAGGATCCGAGAAGCAACGCCTGAGTTGAGAAACATGGAAGACATCATGAACTCCGGAAAGATGCGAAGGTAGTTCCAATTGGTAGGCAACTTCTCCTCATTTGGCAGGAATGCGAAAGGGACCAATGTAGCGAGGAGCCAATTTGCCCTTCATACCAAAGCGATGGGTTCCCTTCAGAGGAGTAACCCGAAGGTAAGCCTTCTTGTCGGCTTCAAAACTCACGGCCTTATGTTTACGATCATACTAGCTCTTTTGACGAGATTGGGCTGTTTTGAATTTCTCACGAACAATGCGAACTTGCTCTTCTGCTTCCTGGATCATATCCGGGCCAAAGAATTGTCTTTCCCCGATTTCTGACCAGTTAAGAGGCGTTCGACACCTTCGTCCATAGAGAACTTCAAAAGGAGCTTTGCCAAGCTAGATTGATAGCTATTGTTATAAGCAAATTCGACAAATGGAAGGCATTTCTCCCAATCCATTCCGAATGAGATAACAGAAGCTCGGGGCATATCTTCTAGAATTTGATTGACGCACTCTACTTGACCACTTGATTGAGGGTGGAAGGCAGTGCTAAAGGAGAGACAAGTTCCCATAGCATTTTGGAAACTTTCCCAAAATCGAGAGGTGAAGATACTTCCACGATTTGAGTTAATCTCCAATGGAACACCATGAAGAGGCACTATTCGAGAGATATACAAATCTGCTAGCTGGCTAGTGGTTATACTCTCTCGAATAGGCAGGAAATGGGCTACTGTGGAAAGATGATCGATGACGATGAAGATAGCATTCTTCCCTCTCTTGGTCCTGGGAAAACCGGTGATGAAATCCATACCGATTTTATCCCATTTCCATTCAGGAATAGCTAAAGGTTGAAGGGTGCCGGTAGGTCGTTGATGCTCTGCTTTAACACGATGAAAGATGTTGCAGCTAGCAATATATTGAGCAATTTCTCTCTTCATCCTAGTCCACCATAACCTTTGGCGTAGGTCCTGATACATTTTAGTACTACCGAGATGAATTGTGAGAGGAGATTCATGAGCTTCCTTAAGGATAAATCGCCTCAGGTTTCGTACCTTGGGAACTACTAATCGGTTTCCGAAGTACACGACACCTTGATCATCAATGGAGAAACAATCCACAACTCCTTTCTTGATGTTTCTCTTGATTCGGGAGATTCCCGAATCTACCTTCTGAGCTTTGATGATCTGATCCGAAAGGGTAGATTTCGCCACCAAGGTTGATAGGAATCCTTGAGGAACAATCTGAAGGTTAAGCTTCCGAAATTCCTCATGGAGAAGTTGTTGACTTTGTTGTAACATCAGGTTGTTACAATACGATTTACGACTTAGTGCATCAGCCATGACATTGGCCTTTCCCGGGGTGTAAGTTATTCCTAAGTCGTAATCTGTGATCAACTCGACCCAACGTCTTTGCCTGAGATTCAAATCCAGTTGAGTGAATATGTATTTCAGACTTTGGTGATCGGTGAAGATTTAACAATGATTACCAAGAAGGTAATGTCGCCCGGTTTTGAGTGCATGGACTACAGCTGCAAGCTCTGGATCATGTGTAGGATAGTTTTCCTCATGTGGATGCAACTGCCGTGAGGCATAGGCAATTACATGACGATCTGGCATGAGTATGCAACCAAGTCCTTGTCGCGAGGCGTCATAGTAGATAACAAAGTCCTTGGAGAAATCTGGTGGTACCAGTATGGGAGCAGATGTCAGGTGTCTTTTCAGTTCCTGAAAATTGTACTCGCACTGTGGGGTCCACTAGAACTTTTTATCTTTCTTGAGGAGTTCAGTTAGAGGTTTAGCAACCTTGGAGAAGTTCTCGACAAAGCGGCGGCAGTAGCTCGCTAAGCCAAGGAAACTTCGAACTTGCTTGACCGATTCAGGTGGAGTCCAATTAAGAACGGCCTGAACTCGCTCGGGATTGACAGCAATACCCTTACCAGAGATTACATGGCCTAGGTAGGTCACTTCTGGCAAACATAATTCACATTTATAAAATTTGGCATAAAGGCGATGCTCTCGAAGTTTTGTCAATACCAGCGTTAGATGTTGGGCATGTTCTTCCTCATTCTTAGAGTAGATGAGTATATCATCGAGGTAAACCATGACGAACTTATCCAAGTACTCCACGAAGATTGAGTTCATTAACCGAGAGAAGGTGGCTGGGGCATTGGTTAAACCGAAGGACATGACGATGTACTCGTATTGGCCATAACGAGTAAGAAAGGTTATTTTGAGAATGTCCCTGTTCTTGATTTTGATTTGATGGTAGCCCAACCTCAAATCCATCTTGGAAAAGATTGAGGATCCAGCGATCTGGTCATACAGGTCATTGATCCTGGGGAGCGGATACTTGTTCTTTATGGTGACCAAGCTAACGGGTCGATAATCTACAACCATCCGATCTGTACCATCCTTCTTCTTGACGAAGAGGATGTGACAAGCCCATGGAGAAGAGCCAGGACGGATGAAACCCTTTTTCAAGGACTCGTCGAGTTGTTTCTTGAGTTCAGCTAGTTCTAGGGGTGCCATCTTATAGGGTCTCCTAGAGATTGGGACAGTTCCTGGGACAAGATCTATCACAATCTCGACATCCCAGTCAGGTGAACACCTGGCCGCTCTTTTGGAAAGACATCCGGGAAGTCTTGGACTACCGGAATATCTTCGAGGTCTAGCAGAGGACTGGCATTAAGAGAGTAGAGCTGACGCTCAGACACTAGGGTCAAGACATTGACTACCTTGCCCGATGGATGTGTAAGTTGAGTAGTCCTAGAGTAACAATCAATCTTAGCATGATGGGCTGTCATTCAGTCCATGCCTAAGATGATATTTATGTCCAAGGATTTGAGAGCTATCAAAGATGCAACGAAAACAAGTCTATCGACAAGAATTTCACTCCCATGGCTTACTCTAGAAGTTTGCCACCTAGAGCCAGGAGTAGAAATTTCCATGGTAGTGGGCATATCATAAAATGTGGTGTTGTGCAAACGGGCATAGCTCTTAGATATAAATGAATGAGATGCCCCGGTATGAAAAAGAACAGATGTCGGATGGCAGTTAACAAGGAGCGTACCAAGGACGATGTTGGGATCATCCTGAGCCTCCTCAGCTGAGACATAGTTCACATGGTCACGTGCAGTGGTGGCAGGCTTGGTATAATACACCTTCCCTGTTGGCTCGCCTCGGCCAATGGGCTTTCCGGACTGATTGGGGTTGTTGTTCTCGGGACACTACCGCATGTAGTGACCCGGCTCTCCGCACTTGAAGCATGTCACAGTGTTGGTGCGTGGAGGAGCATTGGCAGCTGATCCACCATAAGTCTTAGGCAGTGCATACTGCTGGGTTGGACGAGGTGCCTGATAGGATGGCCTCAGAGTGAACCTGGGTGGCAGAGCTGTGTTTTGCACCCACACCCGGCGCTTCTGAGAGCTAGAACTAGACGAGGAACCAGTATCACGAGAGTGCTTGCGTGTAGCTTCATAGTCAGTGTGGCCTGTCTCAGCACTGATAGCCTTGTTCACTAGCTTCTAGAAGGAGGTGCACTCGTGCAGACAGAGATCACGGCGAAGCTCGGGGCTGAGTCCCTTGCGGAACCTTGCCTGCTTCTTGGCGTCGGTGGACACTTCTTTAGGAGCATAGCATGCTAGGTTTCCAAACTCTCTGCTATAGGCATCCACGGTTAGCCTGCCCTGGGTGAAGTTGCAAAACTCCTCCCTCTTACGATCTATAAGACCTTCCGGGATGTGGTTGTCAGGAAAAGCCTCACTAAAGTCCGCCCAAGTGGTATCCTGGCGAGCTGGCTGCAGGCGTCATAGTTTTCCCACCAAAGGCTGGCGGGGCCCTCAAGGTGATAAGCAGCGTAAGTGACCTTGTCAGCTTTGGCTACGTGTGCAGAACATATCTTATGGGTGATGCCGTGGCGCCAATCATCTGCATCGAGAGGCTCGATGGAATGATGGAAGGTTGGTGGGTACAACTTGATAAAGTTATTGAGAGACACCAAGTCATTCCTCTGGTGATGTGTAGTGTTCTGCTCAATGTGTTCCAGCAGTCAGTTGGTCTCACATTTGTTCCTTTCAGCCTCCAACATGACCTCAGCCAAGGAAGGTGGATGAGGCAGATTCCCATCCCCAGCCCCATTGGCTTCACCCTGCTCCTGGGCAACAGGGATGCTTCGGGTGTTGACCATCCTAGGAAAACAAAACAACGGTTTAGACAAGGATGGCAAAACTCGGACATAGGAGTGCAGAATGTAATGGATGACACGGAATGTAGAGATGTTCATCAGTACGACATGGTAATACAGAAACTGCCATATAAAAGGGCTTTACCTGTTCCGCCGGCCACTCCAGCCGTCGACCGAGCTGCTTCCGCCGATCCCTCCACCCGCCCGCCTTATTCCTGGCAACCCAGGCCCCACCCTAGGCGCGACCATGGGCGCCAGGGCGCGAGCGACGGTGGTGGCGCTCGCGAGGGTTGACGCCGGCGGCGACATCGTCCACCATGACGTCGACGCACTCAAGATCCTCGGCTACTCGAACGACTTCATGCTCGTATGCCCCCTCCCCCCCTCCTCCTCCCCCTCCTCCCCGCCTTTCCCGAGCGAGCGGAGCGGCCGGTCCGGTTCCTACTTTCAAGCCCATGGCCGGGTAGCCGGCGGAGCTCTGTTCTGGCCAGGCGCGGGACCCCGGAGCCTCCCGATTCTGAACCCGTGGCCGGGTGTCCGGTGGAGCTCCGTTCTGGCCGGGCGCGCGACCCCGGAGCCTCCCAATTTCGAGCCCGTGGCCGGGTGGCCGGCGGAGCTCTGTTTTGGCCGTTCCTCACCCCAACGCCGTAGTCCACCCAATGCCACCGACCGTTCATCAGCTTAAAAGCCCAAATTTGACACCCGTCCCCTGTAGGTATTCTCCGTCTCTCCAGCCGCCAGACACGAAGAAGAAGTCCGCGACTCTGGCGGCAGTTTCCCATGGCCAAGGAGAAGGAAGCCGCGGCAGTTCCAGGGACAAGAAGATGACATCAGCCCCCTAACGGCCTCCTGCAAGTACAGCAAGGTTCATGCCGTCGTCTGCTGCAGTTCTCTATTTTGTGTTTTTTCTGAAGATAAATGGAAGTGCAAATGCAGTCCGCTAGTGATTTGCTCTTGAGGTTCATTTTACTTATGTTTGCAGGAAAAAAGGGTGGTGTGGTTCGGTTGGATGCCCCGTTACTAAAAAATCTTGTTGAGAAACTGCAGTTTTCTGTAAAGATATATGTTTGAGTGTACGCCCCTTTGCTCTCACCTCTGCTATTCATAGTTCTGTGATATTCTCTGAGTACTTGTCAATGTATGTCTAGGTGCAAGTGGGCTGATGTGCTACCCATTTCCTTTAACAATGAGATTTCACTAGAAGTTCATTCACTTTACGCAAATATCATTTAACTAGATGGGTTGTTGCGTCTCTCAATAGCCCATACTTGCATCCATAATTAGATATAAAATATACTGAAGAGAAGTACATATATAGCCATGATTGTGTGATAAATTGTTTGTCAGGATATAGCTGAACTTGATTAATCCTATATTGTAGACAGAGTGTCCGAATTTACCAAGGTGTTAGCTTTCTTATTCAGGAAGAGGTTGTCAAGAAGACAAAATCAGTTGGGAAGCTCAAACAAGAAGCTGAGAATTGCCTATAATAGAGCGAAAGATTTAACAACGAGAAGGCTGAGTTTGAGCAAGCTTCCTTCACAAAAGGTACAGTTCCTTGTCTCGACCTCTTTCTTGTGTGCCTGTCGCTAGCTAGCGATGTTTTGGTTATGCAATTTTGTGTGAAGTTCACCCTCGGCAAGGACAACATGTCATGGACCCTCTGTTCCTGGCCTCCACTCTGTCGAGGCAACTATGAGGGTTACCATGATTCTGGTAGTGCTTGTTCTACCATCAGGTGGAGGGCTATGAGGATGTTGTGCCAATAAGACTATGACGCCATATAGGTTCAATCAGTACATGAAGCAGATGCCGCGTACAATATTGCTTACCTGTGCAGGGCTAAGAGGAAGTTGATGCATGGCAGGGGATGGAGGTGCAGCGAGATCCTGGAGAGGCCGCGCCGATGCATCTTCTAAAGGGTGACTCGAAACCAGTAGAGGGACATGGATTATGTGAAAACGCTGATTCAGTGAAAAACTGAAAAATATGGAAACTCAACTCATGGGCCATCGGATCAATAAGGAGCGCACAAATGAGAGGGTGGGCTTGCTAATCACCTGGTTGTACTTTTACACGGGGCTGACTATATTTTTTTGAGGGGGCACAGTTGCAAGGACATGATCGTAAAATCATAGGGGGGCTGATTGTATTTTTATAAGGGGGATATTATTCTTTTTAGTAGTTCATTACGCCATCGTGTTACTATTGTTGAACTGATGAATTTGAGCGGTTTGTACTGATGCTGTCATTTTGTTGAACTGATCGTTTTTATTAAAAGAGTAAATAGGAGCTCCCTCCCGCTCTCTTCCCTTTCTGTTGGACACTGCAGCGTCGACCGAGCTGCTCGCGGCCGATTCCTCCACCTGCCCCCTCCCTTCCGGCAACCTAGGCCCCACCGTAGGCGCGACGATGGGCGCCGGGGCACGATCTACGACATCGGCGCTCGCGGTGGCACTCGTACTGATCTCTGTGTGTGTTTGTACAGAGGAGGTATTTTTCATAGAGTAATTTTGAATGGTTCCGAGAAAAGTACTTGAACTGATGTCCGTATAGTTTTGTACTGAGCGTGTTTTTGTAGATTAGACTTTACTCTTTTTTTGGTACGGTTATTCCTCATAACTTTTCAATGGTTTACGGTTTTCATAGTCCTTGAACTTGCATGGTTTATATCACTGAACTGAATGATATTTTACGAAAAGAAAATGTTTTATGTTCCTTTTTTAAACTCAATTTTTTTGCAACGATGTTTTGGACTTCTCGCGTTTTGCAACTTAAACTTTTTTCATTTGAATTTTCGTGGGTTTTTCTTTTGTTTGAGTTTTTCCCCAAACTTATCTGAGTCGTCATGTTTGAACATACAACTTTTGTAGTTGTGAATTTGTGTTTTTCCCCTTTATTAAGTTGTTTTTTTCCTCCAAACTTTTCCTACTACAATTGTTTTTGCAAATTATTGTCCCTTGAGTTAGAACTAATGCAATTTTTAATTTATGGTACTTATAGTACTAGAGAGTTTGTACTTCTCAAAAAATAATCACTCGATGTTCTTTTAGTTTTAGTTTTTAATTTCCTTTCGCATCCTTATCCTTACTGACGGTGTCATCACCATCGTACCTTTATGGTTTATATAGTTGATTGGACTTACATTTTTACCATTTCCTTCTTTTTAAAAACTTATAGTACCAATTGTTTGTTGCACTGTATTTTATAGTACCAATTGTACTACTTAACTAATTTCGCACTGGAATTTAATACTTCATACATATTAAGTAATGCAAACATAGAAAACTCAAAAAAATTGGAGTCTATAAAATATAGGAAACCCCAAATTTTCTAGCTAGTGCACTTGCGTGGGGTTACCTACTAAACTTATAAGCTAACATTGGTTCTCCGGTTTTCTTTACACAACAAATTTCCTTTTTTTAATAAGCAAACTGATGGAAAACTTTTTTTTTGAACTTAACTGATGTTTTCTTTACACAACCAATTTCCTATTTTTTAATAAGCGAACTGATGGAAAACTTGATGGTGCACTTTTGTATTTTGTTCAAGGTGAACTGATGCACTTGCAAAGTTGACTTATTATGTTCCTTTTTCATACTAAATTGATGTTTTTTCACAAACTGAAAATATTAAAGGTGTGAACATTCAGTACATTTGTACCTTCACTAGCGCCGCACTAGAACTAAGATGATAAGTTAAGTTATAGTGATCCATCAATAACATGTCAAACCCTCCTTATGCTTGAGTTCACTAGAACTGACAACAAACCGATGATCTATCAAAAGTTCAACTTGGCCAAACCAGTAGTTGACAAGGAACACTACATTGTTCTCTACTATCCACTATCAGTTCAAGAGTCGAGATGGAAAGAGTTCATCGAGTCTGCACTATCCGTTCACACAAGCTACAGAGCCTGGAGAGAATCTCAAATATCAGTTCATAGAAACTACAGATCATGGCAATAATTATCTATAATCATTTTCTCATCCATCAGCTAGTTTGTGTCCATGTTGTAGGGAGGGAGCAGCAACATTGCATCATGGCAGCCGCTGGAACCAGATCAGGGTTGTGGGAGGAGGAGGGATGGAGGGACGACAACCGGCGATGGAAGCAAGGCGGAGGTTATCGACCGCGGTTGATGGATCGCACGGGGGCGCCGGGCTGGCGGCGGATGTACAAGAAGAACTAGAGAAATATGGTAGATCAAATACGGCATAAAAGTGCATATCAAACGGTTTGTCGGATGGGGTCAATGTACAAATTCATGTAAAAAGAACCTAGCAAGTTCATGTTCAGTAACATTAGAAGTTCCCAAACAAACCTAAAAAGATTTCTGTACTTTGAAATACTTCATTTTTACTTCCGAAATACTTCATTTGGTTTGTAATATGAACTTCTACATTTATTTTCTTAGAACTTGTTATCTTTTCCCTATGAATTCCATGGGGTTTTTGTGTTTCATTATTTTTGTTTATCTTGTTTTCTATTTTGTATGAAATTATAGGGTTATACATGTTTGAACTTATAGACCAACGGCGCCCGGAGGCAGGGGGTAGGCGGCGGCGCGCTAGACTACGCATGTGTTGTGTTTTTTTCTTTGAGCATATTTTCCTTGGGTCAATAGACAAACTTTCTCAAATTTCATAGACGAACCGACTGCTTTTTATTTTTTGAACTTATATGCTAGTCATAATTATGCATTCCCATCATTTTTTCTCCATTCATGTACATCAACCAAAATAGGCAGGAGAGCGCACTATCGAACTGATTATTGTTTTTTATTTGTACTGATCAATATTTTTAATTCAAACCATTTTTTCCTTTCTTGTACAAATATTTAACTATCATGTACACTTTCTTTTCAAAAGTAGCAATCAAATCATCATAGTCAAAAAATTGGACTTTGCAGCTGCTGCTATGTGTACAAATTCCATGTTTTGGTCTACCTTTTTATTCTTTATGGCACGGGAGAAAATCACCATTTTGCATCAACACGCTCAAGGCTCAAATCTCCATGGCATGGGAGCAAATCGCCGACAATTTTTATTAATTCGATAATAGTTGTACTGAGATGATCAACTTATTGTACTGAGATAGTGAACTTATTTATTGCCAAAAGAAAGTCTAAATCATGGCTGAAATTTAGTCTAAATCATAAGACTGATGGGAGAATAAGGTAACGGAATTAGAACAGTAAGCTTAGAAAAAGGGTCCAGAATTAAAGTCCCTCAGCACTAGCCAATAGGGAATGTAAGGTACAGAAACGATGCGAGCTCGATCAGAGGGAGAGACAGTGAGGCATGAGACAACAGGATCCAGGGTAGAGCATGGGGTGGCCTGTATTGAGCTCCTTGATTGACTGGCAATGGAGCTAGCAGTTGGACTGCCGACAGGGAGGTCCTTGACCCCGCGGCTCCTCCTGTGGGCTCTAGTGTTTGCGGCTAAAGTGCCTATAAGCGGTGGCATTCAACGGACTGGGGTGGCGTTGATGAACTGCCTGATGTGTCTGTATGCGGAGGCGGCATAGCCCCATCTGGGAAGCATCAATGCCTGTCGGAGGACTTCACCCGAGATCTACCAGCGAGAACAACATATAGTCGGAGGTGGCATGAATAAAATAAGAATTGACTTGAACTTAATCCCAAATAATAATTGAATTGAACTAAAATTAGATACTGGACTGAATTAAAATAAGAAACATATGGCAAAATTAAATTTCATAAACACAAGCATTTTTCAGCAATCATTTTTTCCTCTTGAATATGTAGAGGGACACACCTTGTTTTTTCTATCAGATTCCTACATCCAGGCAAATAAGTGGGTATAGGAGCTTCAGGACAAGGTACATCAACCCAAGTTTCTGTACTTCTTGTTTGCGTTGCTTCAGTTTGGTTCGAAAAACACTATGCTTCAGTTTTGGTTGCAGACCCGGTCGTCGCGTTGGGCAGGGACCATGGAGGAAGAGGATCTAGAATAGAAGCTCGCACACAATGAAATTGTGGACGACACCGAGCAAGTCGGTGGACGCATGTTCAGAGAAGTTGTAAAATATCTGTAGAACTGAAGGATATGCTTTTGAATTATCCCTGATCATAATAAACAAAGTATCTAGAACTGAAGCATATATAATACTCGATCAATACTAAATGGACAATATTTTTAAGTTTCTCTGTATGAACCTACCAACTTTTAAACATGAACTTCTCGGTAGGGTTGTTCTTCGGTATTAAAAATTGTTTTGTACATTAACAACAAACACCTAGAGAGCATCATGTTTTCTGCATGTATATATGAACTTTTGAGTAGAACTTACCGGCCATCCACACTTGCACCGAAGACATTTAGACGAACACAAAATGAACCTCCTAGCATTTATTTTGTGAACTTTTCTCAAGGTACACATGTTTCCCTAAATTTGCAGGTTGATTTTCTTCTTTCTTTTATCAAATAACTTACACATATAGATCTTCTTTACAAAATCATATAAACGACACCACGCGTGTATACTATTTTATTTGAATGTCCCATAACTATAAAATCAATGTGCCCGACTATAATTTTGTTGCCTATACTGCTACGACATAGAGATTGAACAGTACATGTATATGTACAACTTCACATAACAATAGAAAAACTTGTAACAAGATATTCATTTCTTTGTAGACATATTATCAAACAGGTTGTGAGTACCATACCACCAGAGATAAAACATAGCACTCTTGTGTATTTTTTCTCAGGACAAAATATATTTGTAGGTGGGCCTAGAGTTTTCCATTACCTCATGTTGTGCTTGTCCGACAAAGCATAGTTGTTCTTTCAGCACAAAATAGTTTTTCGCTAAATTTGCTAGTCCAGCATCAGCATCAGCACTAGGGGAAGATGAGGAAGGGCGCAGTCGATTTTTTGCATATGGAAAAGAATGTCAGAAATTTTGAGACAATAGTGTGTGAACTTGTCGATGTCATTGCCAGTACCTAACTTGCTCATCTCCAGCTCTTCGATGTTGTTACTGTTGTTGTTGTTGTTGCCCCCATTTGTTTGAACCTATCTCGATGCCATATCTGAACCTCCATTTACTCTTTTATTGAACTGAACCAAGAATAAAAATTGAGCTTAATTTAAGTTAACTAAAATTTAGAAATTGAACTTAACTAAGATAACAAACTGAACTCTCTTTAGTTACTACTAGCTATGTGATCAAAATTTTCCTACTCAGAATAACAAAAAGTTCTTCACTCATTTACCAACTATAGTAAGATGGCATGGACAATCTTAATTAGCATAACAAGATAGCATGGACAATGAGACCAGACTTGCAACAAGAAATTATTCATTTATTAACTCATCAAGTTTCTAGAAACTATTAGCAAGATACAAACAGTACTATCTTGTGATATATGATGGCAAAGAAAATTAGTACTAAGACAGAAAGAAGCACGCTGAAGCTCAGTTAGATGCGGAGGAGTAGTATGTTAGAAGCATGAAAATGAAGCACTTTTCGGTCACTCAAATAACAAGGGGGATACATCAGATAGCTGAAGTAAAAATAAGAGTGACTTAACTTGAACTTGTGGCCGCGCACGAGATCACTACAGCATTAGCATGTCCATGCTATTGAACTGATGATTTATTTGTCATTGCAATGTTATAATATAAGCACTAGAACAAGTATCAACATAAATTGATGCTTTTTTTAGGTTTTTGGGAATGATAATTTCCATTTTGTAAATATATAGAAGTTTTAAATACGTGTTCTGCACCATTACAAATGTTTGTACTCCACATGTCCATAATAATTAACACAAGAACAATGTGGGTTAGGAAGAACAGGGCACTTGAATCAGAATTGATACTGAAGAAACTCGCTGTAAATCATTACTTATTTAGGTGATATGTCTAAACTTACATAATTTTAAAACTTGAACTAACGATATTTCAGCACACACCCCAACTATTCTATGTCTTTTCAAGGACCGACGTTAGAATACACATCGAACAAATATTAAGTTTAATACAAACATTCTCTATTCATGAACTGATATTTTTTCTTCTTGTGGACTGAAGAAAAGAGAACAAAAAATACACACAGAACTCACGCTAGAATACACATTGAAGAAAAAAGAATTTCTTCTCTATGAACTGATGATAGAATACACAAATATTCAGTATTCTGTTGTCAGGTTTTTTCATGCCAGAGAGTACAAGAATGAGCAGGAAAAAAAAGAATCATTCACACGCGAGTACAACAGCAGTACAAATTCAGTATCATCTCTCGCACACACACCTCCTCACCTGTTTCATGTGCACTTCTCCCTTATTACTGCGTGCACCTGCTGCATAGCACCTTCGCAGGTTGCACCCAGCTGCGACAAGTTTGGCATTTGCACGAACATCAACTGAGCACATATCACAGATTAAAAAGATCTCAGTTGGCTTGCATAAAAGAGATGTACTTCTGAGGAATACGGCACTGCATAGCAAGTTTGAAAACATAACATTTAAAAACAAGTATGTGCAGTTAGAGGTCATCCCATGGATTTGCATGGAGACTGGATGCACGAGCTGACCATAAACCTCGAAAAGAGCTATAACTTTTAATAAATCATATCTTAAATCTACTTGTGGGAGTCTCCCATTCCATAATCTACAATTCCTGGTTAATCAAAAATATTTATTGCTCAGAAATACATGCGCAAGCTTACCTTTATTTGTACTGCGGCATTTTTTAGCAAAAAAATTGGTGTGCATGAGCTCCACAATAACCTGCAGCTTACTGCATTTCCATATTTATGTCTCAAATGTAGAGTGCAGTTGTAGCAGGTCCCTCAGCTTGGTGCCCTTGCCAGGGATGATGTCACTGGCAACGCACGAAGGCAGCAGATGTAGATGAACAGAAGCCAGGCGGCACGCAGAAATCTCGTCACTTTCGCGTCATTGCAACCGACATCCTTGTGGCCGCGTAAAAGATCTCTACAACATTAGCATGTCCATGTTTTTGAACTGATGAATTTTTTGTCATTGCACTACTGTAACATAAGGACTAGAACAACTATCAATATAAGTTGATGTTTTTTGTGGGTTTTCGGGAATGAGAATTCATGTTTTTGCAACTATATGAAAGTTTAAATATGTGTACTGCTCCATAGCAAACTTATTACAGCTGGATGCAGCAAGACATACATATCTAGGTTCAATTTTATGTGAAATAAATCAATTTAGCCAAAAAGAGAACCTAAAATAAAGTCCAATTTCTTAGAAACATTACAACAAACAGGTTCTGGGCACCCATTGAACTTAGCTGATTCTCTAGCACCCATAGAATACATAGTGTTTGCTTTTTACATAGAATATGTTGGGGAGCGACATGGGTTTATATATTTTCCAACTTCCACAATTGTTCTAATTGAACTTTCTGCATTTCGCACAATGAACTTATTAAAAGATTTTTAGCTACTGAAATGGTTTTTAGTATAGGCGTAAACTAGAAAATGTGTTTCTGTTTTTGTTTAACGAACTGATGTAATTTTTTGTACCAAACTGCAAGATCGGTGAAGTTGGTGGCCGCGACCCGCGATTCTACTTGTACTGGTGTCAACGGTCCACTTTGGACGGCTGCCAGCACCCCTGGTGGACTAGCTCGTGCCCGAGTCCTAACAAGCACCTACATAGCATCAAAATTTTCAACTAGAGAAATAGGAAAGTTTAACAGGCAAGCCTTGCACTTGCCAAGAGCTATAATAGCCAGCACCGGGCTTTTGCACTGTACTATCAGAAATGTGTACTTGTACTTCTGAAAGTAATGGAATAGGGGTACTTTTTCCTGTAGCTTTTTTAATTCAACATGACACACACATTGGTATTTTAAGCACTATGATTTTGTAGCTCTCAGAAAATAATGCATGAGCATTATTAAACAAAACACACAAAAGTGAACAACATTTTTTTAATTTAGCAAGTGATATGTAACTAGAGTACTAAAGTTGCCAAGCAAATGCACAATACTGTTGACTAACACGTGAAGTGGATGTACGCGTGCCTTGTAGCGTAGGGTTGTACTGACACAGTCAGGTACTGAACACTCAGCATCAGAGAATTTCCAATTGCACAAGATCAAACTACACCAGTTCGTGATGTGAAGACCAGCTACCTGGCTCGTCGTCATCGAACTGAACCCCACGCCCCTGTTGAACTGCTGAAATATTTTTAGTATGGGTTAGATACAGTTCCAAACTAGCACCTAAAAATCCCATCCCGAGTATGCATGCACACAAGAACATTGCACTGCTACATACATGCAGGAATAAAACCGGTACAAACAATAGAAACAGTCAACATGAGCAGAAATCTCTAGATGAATAAGAACAAAGCACCAAGAAGATTCATCAAATTCATACCAAATGTTGGATCAGGGGGTGGAGCACAGGGTGGCCTGCACGCGACTCTTTTTTGAGTGACCGACAACGAAGAAAGAAGTTGGACTGAGGAGCTGCGGATCAAGGGCGGAATAGTGCCGTATACTCTACACACAAAAATGGGATGTGTGACATTGGGATGCTACATAAGTGTGTGGTTGGGAAATTCAGATAGCTTAAATGCCAGCTCTGCTCATTTGGAGTTTGGCTCAAGCAATGACGAGCAGAGCTTATATTTTACAGGTGATGTGTGGTTGGAAATTAAGAGCGCCAGGACCATGCCATCTCCTGGAGATCGCAAAGGAGAAGAATAACATCAAATTTGAACTTTTAGTAATCCATTCCATAGGCAAGAATTTTTAAAGTCTTCTATGCACAAACTATGTAATCAACAACAAAATCAAAGTAGCAACTATACCATATTTTGCACATATAGAAATCACAAAAGCAATACAGTATGTCCTGATACATAGTTGGACTGACGCACATCAATTTTTAGAACTGATATAAAAAGGTGCAGGCGGCTCGAGTGCCAGGAGCAAGGTCCGGAAGAAGCTGCCCTAAACTAAGAAGAACACACACACACACACACACACACACACACAAATGGCCCGTGATCCTTACAACGATCAAAACCCGACCAAAACTTGGCCAATCTATACTGCTCCAAATATTCACATATCCATCACCTATAAGTCATTCTGTCATGTGAGTGTTGATTGAACAGTGTACCCTAGAACGAACCCATGCCCATGACCGAGGACGCGGCTATCGATAGGTTAAACACACACTCTACAGAGGTAGTGCACTGTACCCACACCACAGAACCCATGGCCTCGCACTCCCATTTGGGTGGACCAACGACGTTCCAACAAAACCGATCTACTGCCATGACACTCTCCCGGCCACTCCGACTTACTCCCCTCTGAGCTAAGTCATGGGTGGCCCCGTGTCTACCTCAAGACACCTCAACGACCACCGTCGTGGCCCAAAACAATATACCGTCCCAAACGGGGACATGTGCACATAACAACAACAACGGGAACACAAGGCTTATTTCCGCCTACCTGATCAGGGTAGCGCGCGCCCATAACCTTCCCTTGTTAGAGGCACCGGCGAGAGGCACGACAATAGACCGCATTAGGGCCGTCCCATACCGGCAAATGTGGTTGCACTGGAAAAGTTCAATTCAGCGGCACCTGACCAACTTACTGACGAAATTTATCCACAAAACTATAACCATGATAACTGATACTCCGATGTCAACCATCAAATTATAATCCAAGTCATAGCAATATCCAACAAATAATCCAAGCATAATATCATCATCTCAGAATACTCCGAGGATAGCATAACACTACTATCATGATGAATCCGAAACAATAATCCTACTACTCCAATAATAAGAATACAACTATCCAGCTAAGATCCACATGTAACCATCATCTCCAAAAATAATACTCCAAGCAACAAAACATCAACTAGCATCATGAAAATAATCATACTAACAACTAATAATCCAAACGGTAGCATGATATCCAAAGTAATACTCCAAAAATATACTAACAAATATCACCATGAAACAATCATAATACTAGCCACTAATACTTCAATGGCAACATGATACTCATCAACTACATACATAACTCCTAGTAATCCAAACAATAGCATGGCAACAACAAGATCAAAATAATACTCCGAGAAAATGCCATGCACAGAGTCATGTAGCTAAAGTAATATTTTAAACAAGTTAAAACAGATTAAACCATGTCATAGCTTTACAGTGATGCAAATGGAGGGTGTAGCTTGCCTGGGGTGGAAGAAATCACCGGGAGAAAGTGCGAGAAGCTCGCGGAAAGAATCACCGGAAATTGTTCTCTCTCGGAGGGGGCTGATTAAGGGGAGGGAAAAAATGGTCATATTCAGTATGCCAAAACAAAATGAAAGTGATACCAACAGAACGGGCTCAACGAAACAAAGAAGTGAGCATTGGTTTGACCTTAAACGGAGTTACGATTGAAAAGTTATGGAGGATTGAAGTTCAGGGACTTTTCTGCAAACATTTCATCACAAACAAGTCCGTGAGTGGATAAGACAGAAGCGTAAAATTGGAAATGCGCTTTCGGTCAGCGAAAACGTACTAACCCAATCTGCGCTTCCACTTGCCATGTCAGCAGGGACGGGGCCGGCCAGCTGGGTTGCTGACGTGTGGGTCCCATGGGCTGTGGGGCCCGGCACTTACCAAGCTGGGCAGGCTGGGTTAGCTCGCACCCGTCGACAGGTGGGGCCGAGGGGCCCATGCAATGGGTCAACACCCCTCCTCCTGGCCTCCTCTTCTTCCCCCGACGCGGGCTGAATAGAGGCGAGGCTTAGGCGTTGCCGGCGCCGGCCCCGGCTACTCCGGCCACCTCCAGCCAAACGGAGGCCACCGGCATGCTCGGGAGGACCGACTGCACCCGTCCCCAGGGTCAGCCAGCACCGGGGAGGGGCCGGACGACCGCGAGGAGAGGGGAACAGAGGCGGCTCCGGCGATGGTGATCTTCGGGGATCACGATATCAGAGGCTCCGGCGACGGGCTGAGAGGGCAGGGAGGTCCGCGGGGGACTAGGTGAGTCTTTGGTGGTGGAGGAAGGGAGGGAGCGGCTCGCCATTACCGGAATCGTGGAGGACAAAGACGACGGCCATGGAGGCCAAACACGGAGAGGAGAGCTCCTGGAGCTTAGAGGAGAGGTTGGGCCGGGTCAGAGGAGTGTGGAGAGGTTGATGGAGAGCTCGGAGGGCTCGGGGGAGGCCTGTAAATAGGCAGGGGAGGAGTTGCCGTGCTGGCGTCGCCGCGGACGCGTGGCCGGCGCCGCGGACGCGTGTGCTCGTGCATGAGCTCGGGGAAGGCGACGAGGGGGGGTGCGGACGAGCCATAGAGGTCATGGAGACGAGCAGCGCTCGAGGACACGAGGAGGAATAAGCCATGGCACGAACAGAGACAGTCGGCTACATATTTCTCGTGGGCGCGCGGCAACGAGCGCTGATGGAGGGGCTGGCGGAGGGGGAGAGGGCTCCAGGAGGACGGCGACGATGCGGTGCAGCCACTGCACATGCTCACTCGCGCGAAGACGACAAGTGGGAGCGGTGCCAAAGCACAAACAGTGCTCTGGACACGCCACAGTGCACAGAGCCCGCACACAGGTATGCCAGCTGCATGGTCACCACACGACATGGCACATTCAAAGCTCTACAGCACCCAAAGTGTTGTCTAGCTGATAGTCCTTCCCGGGGATGTCTCAACTACGGTGGTAACTTGGTTAAACAGGCTCTGGTTAAAAAGTTAGTTAGCTCTGAAGTTTACTGCAGTAAACTTTATCAGCTCAATGTGATCAACATGGGGCTGCTATGTGTCAAGTGTTATGTCTGGGGTGTTTAGGCTAGGAAGGACTACAGTCCTGGGGAGTTTGGGAAGAAATGGACCAATATAAATCATAATTGCTTCACAACCGCATATTTGGTCCAGAAATGAAGATCAAGATGGTGCACTCACATGGAGTGTCAACTTGAGCTCAAATTTGGCAAGGCTTGTTCATTTGGTTATATGGTGATGCTGTAAAAAGCTCATTCCAAATGGACAAGCCAAAATGGCACTTGCTTCACAAACATCTCTACTGACCAGAAACTTGGAATAATCTTGGTGATCAAATGGCTCAATGAAATGATGCCAAATTGGGTGGAGAGATGTTTTATGGGTAGAAGAATGATCTGGTAATTTATCAGGGTTTTTGAAGCAATATAAAATGCACTTGCTTCACAACCTGAAAATAAGGCCAGAATCAAAGATTTGCTCCTGTGCTCACATAGATGATTGGATGGGGCTGAAAATGGGTGAAGGGGTTTAATATGAGCACATTAAGGAGTGTGCAAAAGTTCAACCTATTTGGATACTCCTAGCTAGTACTTCCTTGACAAAGTCTTCTATTTGACAGAAACTTTGAAAATTCACTGAGGAAGATTGGCTAGGCCAATAAATTTGAACTTGTGCATGGGGCAATTATTTGGACATATAATCATGCCCAAAAAGGTTGGGAGGCACTAGGAAAAATATAAATGACACTTCCTTCACAAAGTGCCATTCAGGGCAGAATAGAAAAAAGAATATTGGGGTATTATTTGGGGATTTTGGATGGACAGAATTATAGGTTGCTTCACAACCTAGGGCAGATAGGGTTATTCATTTAATGAAAAGGGAATTTTCCCTAGGAAAAGAGTTTAGGATTTGGTCAAGGAGTGAAGTGACATGATCTTGACAAGGTTTTAAGAATGATGAGCCACTTGGGAGGGGAATTGAGGATGATTTCCCAGGTGGCAAGGCCACTGAACCACTCCAAAAAGAAAAACAGAGCAAAAACCAAATTAATCCAAAGAAAAAGAAAAGGGCCAAAATCCAGGCTGTTACAAACCTTCCCCCCTTAAAGAAATCTCGTCCTCGAGATTTGGTTGCTCAGGGAACAAGTATGACTTGAGGACACCGCCTCCAACTTGGATATCCTTTTTCCTTTATTTATTGTTCCCCCAAGAATTTCAGATGATCAACTTACCTTGCTCTGGGCTGGTTTGGTTCACCTTTCCCAAATTCTGACAGAGTTTTGCTCACATACCAAACCCTTTTTGTTGACGTGAATTTTCTCATATATGCGGTGGTATCCAATGGATCTGAGCATAAATTTTCTTTTGATCATGAAAACCTTTTTGCTTCTGTCATGTGGTTGCTTCAAATAAATTCAGGCCTTATGGTTTCAGTAAATGCTGAGAATTATCATGACCATCTTCTGACGGGATCTGACTGCTCACAGGTGGCACTGATTTATCTTGATTTATTTCCTTGGCTCGAGCATGAGATATGTACCAAAGATTTGACTGCCTTCTATCGTGAGCAATATAACGGTGTATGGAGTTATATCTATGTCATACCTCAAATATTTACATCTTGAAACTGGCCCAACAGGGGCTAACGGACAAATGCTTTTCCAGACAGACTGACCATGTACTTGATTCCGTCGGTGAGTATACCGGGTCTGAGATGATTGTTCGGCTTTTGATTTTTCTCTTGTGATTGATATACCCATCTGTAGTAATAGGATGTGATATGATTTCATGCTATCGCTGAAGTCAGACTGCTGAGGTTGCAAAGGAATCTTGGATCTGACAGAACAGACTTGGATATTCCACACTAACCATGTCAAGCGGGTCGGCGGGATATGAAAATCCTTGTAAATAGAGTAGGCCGCTGAGAGTATGACATTGTGGATCCATATGGGATTATGGCTTTCAACTGACTTGGGTATCCAGACCCTGATGGTCGTGCAAAAATGCTTTGCTGTCAGTCTCATCCTTTTTACGGTCATGATTTTCTCTGTCAAGATACCTTACTCTAATAACTTGGCCACACATGTCCTTGATTCTTCATATGACCATGGATGTGATTTATTTTTGACATTATTCCTTGTGCTTGTTTTCTGACTTGGGTGCGCATACATATGACATATACCCGGGGTTTGTAGCTATACAGAGCTCATTGCTGAGGCCAATCATACAAGAAGGTGACAAGGTTTTATAATATCGCCTTGTTTGGTACGGGAATAATGCCTTTGGTGACCATTGTCAAGACTGTGGATTCTGTGATGTCATCTCCCAATATTATCGCTTCTTGCATCACATGAGATGTATCCCTGCTCATTTTCCTTTGCCTGACTCGCGAGGTTGTGGGGTCCTTACTTTTCTTAGGTGTATCTTCTGGATCACTATCGCATCACGTATGAGTTAATGATATGACTAGGGATGCATGCTCACCGTATATAAGAAGGATATGTCACCGATCACTTGATCCTTGTGGTAGGCATCTATTTTGTCTGAATTTTACCTCTGACAAAATTATTGCAAATCTGGTCCTTCAGTAGTACTGTCATACATCGGCAACTCATCATATAATATCTGAGGATGGTGCAATATTGTGGTACTGACGCACACTGAATGGCGTACAAGAGAAGCCATCCGAGTAGCTTGCTAAGGAAGACTTGTTAACTTCTGTTCAAAGCTTTTGTCTAGGTATCGTGCAGAAGAAGGCTCTATAGCTTACACACGAAGCTTGCTCTGATTATTGTGATGGAGAAGCTTGAGTTTCGTACTTGAGAAGCTTCTCCTCAGGTTTGCTTGTTGAGAAAAAATTATTTCCGTCTGTCAGAAGCTTTTATCGAGGTATCTTGCTGAGAAAGACCGGGTATCATGGGCCGGAAATTGTTCACATATATAACATGCGGAGGAAAATGGAGGAGCCTTGTATCATACATTTCTTCCAATAGCGTGTGGAATAATACTGGGTTTCTCATATCCAAAACTTCATACGGATATGCAGTCTGAAATCCATACACATGCCCTTAATATTCTGAGGCTGATTATTTGCATGAGAAAAATAGATTGACCATCTTCCTTGAGCATATCACATTCTGACTTTATTTCGGATGGGAACATATTTCAAGCATCATGCATTGGTGAGCCAATTTTTTTGTATATGACCCATACCTCTATCTGAAAATATATCGTTGGTCTTGTACCTGACTTGTCTTTCTGCTGGCTGGATCATAACTACTATGAGGATTTTGCACTGATGTAGACTCGATGCTGATAGTCAATCCAAGACACTATTGGTATTCTGTATAGCTACTAATGCTATAATGAAGTTGACTGGGTAGACAATAATGTCTAGATGAGCTTCTTCCAAATATTTCAAATCCTTATGGATTCTTCGAGTCCGGTGTCGGTGGATGAGCAATTCTTTATAGGAAAAAAAATGTAACACCGGGCCCAAAAAGAAAAAAAGCAAAAGAAAACTCAACTAAACAAAAGCATGCAACAACAAACAATTCACACACAATCAATGTCACATATTACTGCTAGTCACACAATATGCATGCCTACTTAAGCACACAAATCTCGCGGCATCTCCAGTTCTATGATCTAGCATGCTGTGACGATGTTCACGAGGACGAATAAATGTGTGGAAGAATTGGTGTAAACAGCGCTACACCAAGTGCTAGCTTAGCCAGGGGGCAACCTGAACTAGCTCGGGGGCGAGGACGTACTTGGTAATCATGTAGTGGTACACGAAGGTCGCAACCACATTATTATCAAGCGGACAGAAAAAGATCCGTACTCATCCAAGAAATAGGATAGCGGGGAAAACTGAGGCTGCTGACATTGCCCTTTCTTGATAACTAAGATCATTAAGGGTTGCCAACACGACAAAAGAATGATCCGGGATAGAAACATGTCCATTACCGAAAGGATAGACGGGACTGGAAGAAAGACATCAGCGTGATACCTGAGCACCATTTTTGCAAACAGTGTCGGGATCACTTGGCATCACTTTGCTGGGTCAGAAATGACACCAAACGCCAAAAGAAAAAGGAACTGGAGAAATGCAAAGGTTGAGCTGTAGTGGATCTGAACCGATGCTAGCTGCACTCACCAGATAAACCGTTATCACAAATACTAAGGCTATATGCATGCTATGCAACAAACAAATGCAGCAACCAAATGCAATAAACACACCAGACTCTATAGTACCGTTTTCTACTGGTTTCTACTGCTTGCGCTAACTAGGGCGTCCTACAGCCAGACCTGCTCTGATACCAAGCCTATGGCACCCTGGCTCAGAGAAATCGGAACGCCCCGTATTCCAGCCCAGAGATCAAGGAGAAGTCTCTGAAATACGGCACTACTTGACATAGAACAAATCAGCTCTTATTACAAGAATAAATACAAAGGTCTGATGTTACAAAGGTTCACATCAGCACGGCGACACTACGCCTGCGATACTACACTTGTTCTACGCTAGTAGCGGAACAACTCGTACCAGCGGAAATCTTCTAGCAGCGGAACAACGACGAAGGTGGTGAAACTCCACTCTATAAGGACTCTGGCTGGGACACGATCTAGCTCGCATGAACGGAAACCACGACAAGCAATCAAGCAATCACGACATCACCTGCAATCTGGCATGACACACCAGGTCAGTACATTGAATGTACTTGCAAGCTCACAACAACCAAAAACATCAAGGCAAGACAACAACATAGCATTAAGCAAGTTAATTAAATTAATAGCTACCATGATATAACAGCAACTCCTAAGCATAATATGAAACTACTACAATACTGATAAATCACCATCTCCGATCTCCATAACCATATCTCTCTTGGCTAACCGGCCAAGCAATATACCATCTCGATCACCTCGTGATCAAAACCAAACTGTAATCGTGATCCTTACGACAATCACAACCCGACCAATAAATGGCCCGGGATCCTTACGGCGATCACAACCCGACCAAAACTTGGCCAATCTATACTGCTCCAAATATCCACATATCCATCACCTATAAGTCATTCCGTCATGTGAGTGTTGATCGAACGGTGTACCCTAGTACGAACCCATGCCCATGACCGAGGATGCGGCTATCGATAGGTTAAACACACACTCTGCAGAGGTAGTGCACTGTACCCACACCATAGAACCCATGGCCTCGTACTCCCATTTGGGTGGACCAACAGTGTTCCGACAAAACCGATACACTCTCGCGGCCACTCTGACTTACTCCCCTCTGGGATAAGTCATGGGTGGCCCCGTGTCTACCTCAAAACACCTCAACGACCACCGTCGTGGCCCAAAATAATAAACTGTCCCAAATGAGGACATGTGCACATAACAAGAACAACGGGCACACAAGGCTTATGTACACCTATCTGATCAGGGTAGCGCGCACCCATAACCTTCCCTCGTTAGAGGCACCGACGAGAGGCACAACAATAGACCGCATTAGGGCCGTCCCATATTGGCAAATGTGGTTACACTGGAAAAGTTCGACTCGGCGGCAGCTGACCAACTTACTACTGGAATTTATCCACAAAACTATAACCATGATAACTGATACTCCGATGTCAACCATTAAACTATAATCCAAGTCATAGCAATATCCAACAAATAATCCAAGCATAATATCATCATCTCAGAATACTCCGAGGATAGCATAACACTACTATCATGATGAATCCGAAACAATAATCCTACTACTCTAATAACAAGAATACAGCTATCCAGCTAAGATCCACATGTAACCATCATCTCCAAAAATAATACTCCAAGCAACAGAACATCAACTAGCATCATGAAAATAATCATACTAACCACTAATAATCCAAACGATAGCATGATATCCAAAGTAATACTCCAAAAATATACTAACAGATATCACCATGAAACAATCATAATACCAGCCACTAATACTTTAATGGCAACATGATACTCATCAACTACAAACATAACTCCTAGTAATCCAAACAATAGCATGGCAACAACAAGATCAAAATAATACTCCGAGAAAATGCCATGCATAGAGTCATGTAGCTAAAGTAATATTTTAAACAAGTTAAAATAGATTAAACCATGTCACTGCTTTACAGTGATGCAAATGGAGGGTGTGGCTTGCTTGGGGTGGAAGAAATCACCGGGAGAAAGTGCGAGAAGCTCGCGGAAAGAATCACCAGAAATCGTTTCTCTCGGAGGGGGCTGATTAAGAGCAGGAAAAAAAATGGTCATTTCCAGTATGCCAAAACATAATGAAAGTGATACAAACAGAACGGGCTCGACGAAATGAAGAAGTGAGCATTGGTTTGACCGTAAACGGAGTTATTGTTGAAAAGTTATGGAGGATTGAAGTTCAGGGACTTTTCTACAAAAAATTCATCACAAACAAGTCCCTGAGTCGATAAGACAGAAGCGTAAAATTGGAAATGCGCTTTCGGTCAGCGAAAACATACTAACCCAAAGTGCGCTTCCACTTGCCATGTCAGCAGGGATGGGGCCGGCCAGCTGGGTTGCTGACGTGCGGGTCCCACGGGCTGTGGGCCCCGACACTTATCCAGCTGGGCAGGCTGGGTCAGCGCCCACCCGCTGACAAGTGGGGCCGCGGGGCCCAAGCGCTGGGTCAACACCCTCCTCCTGCCCTCCTCTTCTTCCCCCGACGCGGGCTGAACAGAGGCGAGGCTCAGGCACTGCCGGCGCCGGCGACTCCGGCCACCTCCGGCCAAACAGAGGCCACCGGCGGGCTCAGGAGGACCGACCGCACCCATCCCCAGGGTCAGCCAGCACCGGGGAGGGGCGGGACGACCGCGAGGAGAGGGGAGCAGAGGCGGCTCTAGCGGCCGCGATCTTCGGGGACGACGACATCAGAGGCTTCGGCGACGGGCTGAGAGGGCAGGGAGGTCCGCGAGGAACTAGGTGGGTCTCTGGTGGTGGAGGAAGGGAGGGAGCGACTCCCCATTGCCGGAATCGTGGAGGATAGAGATGGCAGCCATGGCGGCCAAACGCGGAGAGGACAACTCCTGGAGTTTAGAGGAGATGTTGGGCGGGGTCAGAGGAGTGTGGAGAGGTCGATGGATAGCTCGGAGGGCTCGGGGGAGGCCTATATATAGGCGGGGGAGGAGCTGCCGTGCTGGCGTCGCCGCAGACGCGTGGCCGGCGGCGCGGACTCATGTGCTCGTGCATGAGCTTGGGGTAGGCGATGAGGGGGGGAGGGGTGCGGATGAGCCGCAGAGGTCACAGAGACGAGCAGCGCTCGAGGACACGAGGAGGAAGAAGCCATGGCACAATCAAAGAAGATCAGCTACAGATTTCTCGTGGGCGCGCAGCGACGAGCGCTGACGGAGGGACTGACAAAGGGGGAGAGGGCTCCAGGAGGACGGCGACGACGCGGTGCAGCCACTGGACATGCTCACGCGTGCGACGACGATGAGTGGGAGTGGTGCCAAAGCACAAACAGTGCTCTGGACATGCCACAGTGCACAGAGCATGCACACAGGCATGCCAGCTGCGCGGTCACCACACGACATGGCACATTCAAAGCTCTACAGCACCCAAAGTGTTGTCTAGCTGATAGTCCTTCCTGGGGAGGTCTCAACTACGGTGGTAACTTGGTTAAACAAGCTCTGGTTAAAGAGTTAGTGAGCTCTGAAGTTTACTACAGTAAACTTTATCAGCTCAATGTGATCAACAGGGGGCTGCTATGTGTCAAGTGTTATGTCTGGGGTGTTTAGGCTAGGAAGGACTACAGTCCTGGGGAGTTTGGGAAGAAATGGACCAATATAAATCATAGTTGCTTCACAACTGTATATTTGGTCCAGAAATGAAGATCAGGATGGTGCACTCACATGGGGTGTCAACTTGAGCTCAAATTGGCCAAGGCTTGATCATTTGGTCATATGGAGATGCTGTAAAAAGCTCATGCCAAATGGACAAGCCAAAATGGCACTTGCTTCACAAACATCTCTGCTGACCAGAAACTTGGAATAATTTTGGTGATCAAATGGCTCAATGAAATGATGCCAAATTGGGTGGAGAGATGTTTTATGGGTAGAAGAATGATCTGGTAATTATAAGGATTTTTGAAGCAATATGAAATGCACTTACTTCACAACCTGAAAATAAGGCCATAATCAAAGATTTGCTCCTGTGCTCACATAGATGATTGGATGGGGCTGAAAATGAGTGAAGGGGTTTAATATGAGCACATTAAGGAGTGTGCAAAAGTTCAACCTATTTGGATACTCCTAGCTAGTACTTCCTTCACAAAGCCTTCTATTTGACAGAAACTTTGAAAATTCACTAAGGAGGATTGGCTAGGACAATAAATTTGAACTTGTGCATGGGGCAATTATTTGGACATATAATCATGCCCAAAAAGGTTGGGAGGCACTAGGAAAAATATAAATGACACTTCCTTCACAAAGTGCCATTCAGGGCAGAATAGAAAAAAGAATATTGGGGAATTATTTGGGGATTTTGGATGGACAGAATTATAGGTTGCTTCACAACCTAGGGCAGATAGGGTTATTCATTTAATGAAAAAGGAATTTTCCCTAGAAAAAGAGTTTACGGTTTGGTCAAGGAGTGAAGTGACATGATCTTGGCAAGGTTTTAAGAATGATGAGCCACTTGGGAGGGGAATTGAGGATGATTTCCCAGGTGGCAAGGCCACTGAACCACTCCAAAAAGAAAAACAGAGCAAAAACCAAATAAATCCAAAGAAAAAGAAAAGGGCCAAAATCCAGGCTATTACACATAAGTACTGACTCTGATTAAAATCTCGATACTACTGTTCTACATTATACTCTGGATACCATCAATAACTAGTCTCTGTCATCACACGAACCAACATGGTTGTGTGACCGGGCACATCAATGCACCGAGTCAAATGAACCACCTGATGTGGGGTGTGGGAAGCCATCTGAAACACGAAATAATGCAAAGGAATTAGAATTTCTAGTAGAAATCGGACAACATAACGGCGGTAAATGCTCAAAAAGGATTTTGAGACATTTTGCAAAGGATTGCATAGTCACTCAACAAGATCATATCAAGATTTTGGGTCCAACTAACAACATACTGAAGTAGTAGAACTGAACTGGGGCTTGTAACCAACAATCCTATAAGAGTCTACAGATTAGTAACACATGAACCTGATAGAAAGATGAGATCCTAGTCCTTAACCCCAGCGGAAAGAATGGACTGACTCAGATTAGAATGTTATGAGGTAAAGGAGTAAAAAGAGCCTTATGTTCCATCCCACAATCAATTCCCCTACATATAATTAAAGCATTTGTAGACTCGACATCGACCTGTTTGGTTTGAAGAATCTACATGCAGTCCGGCTCTAATGCCAACACTGTCAGGACCCTGATTCTAAGTCACACCGATCTATCATGTAACACATCATATCACTTTGCAGACTCACGCACGGTATTCCCATGGGTGCCACCTTACCTGGCCCGAGACCGTTTGCGCCTTTTGGCTCACGTATATGATAGTGTCACTAGCATCCATATGACAAAGAACCCGGGCTGACATGACTAGTCGTGAACCCAAAGCGACACTAACTTACAGGGACATGCATACATGACCCAACAACGAACGTGTCGATCAATAATGTATGAACCCAAGTGGTAGCAAGATACATGGACTCAAAGGAACAACACGTGACATTTCCCCGAAGGGAGAGACATAGGAACGAAGGAGGACACATGCTGGCCAGCCTAGGTGTTCCATAGCAGTAGCAAGCTATCAAGGCTCAGTGGAAGCACTAGGAGACATTTCCCAGTAAAAGAGGCTACCAAGGATAAACAACTAGGTTGTCGGATCCTACACATACCAAGCATTTCAAATCATACACACAATATGTTCGATATGTGCAAATACAACATGGCATCACAACAAAACTCTACAACTCAAGTACTTTATTTAAAAGGCTCCAGAGAGCCATACATATCATTCATACAGATAGGGGTCACACGACCCGACATTCAAGTCATTCAAGCATACAAGCACATGCGGAAGCAAACTTGTTTGTGTACAGACAACTAGAAAGCAAAAGGCTTGACAAAGCCCTTCTATCTCACTACAAAAAACGACACATCCGTGACATTTTGGGCCGAACGAATTTTTTTCTATCATACTTATGACACTTCTATAATGATAATTGTGACAAAACCCGGTATCATCATAGATATGGTGGGCTCCTAGTTCTATGACAAAAAATCATGACAGGAAATGGGCTTTTCGTCCTCGGTGGGCCGGAGATGCAGCTGGATGACATTCTTTGGGCCGTCCATGACGGAAAAAACCGTGGTAGAAGCAAGGGCAAGGAAAATATCAGGGTGTTCCCGGTTACGGTGGGTTGTCGGGACCGAGCGATGCACGAAGGTTTGCGCGTTTCTCTCATACACGCACATGCGTGGGTGTGAGGCGTTGGGGTCTCACTGAACCCGAGCGTGGTGTTCACCTACTGAACCCGAGCGATTGCACTGCAGGCTACGCGTTACTGAACCCGAGCGATTGATCAATGGCTGGTAACTGAACTCGATCGAGCGATTCCTTCGCTACTGCTGCTAACTGAAGCCGATCGATGCTGCCTCTAGATGAACAGTGAGCGTTGCTGGGGGGGGGGTTCAATGAACAGTTCCCGGTGGGAGTGGATGAACAGGACCCCGTGGTGTTGCCTCTGGATGAACAGGACCCCGATCGATCGAGCCGGTTGGGGCTGGATGAACAGGACCCCGTGGAGGGCTGGATGAACAGGACGATTGAAAGCACAAGTGCTTGCCGGGTGATTTTGGTAATTAATGTCAACATATCTCTTGTTGGACTAATACTTTTATCTAGTGTATTTTAGATAAGTCCAATAGTGGAGTGGCATGGACAAGAGGATGTGGAACCCCTTCAAGATGCTAAGGACAAAGGATTGGCTCAAGCTCTAAAGTTCAAGACTCTACATTTCCTATTTCAGTGATCCAAAATCACATTGAGTCCATAGGAAAGCCAATACTATTAAAAGGGGATGAGGTCTTGCTTAATGGCCTGCTTGCTCAAAGTGCTTAGTGATATGCTCCGAAGCCCTCAACCACTTTCTCATATCCACATATGTCTCAAACCAAAAGTCAAACTCGGCCCCACCGATTTGATCCATCCAGTGCCACCGAGTTCAGTTGACATAGCCACTGCTAGAAACCCTAGTCACTTCGGCCTAACCGATGGGATCTCGGTCTCACCAAGATGGGCTTGCAAACCCGCTGTTGTCTATTACAGTATTTTCGATCTCACCGAGAAAGTGTAATCGGTCACACCGAGTTTTCCTGACCAACTCTTTGTTTTGCTTATTAACAAATCGGTCCCACCGAGTTGTGTAGTCTGTCAAACCGAGATGAGGTTTAACCCTAACCCTTGCACATCGGTTCCACCGAGTTGATCGTATCGGTCCCACCGAAATGCCTAACGGTCACATTATGAACTAAATTGGTCCGACCGAGTTTTCTGATTCGGTCCCACCGATTTTGGTGAATTGTGTGTAACGGTTAGATTTTATGTGGAGGCTATATATACGCCTCCATCCTCTCCTCATTCGTGAGGGAAGCCATCAGAACATGCCTACATTTCCAACGTTCATCTTCTGAGAGAGAACCACCTACTCATGTGTTGAGGCCAAGATATTCTGATCCAACCATATGAATCTTGATCTCTAGCCTTCCCCTAGTTGCTTTCCACTCAAATCATCTTTCTACCAAATCCAATCCTATGAGAGAAGTTGAGTGTTGGGGAGACTATCATTTGAAGCACAAGAGCAAGGAGTTCATCAACAACACACCATCTATTACCTTTTGAAGAGTCGTGTCTCCTAGATTGGTTCGGTGTCACTTGGGAGCCTCTGACAAGATTGTGGAGTTGAACCAAGGAGTTTGTAAGGGCAAGGAGATCGCCTACTTCGTGAAGATATGCCCTACTGAGGTAAGTCCTTCGGGGGTGATGGCCATGGTGGGATAGACAAGGTTGCTTCTTCGTGGACCCTTTGTGGGTGTTGCCCTCCATGGACTCACACAACCGTTACCCTTCGTGGGTTGAAGTCTCCATCAACGTGGATGTACGATAGCACCACCTATCAAAACCACGCCAAAAACATCCGTGTCTCCAATTGCGTTTGCACACTCCAATCCCATCCCTTTACTTTCTTGCAAGTTGCATGCTTTACTTTCCGCTTCCCATTTACTCTTTGCATGATTGCTTGATATGTATTGTGAATGGTTAAACTTGTGCTTAAACTCCACCTAAACTTGAAAAACTTAAAAACTGCCAACTTTGTGTGTTAAGGGTCTATTCACCCCCCTCTAGACACCTCTTCTCGATCCTTTCAATTGGTATTAGAGCTTTGGTATCCATTGCTTTGGTTTAAACACCATTGGAGGAAGATGGATGAGTCTACTTTGGGGAGACTTAGACATAGAGTGCCTATACTTGATGGAGAGTACTTTCATGAGTGGAAAAATAAGATGCTTGTTGATTTTCAATGAATATCATTTGAACAAGTACATTACTAGCCCTTGTGCACCTCATGTTGATCCTATGCATCCTACTCTTGATGAGTCCATTGACATGATTCGCAATCTTAGGACCGTTAATCTTATCACCAGAGGTTTGCCTAGAAACTTGATTGGTTGCTTGCCTACTCTTGATTGTGCCCACACTATATGGAGGTTTCTTGAGGAATGATTTCCAAACTATTCCTTGCAAAAATCTAGATGAGATTCTTCATAAGTCTATTGCCTTGAGTAAGATGAATTCAAACGAACCTAAGTTTGGTGATTGTCTATTTGAGCTTACACATCTTATGCGTGCCAAAGGAGATGTTGGAATTATTAGCAATATTATTTCCAAAGCTATTAGAATTCATAAAGATGATCATTGTCAAAATCATTTATCTAATGAATCACCCTCTCTAGGAATTAATCCACCACATGACAATGTTGAACATGGATACTATGATGAGGATGATGATAGTGACTATGATCTTGATGATGCAATGAGACACTTTGGTGTTATGGCAAATCTTCGAGGATACATGGCAGGAGGAAAGGAATGGGTCCTTGATAGTGGATGTACTGATCACATGACCGAAGATAAAGATATGTTTCGTGAGCTTACTGAAAACGACGGCCCTTGAAAGTATGTCACTTTTGGTGATAACTCAAAGGGTAAGATGGTTGGCCTCGGTAAGGTGGCCATCTCACATGATAGCTCCATACAAAATGTCATGCTCGTTGAATCTCTTGGCTGTAATCCGCTTTCTGTTTCTAGACTAGATGACTTTGGTTTCAATGTCCTATTTACCAAAGTAGATTGCCAAGTGTTTCGTAGAGATAATCATAAAATGGTATTTACCGGCATACGTAAAGGTGATCTATACATTGTTGATTTCACTAAAAAGGCTCAACCTGGAACTTGCTTAATTGCTAAATCTTCTAAAGGCTGGTTGTGGCATAGGCGGTTAGGTCATGTGGGCATGCGAAACCTTGACAATCTTATTAAAGGTGATCATATCCTTGGTGTTAAAGATGTCATATTTGATAAGGATAGACTTTGCAGCGCTTGCCAAGCAGGAAAACAGGTTGGAGGAAGCCACCCTATGAAGAACATCATGACCACAAGGAGACCGCTCTAGCTACTTCACATGGATCTTTTTGGTCCCAACGCTTACAAAAGTCTTGGTGGAAACTCATTTGGTCTAGTTATAGTTGATGATTTTTCAAGATTTACGTGGGTGGTCTTTCTCGATGACAAATTGTAGGTCCAAAAGATCTTCAAAAACTTCGCTAGGAAGGCCCAAAATCAATTTGAAGTGAAGATCAAGAAGGTTCGCAGCGTCAACAGAATGAAGTTCATGAACACCAATGTGGACACCTTTCTTGACAAAGAAGGGATTTCACATGAGTTCTCGGCTACGTACACACCTCAACGAAATGGAATTGTTGAGAGGAAGAACCGGACGCTCATCGAAATGGCAAGAACGATGCTTGATGAGTACAAGACGCCAAAGCACTTTTGGGCGGAAGCGGTTGAGATAGCTTGTCATGCGACAAATTGCTTGTATCTTCACAAGCTACTTGGAAATACGGCATACGATCTACTCACCGGTAACAAACCCCAAGTTGGATACTTTCGAGTATTCGGCTCAAAGTGCTACATTCTTGATAAGCATCGTCGTTCTAAATTTGCTCCCAAATCTCATGAAGGTTTCCTACTTGGTTATGGCTCAAACTCTCACACTTACCATGTCTACAACAATTTCACCTAAAAGGTTGAAGAGACGGTAGATGTGAAGTTTGATGAATCTAACGGCTCGCAAGTAGAGCAATTGCCAATTGATGTAGGAGATAAAGACCCTTCGGAAGCAATGCAAGACTTGTCTATTGGCAAAGTCCGTCCAACGAAGGTGAAGGAGAGTACCTCGTCTGTCCAAGTGGAAGCTTCTACCTCACGACAAGGTGAACCAAGAGTTGATATGGAAGCATCCACAAGTGGGACACACCAAGATGAAGAAAACGAGGAAGCACACCAAGATGAACCGTATCAACCTACTTCTCCACAACTACAAGAGAACGACAACGTCAACAATGAATAAGGCCAAGAAGAAGAACGAGATGATGAAGAAGATGTTCCACCCCAACCAAAACAAAAGCTCTCACGAGTTCGAGCAAGATTTGCTAGAGACCATCCCGTCTAGCAAATCTACAATGATATCCAAACCGGGAGAATCACTCGCTCTAAATCTCGTTTGGCTAATTTTTGTGAACATTATTCATTCATCTCTAGCATTGAACCCATGAAGGTTGAAGAAGCATTGGAATATCCGGATTGGATAAATGCCATGCATGAAGAACTACACAACTTTGAGAGAAACCAAGTGTGGACATTGGTCGAGAAGCCCGACAACAACCACAGCATCATCGGTACCAAATGGGTGTTTCACAACAAGCAAGATGAAGATGGACAAGTAGTTTGCAACAAAGCATGTCTCATCGCCCAAGGCTACACTCAAGTCAAGGGTATGGATTATGGTGAGACATATGCCCCCGTTGCTAGACTTGAGTCCATTCACATCTTACTTGCCTATGCTAATCACCATGATATCACTTTATACAAAATGGACATTAAAAGTGCTTTTCTAAATGGTGAAATTGAGGAGGAAATTAATGTTAAACAACCTCCCGGCTTTGTTAATCCTCAGAAACCCAATCATGTTTACAAACTTCACAAAGCTCTTTATGGTCATAAACAAGCTCTTAGAGCATGGTATAAATGCTTGACCAAGTTCCTTATTGAAAAAGGGTTTGAAATTGGAAAAATTGATTCTACTCTTTTCACTAAAAGGGTTAATGGAGAATTATTTCTGTGCCAAATTTATGTTGATGATATTATATTTGGATCAACTAACCCTCATTTTAGTGAGAAGTTTGGAAAACTTATGTCGGAGAAGTTTGAGATGTCTATGATGAGTGAACTCAAGTTCTTTCTTGGTTTGCAAATCAAGCAAACTAAGGAAGGTACCTTTGTCTCTCAAACTAAGTACGCCAAGGACTTGTTCAAGAAGTTCAATATGCAAGAATGCAAAGGTATGAGTACGCCCATGCCTACTAGTGGACATCTTGACTTGACTAAAGATGGTGAAACCATTGATCAAAAAGTTAACCGCTCTATGATTGGTTCATTATTATATCTATGTGCCTCTCGTCCCTATATTATGCTAAGTGTGTGCATGTGTGCACTATATCAAGCGGCCCCTAAAGAACGTCATCTTAAGGCCATGAAAAGGATAGTGAGATACTTAATACATACACCAATTTTGGTATTTGGTATCCTAAGAGGTCTTCTTTCGATCTTGTTGGCTACTTCGATTCGGACTATGCCGGAGACAAGGTTGATAGAAAGTCCACTTCGGGTACTTGTACATTTCTTGGTAGATCTCTTGTGTCTTGGTCCTCCAAGAAACAAAACTCGGTATCCTTACCCACCGCCGAAGTGGAATACACTGTCGCCAGTTCATGTTGTGCTCAATTACTTTGGATGACCCAAACTCTTAAAGATTATGGGATATCTGTGAAACATGTTCCTTTGCTTTGTGATAATGAAAGTGCTATTAAGATTGCTCACAATCCCGTGCAACATTCTTGAACTAAGCACATCGAAGTTCGTTATCATTTCATTCTAGATCATGTTGCTAAGGGTGATATTAACCTTAAGCATGTTCGTACCGACAAGCAATTGGCGGATATATTCCCTAAACCACTTGATGCTAAAGTATTTTGCAGGTTGAGAGGTAAATTGAACATCATTGATGCTTCAAACTTGGAGTAGGAACTCCATTTGGATACATGCAAGACATGATCCTATGACTAATCCTTGATATTTCTCTTATGATGATAATCACATATCTTGGATATATTTTCACCCTTGCATGTCATCTAACTCTTGTAGGTACTTGGATGAATCTAAATATATGAGATTGCAACTCACTCACATCTTGAGCAATCTCTACATCATCAAGTCTCTACATTATGATGGTTGAAGACAAGGAAGCTTGAAACCCTTCAAATATATCCTTTGACAAAATCCTATATCAAATTTCATGATTGTCATTTTGGATACACAAGTGCTATTCCTTGCAAAACTAATTCATGTAGGTAGATGAACTCCAATTACAAGTGGTGCTCCAAATGAACTACATCAACATTGAGCATCCCACACAAGTTCAACTACATGATCAAGATCAACACAACCACCCAAGGTATGTTCTTCCATCTTAGAGAAGCTTTACCCCAAGACATGGGTCAAAGCAGCTCAACAAGATGTGAATACATCAAAATGCTTAAACGAAAAATGGCAACCCCATTTTGAGCTTAAACAATGAGTATGACCTATGATCAAGTGTCTTCACTTGACTCCTAAGTCAATATACTCTAACATAGGTGCCTTTGTCGCCGACCAATTCTAGATGAAGTTCTCTAGTGTTTCTCCTTGTTCTTGCATTTGTCTCATGCATATTTATTTCCCCTTTCAAAAAAAACTCCATCTAGATTTCTTCTCTTTTATTTCTGTTCTGCATTTCTTTGGATCCAATTCTTTGCAAATCCTTTAGTTAATTCCCTGCAAATCCTTGTGAGATCTTATTTGCTTAGTGAGCTGAGGTGACTAGTGCTTTTTCTTTGTGATGAACTTGGACAAACCTACTTGCCTCACCCTGTCAAACCGAAACTTTTCGGTGCCACCGAAGGAACCAACTCGGTGTAGCCGATCTCAATGCTGAGGAAACACTTTGTCATTTGCATCCTGCGCATTTTGTTCCAGCTCCACTCGATGATACTTATCCTCTACCAGCAGCCTATTTTTTTCCCTGCTACTTTGCCATGTGACTCAAGGACCAAACCTATTTTGACTCACATTCCAGAAGACCCTTCTTGGAAATTGATGTCAAAGGGGGAGTGCTACCTCTTGAGCATGTGTTGGTTTTCCCTTGAAGAGTAAAGGGTGATGCAGCCAAGTAGCGTAAGTATTTCCCTCAGTTTTTGAGAACCAAGCTATCAATCCAGTAGGAGGTTACACGCAAGTCACCTTGTACCTGCACAAACAAATAAGAACCTTGCAACCAATGTGATAAAGGGGTTGTCAATCCCTTCACGTCCACTTGCAAAAGTGAGATCTGATGGAGATAATAAGATAAATATTTTTGGTATTTTTTTTGTATAGATTGAAAAGTAAAGATTGCAAAATAGTAAACGAGATGCAATCTAAATAAAAGAGATATAATACGATGGAAAAGAGACCCGGGGGCCATAGGTTTCACTAGTGGCTTCTCTCAACATAGCATATCTTACGGTGGGTGAACATATTACCGTCGAGCAATTGATAGAAAAGCGCATATTTATGAGAATACCTAGACATGATCAAGTATATAGGCATCACGTCCGTGACAAGTAGATCAAAACGATTCTGCATCTACTACTATTACTCCACACATCGACCGCTATCCAGCATGCATCTAGACTATTAAGTTCATAAGAACAGAGTAACGCATTAAGCAAGATGACATGATGTAGAGGGATAAACTCAAGCAATATGATATAAAATCCATGTTTTTATCCTCGATGGCAACAATACAATACGTGCCTTGCTGCCCCTGCTGTCACTGGGAAAGGACACCGCAAGATTGAAACCAAAGCTAAGCACTTCTCCCATGGCAAGAAAGACCAATCTAGTAGGCCAAACCAAACTGATAATTCGAAGAGACTTGCAAAGATATAAAATCATACATATAAGAATTCAAAGAATAATCAAATATTGTTCATAGATAATCTTGATCGTAAACCCACAATTCACCGGATCTCGACAAACACACCGCAAAAAGTATTACATCGAATAGATCTCCAAGAAGATCGAGGAGAACTTTGTATTGAGAATCAAAGAGAGAGAAGAAGCCATCTAGCTAATAACTATGGACCTGAAGGTCTGTGGTAAACTACTCACACATAATCGGAGAGGCTATGGTGTTGATGTAGAAGCCCTCCGTGACCGATTCCCCTTCTGGCGGCGCGCCGGAAAAGGCCCCAAGATTGGATCTCACGGGTACAGAATGTTGCGGCGGTGGAAATAGGGTTTCGTGGTGCTCCTGGATGTTTTCGAGGTACATGAGTATATATAGGTGAAAGAAGTAGGTCGGTGGAGCCACAAGGGGCCCACGAGGGTGGGGGCACTCCTACCCCCTGGGCACGCCCTCCTACCTCGTGGCCGCCTAGTTGCTTTCTTGATGTCCAAAAACGATTCTCCCGAAGGTTTCTGTCCATTTGGGCTCTGTTTGATATTCCTTTTCTGCGAAACACTGAAATAGGCAAAAAAAGCAATTTGCACTAGGCCTCCGGTTAATAGGTTAGTCCCAAAAATAATATAAAAGTGCACAGTAAAGCCCATTAAACATCCAAAACAGATAATATAATATCATGGAACAATAAAAAATTATAGATACGTTGGAGACGTATCAAGCATCCCCAAGCTTAATCCTTGCTCGTCCTCAAGTAGGTAAATGATAAATGCAGAATTTTTGATGTGGAATGCTACCTAACATAATTTTCAATATAATTTTCTTTATTGTGGCATGAATGTTTAGATCCAAAAGATTCAAGATAAAGGTTTAATATTGACATAAAAATAGTAATACTTCAAGCATGCTAATCAAGCAGTTTTTGTCTTATCAAAATAACATAGCCAAAGAAAGCTTATCCCTACAAAATCATATAGTTTGGCCATGCTTTATTTTCTCTACACAAAATGCAAAATGCTCCCATCATGCACAACCCCGGTTTCAGCCAAGCAATTGGTTCATACTTAACGCGCTTCAGCCTTTTCAACCCTCACGCAATACATGAGCGTAAGCCATGGACATAGCACTATGGGTGGAGTAGAGTATGATGATAGGGATTATGTGAGAAAACAAAAAAGGAGAAAGCCTCACATTGACACTGCTAATCAACGGGCTATGGAGATGCCCATCAATTGATGTCAATATGAGGAGTAGGGATTGCCATGCAACGGATGCACTAGAGCTATAAATGTATGAAAGCTCATAAAAAAGAAACTAAGTGGGTGTGCATCCAACTTGCCTGCTCATGAAGACCTAGGGCATTTTGAGGAAGCCCATCATTGGAATATACAAGACAAGTTCTATAATGAAAAATTCCCACTAGTATATGAAAGTGACAAAATAAGAAACTCTCTATCATGAAGATCATGGTGCTATTTTGAAGCACAAGTGTGGAAAAAGGATAGTAACTTTGTCCCTTCTCTCTTTTTATTTCATTTTTTTATTTGGGCTTCTTTGGCCTCTTCTTTTCTCTTTTTTTATTTCATCCGGAGTATCATCCCGACTTGTGGGGGAATCATAGTCTCCATCATTCTTTCCTCACATGGGACAATGCTCTAATAATGGAAATCATCACACTTCTATTTAATTTCAACTCAAGAATTACAACTCAATACTTAGGAAAAAATATGACTCTATGTGAATGCCTCCGGCGGTTTACCGGGATATGCAATGAATCAAGAGCAACATGTATGAAACAATTATAAAGGTGGCTTTTCCACAAATACGATGTCAACTACATGATAATGCAATGCAATATGACAATGATGGAGCGTGTCATAATAAACAGAACGGTGGAAAGTTGCATGACAATATATCTCAGAATGGCTATGTAAATGCCATAATAGGTAGGTATGGTGGCTGTTTTGAGGAAGATATAAGGAGGTTTATGCGTGATAGAACGTATCATATCACGGGGTTTGGATGACCGGCGAAGTTTGCACCAATTCTCAAGGTGAGAAAGGGCAATGCATGGTACCGTAGAGGCTAGCAAATTGCAGAAGGGTAAGAGTGCGTATAATCCATGGACTCACATTAGTCATAAAGAACTCATATACTTATTGCAAAATTTTATTAGCCCTCGAAGCAAAGTACTACTACGCATGCTCCTAGGGGAAGGGTTGGTAGGAGTTAACCATCGCGCGATCCTGACCTCCACTCATAAGGAAGGCAATCAAAGAACACCCCATGCTTCAAATTTGTCACACAACGTTCACCATACGTGCATGCTACGAGACTTGCCAACTTTAACACAAGTATTTCTCAATTTCATAATTACCCAACTAGCATGACTCTAACATTACCACCTTTATATCTCAAAACAATTATCAATTATCAAATTTACATAGTGTTTAATGCACTCCATATGGAAGTTTTTATTTTACCCAACTTGGATGCCCATCATATTAGGACTAATTTTATAACCAAAGAAAATTACCATGCTGTTCTAAAAGACTCTCAAAATAATATACGTGAAGCATGAGAGATCAATAATTTATACAAAATAAAACCACCACCGTGCTCTATAAAGGTATAAGTGAAGCACTAGAGCAAAATTATCTAGCTCAAAAGATATAAGTGAAGCACATAGAGTATTCTAATAAATTCCGATTCATGTGTGTCTCTCCAAAAGGTGTGTACAACAAGGATGATTGTGATAAACTAAAAACCAAAGACTCAAATCATACAAGACACTCCAAGCAAAACACATATCATCTGGTGAATAAAAATATAGCCTCAAGTAAAGTTACCAATAGACAAAGACGAAAGTGGGGATGACTTCCGGGGCATCCCCAAGCTTAGGATTTTGGTTGTACTTGAATTTTACCTTGGGGTGCCTTGGGCATCCCCAAGATTAGGCTCTTGCCACTCCTTATTCCAAAATCCATCAAATCTTTACCCAAAACTTAAAAACTTCACAACACAAAACTCAACAGAAAATCTCATGAGCTCCGTTAGTGCAAGAAAACAAACCACCACTTTAAGGCACTGCAATGAACTTATTATTTATTTATATTGGTGTTAAACCTACTGTATTCCAACTTATGTATGGTTCATACCCCCCGATACTAGCCATAGATTCATCAAAATAAGCAAACAACACACGAAAAACAGAACCTGTCAAAAACAGAACAGTCTGTAGCAATATGTAACTCTCGAATACTTCTGGAACCCCCAAAATTCTACAAAATTAGGAAGTCCTAGGTAATTTGTTTATGAAAATTCTGCACAAATAATCAACTGAAAAGCACGTTTCCCTGATGTATTAAAACTAATCTCGTGCGCGAAAAAGTTTCTGTTTTTCTGCAAGATCAAATTAACTATCATCGTAGATTATCCTAAAGGTTTTACTTGGCACAAACACAAATTAAAATACAAAACCACATCTAACCAGAGGCTAGATAAATTATTTATTACTAAACAGGAACAAATAGTAAAGAACAAAAATAAAATTGGGTTGCCTCCCAACAAGCGCTATCGTTTAACGCCCCTAGCTAGGCATAAAAACAAGAATAGATCTAGGTATTACCATCTTTGGTTGGCAATTCTTCAATTGAACACTTATAACCCTTAGGAGTTTCCTTCTTTTTATTAATGATCAAACTCCTAGGCAAGAAATCAAGAAATTCATTTGTAGCAAAAGGTTCCTTAATGATAGCGAAAAAGTTGGGGTGAACACTTATTGATTTGAGATCCGCAGTTTCTTTACTGTAGCGACCAGACCTCAAACAGTCTGATCTCTGTGCATCAGTGTCATCCCTGGATCGGTAATGCTGACATGCACAGTACTCGAGGATTTATAACATAGTAGCAATCACACACTTATTACATCGAATGTCTCAAAAGAGAACTTATTACAATAATATGGCTTAAGGCCATCTAAAATCAATAACAACGGAAGGCTTGGAAGATAAAGTGAGTCCATCAACTCCAACAGCATCACTGAGTGAAAGACAATGACCTATGGCACCTTACTCGTTGTCTGAAAAGTCTGCAACATGAACGTTGCAGCCCGAAATGGGTCAGCACATGGAATATGCTGGCAATGTAACACATAGAGTAATGAACAGAATAAATGCTATCACTACATGCATATATGGCTGGTGGAAAGCTCTATGGTTACAGTTTTGCATAAAGCCAATATTTCCCTACAAAAAGGAATAAATTTTATTTAACTATCATGGTGGTTGTTAAACATTGAGAAGGTTCCTCCAACTCAATCCCAATTAAACATCATCATTAAACCCAATCAAACTATATTTAGAGTGATGAGATCAACATGATAATCCAAGAACAAGACACTCTAAACGTCCATAACCGGGGACACAACTAACCATGATTAGTTTGTACACTCTGCAGATGTTTGCGCACTTTTCCCCACACGACTCGAATACATCCATGGTCGGAGAAACGAGACATAGTCTTTCTGAAACAATAACTCTTTACTATGCTAGAGCCCACCACTTTCCCCTACTTCTGCTAGCCCACCACTAAAAGAGGTCTTGCAACATACTCAACTATGCTAGAGCCCATAATAGCTTGTGGCTGCACACAGAAGTTTCTAGCATTGAATAATCTTATGATCCCTTTGATCCTAGGTGGCGGACCATAGGATGATCACACAGGTACTCCGGGATATCCTAGGACATCTCTGGATTCTCCAGGTGCCCTGACAACCACTGGGTACTCCAGGGTGCCTTCAAGCAATCCACCCAGATGTGTATTAAAGTTGCCACCTTAAGTTAACCATTAATAATAACTCTCACATCTGTCATGAATCACTCAAACCAAACCACATTTACAAGCATAGCATAGCAATATAAGCTACATAGAAGTAACTCCCAAAGGTTTGATAAGTAAACAGGGCAATAGGTTCTACCTCATCATCTACTTCCCAAAACCCACATATTAAATCGGATACAAACCATGCAATTGTTTGAGGATTGATCTAATGCACTAAAAACTGGGTAGTAAAGAGCTATGATCAAAGTGTTACTTGCCTTGCTGATGATCCGTGAAACCTAGAGACTCGTAGTAGCTCGCTTCACACTCCGGGTACTCTATCGCAAACAAACAAGCATACAATTAGCACTCAACTAGAAGCATGGGTAAAACTCAAATAATAGATCTAACCAAAAAGTTCAACTTAAGAACTCCGGTTTGCAAAAAGAATCAAATCAAACAAAGCAACGAAACTCAAATCTGAAAGAAACAAGATCCGTTTACTAATCTGGAGTTAAGTCAAATTTTACTATACCAAAATCTTGTTCAAGTTGGTTAAACAGAAAGAGGTCTTCGAGACGAAGATCTAGGCGCTTAAATCGCCTGATTCCGATAAACGAGCGAAAAGATAAACTAAAACGAAAATCAGGGCAGAAATGGCGATCGAAAATAATCGCAGAAAAATCCTGGAAAAAGAAAAACTAACAAACAGGCTAACGAACGAACGTTTGCTGTCTGCGACTAATGGGTGAAAACCGTTCGTTAAAAGGAACGTACGAACGGGCGTTCGCTAAATAACGAAACCGAAAAAAAACCGATCTAAAATAAAATAACCGAGGGTTTCTAAAAAAACCAAAAGGTTTTCTAACAAAAACCGGCGGCTACCTCAGGACGCGTGACAGCAGGGCGGCGAGCAACTCCGGCGAGGCGGCGGCGGGGTCGGCGGCGAGGTCGACGGGGTCGGTGGCGACATGGGACGTCGCGGCGGCGGCGCCGGCGCGGCGCAGTTTAGGTTAGAGTTTTGGCGGCGGCGGCGGGTGGGCTGGTGGTGGGCTGCGGGGTCGGGGGCGCGGGTTATAAAGCCCGGGCAGTGGGAGTCCGGGTTGCCCACGCCCCGTTAAGTCGGTTTGTCCTTTTAAAAAAAAAATAATTCCGACGGGCATAAAAACAAAGAAAAGAAATACTAAACATACTCCAAAAATCCTGAAATAAATATTCCCCGTCCTCTAAAAATATAGCGGACAAAGTGAACATATATTTGGGCCTCTAATGCAATTTTGAAAAACACATTTTTTCCTAATTCAAATAAAATAGCGATAAAACTCTGAATAAAAATCTTATTTGATTTTAATATTTAACCTCCAATATTTCTTTATTTTAGGGAAGTCATTTTATCCCCTCTCTTTTTATTTTCATAAAAAAATATTTGAAGAGAAAAAATTTTAAAATCAAACGATCCTCTTTTCAAAATTTGAGAAAACTCAAATATGAAAATAACAAAATCCCCAACTCTCTCCGTGGGTCCTTGAGTTGCGTAGAATTTCTAGGATCAAGCCAAAATGCAAGAAAATATGATATGCAATGATGATGTATAACATTCCAAATTGAAAATTTGGGATGTTACAAACCTACCCCCCTTAAGATGAATCTCGCCCTCGAGATTCGGGTTGGCTAGAAATAGGTGAGGGTGGCCCTTCCATAGGTCTTCCTCTCTTTCCCAGGTGGCTTCATCCTTGGTATGGTGGCTCCTCTGAACTTTGCAAAACTTGATAACCTTGTTGCGGGTGACTCGGCTGGCAAACTCGAGAATCTTCCCTGGTTTCTCCTCGTCGGTCAAATCACTATCCAACTGAATCGCTTCCATTGGCACTGTATCTCTTAGAGGAATATCCGCCATCTCTATGTGGCACTTCTTCAACTCGGAAACGTGGAACACATTGTGAACTCCAGACAATCCTTCTAGCAATTCCAACTTGTAAGCAACTTCTCCCATACGTTCCAAAACTTTGTATGGTCCCACAAAACGTGGTGCTAAGTTTCCCTTAACTCCAAAACGCTTCACTCCTCGAAGTGGGGACACATGAAGGTATACTCTGTCGCCGACTTCGTAGACTGTCTCGTTGAATTTAGAATCCGCATAGCTCTTCTGCCTGGACTGGGCTACCTTGAGTCTATCACGAATCAGTTTACCTTCTCTTCTAACTCTTTAATCAAATCTGGTCCAAACAACTGGTGGTGTCCAACTTCATCCCACAACAATGGTGTCCCGCACCTCCTTCCGTGCAAAGCTTTGAAAGGGGCCATCTTCAAACTGGCTTGATAACTGTTATTGTAAGAGAACTCTACATATGGCAAATTGTCGTCCCAACTAGATCCATAGTCTAGCGCACAAGCTCTCAACATGTCTTCCAGAATCTGATTGACTCTCTCGGTCTATCCATGTGTCCGTGGATGAAAGGCTGTACTGAACTCTAGCCTGATACCCAAAGTCTCATGCAACTGATTCCCGAACTTTGAGGTAAACTGGGTTCCTCTATCTGGTACAATGGTCCTCGGAACTCCATGCAGACATACGATCCTAGTCATGTATATCTTTGCCAACTTAGCACTGGTGTAACTGGTCTTCACTGGGACGAAATGAGCTACCTTCGTCAACCGATCGACTACAACCCATATCGAGTCATAGCCTGAACGAGTCCTGGGCAATCCCGTGATAAAATCCATGCCTAGTTTATCCCACTTCCATTCGGGTATCGACAATGGCTGTAGCAATATCCTTGTTCATTCCGGTCCACCGGAAACTATCCTTCAAATCCAGATACATCTTGGAATTTCCTGGGTGAATCGAATACGACGAATCATGGGCCTCTCGCAGAACCAACTTCCTGATCTCCGGATCATTAGGCACATATACGCGGTCCTCAAACAATAAGGTATCGTGCTCATCCTCACGAAATCCTTTAGCCTTTCCTTTGCTCATCCTTTCCTTTATCTCGGCAATCTCTTTGTCAGTCTTCTGAGCTTCTCTGATCTTATCCATCAAAGTGGACTGAATCTCCAACACTGCTACATAACCTCTCGGAACTATTTCCAAGCATAGCTCACGAAGATCCTCTGCTAACTCCTTGGGTAACTCTCCGGTCATGAGTGTATTGACACGACTCCTGCGGCTCAACTCATCGGCTACTACGTTAGCCTTTTCGGGATGATAATGCAATCTCATATCATAATATTTGGTGAGCTCCAACCATCTCCTCTGCCTGAGATTCAACTCCTTCTGGGTGAAGATATACTTCAAACTCTTGTGATCCGTGTACACCTCACAGTGGTTTCCGATGAGAAAGTGTCTCCAAGTCTTCAATGCATGCACTACGGCTGCTAGGTCTAAATCGTGTGTAGCATAATTCAACTCATAGGGTTTAAGCTGTCGTGAGGCATATGAAACAACTCTTCCCTCCTGCATAAGCACTGCTACAAGTCCTCGACAAGAAGTGTCGCAATACACTTGATAATCCTTGCGTTGATCTGGAAGAATCAACACTGGAGCTGTAACCAAACGTTTCTTCAACTCCTGAAAACCGGCCTCACATTCCTCAATCCATTTGAACTTGGTGTCCTTCTTCAACAACTCCGTCATGGGCTTTGCAATCTTCGAGAAATTCTCAATGAACCTCCTGTAGTATCCTGCGAGTCCTAGAAAACTCCGGATTTCTCCAACTGACGTGGGTGCTTCCCAATTTGTCACAGTGACAACCTTGGTGGGGTCTACTGCTATTCCTTCTCCGGATATAACATGTCCGAGGAATCCAACTTCCTTCAACCAAAACTCACACTTGCTGAACTTGGCATATAACTGATGTTCTCTGAGCTTACCAAGTACCAAACGCAAATGCTCCTTATGCTCCTCTTCATTCTTCGAGTAGACTAGAATATCATCAATGAACACCACGACGAACTTATCCAGAAACTCCATAAACACCTTGTTCATCATGTTCATGAAATAGGCAGGTGCGTTAGTCAGACTGAATGACATAGCAGTATACTCATATAGCCCGTACCTTGTGGTAAAAGCTGTCTTAGGTATATCCTGCTCCCGAATCTTCAACTGGAGGTATCCTGATCGCAGATCGATCTTGGAAATAATTTATCTCCTTGCAATTGGTCAAACAGATCGTTGATCATCGGCAGTGGGTACTTGTTCTTCATCGTTACTTCATTCAATCAACGGTAATCAACAACCATCCTCAACGATCCATCCTTCTATTCCACTAGAAGCACTGGTGATCCCCAAGGTGACGAACTTGGGCGAATATAGCCTTTATCTAGTAACTCCTTAATCTGCTTCTTAATTTCCTCCAAATCCTTTGCGGGCATCCTTTACGGACTCTTAGATATTGTCCCTATGTCTAGCAAAAGGTCAATCAAAAACTCAATGTCTCTATCCGGTGGCATGCCTGGCAACTCTTCTGGAAATACATCAAGGAAATCCTTCACCAGTGGTACTTCCTCCTGTACAACTCATGATAAGGAATTCACTTGAGTCCTCTTCGGCACATGCTGGGATACATACTTAATCCTCCTTCCTTCTGGGGTGGTGAGCATAATCGACTTACTAGGGCAATTGATGTTCCCTCCATACATCGATAGTCAATCCATACCCAAAATCACATCCAAACCTTGCGACTCCAGAATTATCAGGTCTGAGGGGAAAACATGCCTACCTATGGTTAATGGCATCTGAAAACATCCTTGGCTTGCCATATGCTCCGCTCCTGGCGAGCTTACTAACATAGGTGTTCTAAGAACTTTGGTGGGCAACTTATACTTATCCACAAATGCCCTCGATATGTATGAATGCGATGCACCAGTATCAAAAAGTATGATTGTAGTAAATGACTTAACCAAAAACTTACCTATTACTGCATCTGGTTGCGCTTCAACCTCCCCCACGTTAATGTAGTTCACTTGTCCTCGGTTGAAAGGGTTGGGCTTCTTCCTAGAGCTTCCATTGCCATTTCCATTCTTATCTTCAGAACACTCCATGGCGTAATGTTCATTCTTCCCGCACTTGAAACAAGTAATGTGACTTAGATCCTTCTTGGCGGGCGTTGCTGGGTTGGAACGGTTCTGTCTGTTGCTTCCTCCATTCCCATTCTTGGGGCCACTATGGTTATGTGAACTCCCTCCATTGTGATTGTGACCTCCATGGTTAAGGTGAAGGGGTCCTCGTGAGTTCGGGGTAAAACGGGGCCTCTGCTGAGCTCCTGAGTTGTACTTCCCTTGTCCATACTTCCTCTTGCGGTTGTCAATCTGCTGCTGCTTGTCGGTGTCAAAACCGGCGGATCTCGGGTAGGGGGTCCCGATCTATGCGTCTAAGGCTAATGGTAATAGGAGGCAAGGGACATGATGTTTTACCCAGGTTTGGGCCCTCTCGATGGAGGTAAAACCCTACTTCCTGCTTGATTGATCTTGATGATATGAGTATTACAAGAGTTGATCTACCACGAGATTGTAGAGGCTTAACCCTAGAAGCTAGCCTATGATGATTATGATTGTTCCCTCTAAGGACTAAACCCTCCGGTTTATATAGACACCGGAGGGGGATAGGGTTTACACAGAGTCGGTTACAAAGAAGGAAATATAATATCCGGATCGCCAAGCTTGTGTTCCACGCAAAGGAGAAACCCATCCGGACACGGGACGAAGTCTTGAGTCTTGTATCTTCACGGTCCAACAGTCCGGCCAAAGTATATAGTCCGGCTGTCCGGATACCCCCTAATCCAGGAGTCCCTCAGTAGCCCCTGAACCAGGCTTCAATGACGATCAGTCCGTCATGCAGTTTGTCTTCGGCATTGCAAGGCGGGTTCCATCTCCAAATACTCCAAAGTAATTACCGAACACTTAAATCATGTCCGGATTTGCGAGACGATTTTCACATACCACCGTAGAGAGAACAATATTTCACAAATATAATCTGCCGACAACTTCAAATGAAGCGACACGATAAAATGGTCGAGTCATTATTGAATTGTTTTTCAATGCCAGCAACCGCATATATCGAGGCGGTTTTCTTGGCACGTCCTGTCGAAGCAGAGATCATGTCCCCTTATCACGGGATTCTCATCAATACGGGTTTGGGTAACCCAACCACGCCATCAATTGTGGCGCTTGGGAAATAAGCGATTTTCAATGGGCAAGTGGGGAGATGCACCATTTTGGTCGCCTCTATAAAGGGATAAGGATTCCTCATTTTCACCCACGCTTTCTTCCTCCTCTGCTTATCCATTCCCATACCCTCGAGCTCCAATGCCCTAGTTCACGCCTTCTCCGCACAGCCAAACATGTCTGAAGCAGGAGGCAAGTGGGTGGCCTCCACTGTGAAGGAGGAGCATATTACGAAGCTCCGGGCGGCTGGATACTTGGCCGCAGATATCGCACACCAGCTACCGGACGCAGGGCAGATCATTCCAACTTCGGGACCCCATGAGAGGGTCGTGTTTCTTGCCCACTTCATCCATGGACTGGGATTTCCACTTCATCCCTTCGTCCGTGGGCTCATGTTTTACTACGGGCTAGACTTCCATGATCTAGCCCCAAATTTCGTCCTCAACATCTTGGCGTTTATCGTCGTGTGCGAGGCCTTCCTTCGCATCAAGCCTCACTTCGGCTTGTGGCTATGAATCTTCTGTGTGATGCCGAAGATCGTGAGTGGCCAGCAAGCGGAGTGCGGAGATGCCATGGTGGGCAGGATGCCCAACATTACCTGGCTCGACAGCTCCTTCGCGGAGACCGTAAAGGGGTGGCAATCGAGGTGGTTCTACATCACCGAGCCACGCGACACCAACTGGGCGGCGGCCCCCGAATTCCGATCCGAAATTCCCATGCGGCTCACCTCCTGGGAAAAGAATGGCCTGGCCTGGGGCGAACCTGAGGAGCTGACAGGACTTCAGAACTGCATCAAGAGTATGATAGACAAGAAAATCAATCTTGTCAACGTGGTCCAAGTCATGCTCGTTCGCCGCATTCTTCCATGCCAAAGACGGGCATTTACTCTGTGGGAGTTCGTTCCGGCCGAACACCAGACACTTCAAAAGCTCTATGGCATGACACACAAGGACGCATGGAAGGTGCTGTTCAAGGCCTATGAAATACCTCCTCCCACATCCGAGGTCCGCGGACATCATGCCACGTGGCTCCCCAGTCCGGTGAGTTTTCTGACCATCACCAGATGTAGTTTTCCAAGCGTACTCATGGGAGGATTTTAAGTCATTGTGCGTGTTTAATCAGGAGTACGTGGTGACGGCGGAGCGGATCGACTATCCGGCTCCACTGCCAGAAGGTCCAGTGTCCGCTCTCCTGACGGAGATGCTAGTCCCGGCGCCTTACAAGGTGCCAGAAAAGAAGGCCGAAAAGAAGGCCCCGGGGACCAGGAAGGGTCTCCGGCGTAAGGTCGTACCGGACTCCTCGTCCGAAGACGACGAGGCACACTCCTCCCCCAAAGGGGAGGAGGAAGAGGAAAGGGCTGCCCCACCTGAGAAGGCCGAAGGGCCTAAGAGGGCGACCCAGGGGACCAGGAAGGGTCCCCGGTGCAAGGCCGTCATACCCTCATCGTCTGAAGACGACGAGGCAGATTCCTCTAACAGAGGCGGGGGGAAACACGAGGAAACTCCGCCTCCCCGCACTAGGGAGGAGAAGAAGAGGAAAGCCGCCCCAGAGGGGGAGGCTAGGACACCCAAGAAGGGAAAAGTGTCCCTTCTGGATTACTCCACCATGGCCGTCTATAGCGAGGAGGAGTGGCTGCCCAGGGGAAAGCCCCTGGTAAGATCGTAAGTATCCGCACTCTATTGTACTTTAGTGCGACTTCGCTTCATAGTCTGTAATAACACCGAACATGCATATATAGTCCGGCCAGGGTCCATCCCGAGGTATCCTCTTCGGATGGGTCCTTGAGCGATTCGGCGATGAACTCGCTCCCAACGGCCACTTACCGTCGGCCTGCGGATGACACGGAGGTGTTGTCCCAAAGGCTCCCAGAGTAGGGGAGGCGACTCTAAAGACGCCCTAAGGGGAAATTCCAGACACCGGGCACACGGGGCGTAAGATCCCCACGGATTGTGCCGACGAGAGCCGTAGCAAGCCGGGCTCCCAGCTGAACACTGTACCAGAACCTCCAAAGGTCCCGGATTCGGGCAGGCAGCCCCTCGCTAAGGAGGGCGAGCCGTCCGTGCCGATGACTTCCGTTACGCCAAAGGCGTCAGATAGTCTGGTGGAAGCGCTTCGCGGCGCTTCCAGGGATGAAGAGCACCGTACTCTTATGAGTGCGGTGATTTAGAAGGTTCGGTCCGCCAAGAGCGGATTAACTGAAGCCTACACCAGCCTCCTGACAGGCTTTGAGGTAAGTAATAAAAATGTGTGAAATTATCACCCGATAGGTAGTAGCCCCTGATACTCTGTTTGGTGTTTGGAAAGAAAAGCCAAACGAAGGGTCAATTATAATCCGCAGGAGTCTAATAGTAGGTGTTTATGTGAATAAGCAGGCAGTGTTGCTTGCCGCTGCTGCCCGCACGGTCGAGGTCACCGGACTCAAACGGGACCTTAAGCAGGCCGAAGAGGAGCTCGGACTTACAAAGAGGTAGCTCGAAGAGAACAAAGGTGAGTGGTACCCCGTTCACATATCATATAGAGGAGAGAAAAGAAAAAAAAGGAAAATTGGTGATGCCAACGAAAAGCATCATGATTTTGTGATAGGGCCACGACCGAAGTGGCGTCCCTAAAGAAAGCACTATCCGAGGCCGAAAACAAGGCGGCCATGGAGCGCATTGAGCGTGAAAAGCAAGATGCTAGAGTGGGCGAGGTACAGCAAGAGCTCCAGGACCTCGGCAAGAAGTTCGAGTCCTTGGAGCGTGACTTCAAGACGAAGGAGTCTGAACTTGCGAAGGCCCTTTTGAGGATGAAAGATGCCAAAACCGAAGCCCGAAAGGCCCAGCAGGAAGTCCAGGCGGCCAAGAAGATAGCGGCGGGTAAGGCATTCTTTATGCAAAGCAAGCATGTGGAGGAGACATTTCTTTTACTTACCCGAATTTGGAGCTCTCCAGGGGCATTCGCAGATCTACCATGCAGCATATCGGATGCCGCGGAGTTCTACCGTGCCGAAGAGGGGAGCTCAACGGAGAAGCTGTTCTGGTCCCAGTATGCTGGAGCCGAACACCCGATGCCTCTGAGTGACCAATTGAAGCAATTGGTTGAACTCCACAGGGCGGCCGAAGTGGCTATGAAAGATTTCATAGTCCGGATGTGGCCTGGTGAGCCCCTACCTGCCAGCTACTTCGGCCTGATAAAGTGGATGGTAAATGCCTGTCCGCGACTTGAAGTGATCAAGCGATCCGTTTGCATTAAGGGTGCCCGCTGAGCCTTTGCCCGTGCGAAGGTGCATTGGGGCAAGCTAGATGCGGAGAAGCTGGTGAAGGATGGACCACCGGAGGGCAAGGCACATCGCTATCCCGAAAAATATTATGATGGCGTTATGAAAGGCGCTCGCCTCGTGGCCGATGAGTGTACCAAGGAAACGATCTTTGAGTGAATGCACTCCTATCGTTTTTGTAATATAAGAACAAAGTTATTTGCGCTATATAGCATTTTGTTGATTTAAAATATTACCTTCTGTGCGGCTGTTTATAAAATTCTGAAAGTAGGCCACTCGTCGGCTTCCGCCCCCGCATAACTAGTACTGGGGTGTTCGTGGAAAAAACCCAGACACTCTTTATCCAAATTTTTTTTCCCTGAAGGAGGTGTTTGGCGCAGCGAACAAGGAAATCGGACTATGCGGCTTTATAACTTTGACTTAGCCAAAGAAGTCTAAAATTTTAAATTTCGGCGATGCCCCTAGAATTCGAAAAGCCGAATTGGGGCGCTATATACGCCTAAATCGAACGAGGCCGATTCCTCGCCTAAAGCGGAAAAAATCTTTAAGGATTTTATGACCTCTCAAACAGCGACCATCTCTCGCCGCATCGTGCCGGTCAGTTTTCAGCTTTCTCTACTGAGGTGCTCATCCGGAAGAACCGGGACACAATCGCAGTAGTTCTCCCTGTGCTACCTTAGCCGATATAACGGAACGTAAGGTACCAGAACAAGGGAGCCGGGCAAACCCAACTATTGACCCAAGACATGATTCAGAGCTGATGCATATAATGCTATAAGTCCGTGGTGCCGCACTGTTAAAAGTGTTCATACTTATCTTGCCGTATTATGGGGCGCCATAAGAAGCCCCTGGCAAACTGAACGTACCAAGGTGTACGGATGCAATCTTAAATAAACATTTATAGGAAAAATGTGCGAATAGGAATAATAAGCTGATGCTATATATTATCTCCCATTGATGAATAATACGTCTAAGCGTATGTTTACAATGAATGCATTAAGCAAAAGTAAATAGGACTATTTAACTTGTCCTATCCAAGGGCGGGCTGCATGTAGGTATATAAAACAGGTATAACGATCGTAAACAGATTCCACCTGGGTATTCCTTTGTGCGCAAAGCCTTTTGCCTCCTTGGTTTTCTCTCCTGTGCATGTCCGACAATCCGGCTCTTCTGAAGAGGCCGCCCAAAAGCAGGGTCCTGAAAGATAAAGGGGGATTATTAAAGTATGTTGCGGCTGTACCGCACTGTTGACTGAGTCACTATTGCGCCTCCGCCTATGCCCATGGTATTTTGAGTGCGTAATTGTGTACGCGCGGCACGAATGCTGCCTTGATGGGGCTGGAGCGGAGGCCGGACTGCTAGTCGCGCTCTTGGCATGCCTGGCGATCCTGTTGCGGGGTACTCCGGACTCGCTTGACGGTGTTCAGGGTTGTTGTCGCCGGATTGGTGGTTTGTCGGAGAAGGCTGCTTTGTACTTCTGCCGCGAGGGCTGCAGTATGCTCTTCTGTACGGAGAGAGCGGTCCATGTTTCCGTTGACTGTTATGACCCCGCGAGGTCCTGGCATCTTGAGCTTGAGGTATGCATAGTGTGGTACCGCATTGAATCGAGGAAATGAAGTTCATCCAAGTAGTGCGTGATAGCCACTATAGAAAGGGACGATATCGAAGATTAACTCCTCACTTCGGAAGTTGTCCAGAGATCTGATGACCACTTCCAGTGTTATGGAGCCCGTGCAACGGGCCTCTACTCCTGGAAATACACCTTTGAAGGTGGTTTTGGTGGGCTTGATCCTCTCAGGGTTGATGCCCATTTTGTGCACTGTGTCCTGATAGAGCAGGTTCAGGCTACTGCCGCCATCCATAAGGACTCGAGTGAGGTGGAATCCGTCAATGATTGGGTCTAGAACCAATGCAGCTGAACCGCCGCGATGGATGCTGGTAGGGTGATCCCTACGATCAAAGGTGATCGGACAGGCTGACCATGGGTTGAACTTTGGGGCGACTGGCTCCATCGCATAGACGTCACGTAGTGCTCGCTTCCATTCCCGTTTGGGAATGTGGGTGGCGTAGATCATGTTGACTGTTTTCACCTGGGGAGGAAATTTCTTCTGTCCCCCCGTGTTCGGACGCCGGGGCTCCTCGTCATCGTCGCTGTGCAGCCCCTTGTCCTTGTTTTCGGCGTTTGTTTTACCGGCCTGTTTGAACACCCAGCAGTCTCTATTAGTGTGGTTTGCTGGCTTATCCGGGGTGCATGAATTTGGCACAAGTGGTCAAGTATGTGGTCCAGACTGGATGGCCCCTGATTGTTTCTTTTGAACGGCCTTTTCCGCTGACCGGATTTCGAGCCACTGAATCCAACATTGACTGCCGTGTCTTCAGTGTTGTCGCTGTTGTTCCGTCGCTTGTGTCTGTTGCGCCGTGGCTTGCCATTATTCTCGTGGACATCTGAGGTGCCAGAATTTATTGGCGTGGTGCTACTGCGAGCCAACCAGCTGTCCTCGCCCGCGCAAAAGTGGGTCATGAGTGTCATGAGGGCCGCCATGGACTTTGGTTTTTCCTGGCTGAGGTGTCGGGCGAGCCACTCGTCACAGATATTATGCTTAAAGGCCACCAGGGCTTTGGCGTCTGGACAGTCAACAATTTGTTTCTTTTTAGTTAGGAACCGAGTCCAGAATTTCCTGGATGACTCTCCGGGTTGTTGGGTAATGTGACTCAAGTCATCAGCATCCGGTGGCCGTACGTACGTGCCTTGGAAGTTGTAAAGGAACGTGTCCTCCAGGTTTTCCCAACTACCAATGGAATTTGCCAGTAGGCTATTTAGCCAGTGTCGGGCCGGTCCTTTGAATTTAAGGGGAAGATACTTGATGGCGTGTAGATCGTCACCGCGGGCCATGTGAATGTGGATAAGGAAATCTTCGATCCATACTGCGGGGTCCGTTGTGCCATCGTATGATTCGATGTTTACGGGCTTAAACCCTTCTGGGAATTCGTGATCCATCACTTCATCAGTGAAGCAGAGGGGGTGTGCAGCGCCTCTATGCCGGGCTATGTGGCTGCGTAGTTCGGATGCGTCTGGTTGGCTGTGTCCGGCCTGGCCGGACTTGTCGATAGTGTATCCGGCGTGACGATCATCGTCATGTGTTGAGGCGCGCCCCCGCGATCCGTAGATCAATCTTGGCTATCCTGCCTTGTTTTCTAGTATATCTTGCAGGTCCTGCCTATCGCCCCGGGCCGTAGTGTATTGGCGTAGGGGTGCGGGCTGGTATTCGGGCTGATATGCCGTTTTATCCCGGTCACGAGGTGGCCGTTCAGCCGTGTGGCGCTCGAGTCCATATTCCTCGGCTGCCAGGACTTCAGTCCATCTGTCTGTGAGCAGGTCTTGATCAACTTGGAGCTGCTGCTGCTTCTTTTTCAGGCTCCTCGCAGTGGCCATAAGCCGGCGCTTGAAGCGCTCCTACTCTACGGGGTCCTGAGGCACGCCAAACTCATCGTCACCGAGGCTAATCTCGTCTTCGGAGGGGGGCATTTAGTTGTCCTCCTCTGGGTATCCGTCCATCGTCTGTTCGTCTGGGCTGACATGCGAGTCTTCCTGTTCAGCCTGCTCGAAGGCAGGCTGATTGGGGTTGTATTCATCTTCGGCCCCATCCGGATTGTTTTCGTCTCCTGTGCCAGTATTGGTGTGGCGGGGCTTGGAGCGGCGCCGATGACGCCCATGCTTTGCTTTCTTCCTTGCCTCATTGCCGTTGGTTTCTTTCGGAGTGTCCACCATATATATATATATATATATATATATATATATATATATATATATATATATATATATATATATATATATATATATCATATGAGGAGGTGGCTGTCCATTGCCCCGTGGGCGGTGGTTCTTCTCCTACATCGTCATCCATACCGTCGATGTCTTCAGAGTTGAAGTCAAGCACGTCGGTTAAATCATCGACCGTTGCAATGAAGTGGGTGGTGGGTGGGCAACGAATTCCTTCGTTGCCTGCTTCCCACTCGAGCCGGACATAGTTCGGCCAAGAGTCTCCTGACAAAGAGAGAGACTTTAACGAGTTCAGCATGTCGCCAAAGGGCGAGCGCTGGAAGATATCTGCAGCGGTGAACTCCATTACCGGAGCCCAACCAGATTCGGCGGGCTCGGGGGTGCGCGGACTGGAACCTACAACTGGATACGAATCCGGGGGTCCGGTGTCACATGCTTCCTTGGGGGTGAAGTCTGTGTTCGGTTCTACCACCGATGTGTGTGCGGCCTCCGGGGCAGGGGTCCATCCCCATCCTCGGGCCACGCAATCTGCCCCGGATTTAGGTCCGGGGCTCCTGCAGGGGCAATATCCCGAGCATTGTCCGACAACAGGTCTAACCCGTGCTCATCGTGACTGTCCGCGCTCCTCGCGTAGGCCCGAATCTGTTGAAGATCAAGTCTCCGCGAATATCGGCTGTGTAGTTCAAGTTTTCGAACCTGACCTGATGGCCAGGGGCGTAGCTGTCGATCTGCTCTAGATGGCCAAGCGAATCGGCCCGCAGTGGGAAGCCACCGAACATGAAGATCTATCGGGGGAGAAAAGTCTCACCCTGGACCAAGTTGTTGTTGATGATTGAAGGAGCCATCAAGGCTTGCAGCAAAGACACAGAGGAACTCTCAATGAAAGCACCAATGTCGGTGTCAAAACCGGTGGATCTCGGGTAGGGGGTCCCGATCTGTGCGTCTAAGGCTAATGGTAACATGAGGCAAGGGACACAATGTTTTACCCAGGTTTGGGCCATCTCGATGGAGGTAAAACCCTACTTCCTGCTTGATTGATCTTGTGATATGAGTATTACAAGAGTTGATCTACCACGAGATCATAGAGGCTAAACCCTAGAAGCTAGCCTATGATGATTATGATTGTTCCCTCTAAGGACTAAACCCTTCGGTTTATATAGACACCGGAGGGGGCTAGGGTTTACATAGAGTCGGTTACAAAGAAGGAAATATAATATACGGATCACCAAGCTTGTCTTCCATGCAAAGGAGAATCCCATCCGGACACGGGACGAAGTCTTGAGTCTTGTATCTTCACGGTCCAATAGTCCGGCCAAAGTATATAGTCCGGCTGTCCGGATACCCCCCTAATCCAGGACTCCCTCACTGCTTTCCTTCAATCATGAGAGCTCTATCTACCAACTCCTGGTAGTTGTTGAAGGTTGCCACCATCAACTGCATGCTCAGCTCATCATTCAGTCCTTCCAGAAACTTCTCCTGCTTAGCTGCATCCGTAGCAACGTCATCTGGGGCATAACATGCTAACTTACTAAAATCATTCACATACTAGCCCACTGTGCGTCCTCCTAGGCGCAAGTTGTGAAACTCACGCTTCTTCATGGCCATAGCTCCTGCTGAAAGATGGGCTGTGCGAGAAGCTTGCTGAAACTGGTCCCATGTGACAGTGTCGATGGGGCAAGTGACTGTGAAATTCTCCCACCATGATGCTGCGGGTCCATCGAGCTAATGTGCGTCAAAACACACTCTCTCCAAATTTGTGCATCCTGTAGTGGTTAACTCCCTTCCAATCTTGTGGAGCCAATCATCTGCAACTATCAGCTCGGTGCTACTGGAGAACACCGGCAGATTCAGCCTTAGAAAACGGGCTAAGTGATCAACAGGTGGTGGTGGTGGTGGTGGTGGGTTGTTGTTGTTGTTGTTCCCCTGATTCTGATTCTGGACTAGTATCTGCGTCAAAGCATTCTGCTGCTGGGTCAACTGAGTGAGCTCCGGCGGGAAAGCAAATCCATTGTTGTGTCTCGGAGGCATCTGATGGATTTAGAAAAGATGAGAAAACAAAATAGAATAAGATCTAGAGGGAAAACACTACCCATATGCACATGAGACAAACACAACATATCACTCCAATCAATTCAAACAAGGGCATACATCGATCTAACTATCGTTACAAAAGTGCTCGGACTATACTATATACATGGGGGAATACTACTACTGATATGGTGGTCGACTAGAAAAATTGATCGGCGGAAGACTCCATGATATCTGCTCCAGCTTTTTCATCAACATAGTCATCATCGCTATCGTCGGGGTCAGAATCAGTGTTGTCGATGATGATGTAGTTCTTCGAGCAAGTGGAATCGTCGTCTTCTGCTCCTGGTGTGGGGTCTCCCATGAATTCTCCTAGCTTCCTCGTCAAATCATCATTCTTCTCCACGAGTATCGTCATTTCCACCTCATATCCCTTGCATGTAGACTTGAGTTCTTCCTCCAGCTCTGTGATCCTGGTCATTGCCTTCTTTAGATCTATCATGCCTGCGCACATCTGGTTCTCCTAGCGACGAACGTGCTGGTTTAACTCCTGGATGAAAGCTGCTATAGATCTATCCTTCCTGGTGCTGATCATCTCCCATTGCTCATCTCAGCACCCACAAATCTGGTAGATAGTATCCTTGAGATCCTTGCGGTAAACTTCTCCAATGCTGTCATGCCCAATATGCGACCCTATCCTAAAGGAACTCGAAGGTCCCACTAAGGATAGAAGCGCATATTGGAGACGCTTTTGCAAGGTGGATATCATTACATCAACATTATATAATAGATGGGGGATACATAAAAGGCATAGAAATGCCGCAAGAATACATCAATACATCATCCATAAGATCAACATCCGACTATGGATGAAACACAAACATAAGCTCAAGCGACATCCACCCTGCTAGCCCAGGCTGCCGACCTGGAACCTATCCCCTGATCTTAGAAGAAGTAGAAGAAGAACTCCAAAACAAGCAAACATCGCTCTCGCGTCATGATCATCGCATAACCTATACCTACAACTGTTGTTGTAGTAATCTGTGAGCCACGAGGACTCAGCAATCCCATTACCATGGGTATCAAGACTAGCAAAGCTTAATGGGAAAGGAAGGGGTAAAGTGGTGAGGTTGCAGCAGCGACTAAGCATATATGGTGGCTAACATACGCAAACAAGAGCGAGAAGAGAAGCAACGGAACGGTCGTGAAGCTAGCAATGATCAAGAAGCGATCCTGAAACTACTTACATCAGACATAACCCAAAACCGTGTTCACTTCCCGGACTCCGCCAAAAAGAGACCATCGCGGCTACACATGCAATTGATGCGTTTTCATTCGAATCTGGTGTCAAGTTATCTACAACCGGACATTAACAAATTCCCATCTGCCACATAACCACGGGCATGACTCTCGAAAGTTTATACCTTGTAGGGGTGTCCCAACATAGCCCATCACAAGCTCTCACGATCAACGAAGGATATTCCTTCTCCCCAGGAAGACTCGATCAGTCTCGGAATCCCGGTTTACAAGACATTTCGACAATGGTAAAACAAGACCAGCAAAGCCACCCGATGTGCCGACAATCCCGATAGGAGCTGCACATATCTCGTTCTCAGGGCAACACCGGATGAGACAGGCTACGAGTAAAACTAGACCTCGAGTTTCCCCGAGGTGGCCCCGCAAGCGGCTCGGTTCGGACCAGCACTTAGAGAGGCACTGGCCCCGGGGGGGGGGGGGCTAAAATAAAGATGACCCTCGAGTTGGCCGACCCAAGGGAAGGGTATAGGTGGTGGTGAGGCAAATGGTAAAACCATGGTTGGGCCTGGCTGGAGGAGTTTTATTCAAAGCGAACTGTCAAGGGGGTCCCATAAATCACCCAACCGCGTAAGGAACACAAAATCAAGGAACATAACACCGATATGACGGAAACTAGGGCGGAAAGAGTGGAACAAAACACCAGGCATAAGGCCGAGTCTTCGACCCTTTACCAAGTATATAGATGCATTAATTAAATAAGAGACATTGTGATATCCCAACATAATCGTGTCTAGCATGGAGCAATCTTCAACTTCACCTGCAACTAAAAACGCTATAAGAGGGGCTGAGCAAAGCGGTAACATAGCCGAACAACGGTTTGCTAGGAAGGGTGAAAAGGTTAGAGGCTGACATGGCAAATTGGGAGGCTTGAGGAGCAAATGATAGGTAGCGCAGTAAAGTGATAGAACGAAGCAACTAGCATAGCAATGATAGTAGTGAGATCCAAGGTGACAGTCATCCTGCCTGAAATCCCGCAAGGAAGAAGAACGAGTCCATGAAGAAGAGGAAGCCACGAAGACGAACCAAGCGTAGACGAATGAATCCTCACGATCGCAACGAAATAGGAACTAACAAGAGGGAGTACAACCGGAAAGAAGCAAACACACGGTAAACACACAAGCATAATCATGGCATGATGCATAATCAAGTATGATGCATGTCCGGTTTAAAGAGGCATGGCATGGCAAAGTGCAACAAACAGTACTACAAGTTAAGTGGAGCTCAATATGCAACGAGTTGCATATTGATGAAACACCACATTCGAGATTATTTAGTTCGCTCTCGTTTAGGTACACAACAATATTAAATGTCGTTAAACATGGCAAGAGGTGTAACATAAGTAATCTAACTATTTAGGCAAGTTTAAATGAGGTCGGAAACAACAAAGAACAATTCCGGAAATTCCTCATGTGCATATTTTAGATTTGGTACTGTTCTGCCCTAAAACATATTTTATTGTTGTTAAATAGGAAAATAAAGTGCACCAAGTTAAACTAGGCATTTTTCCACCCCATTTACATATAAAGTTTATTTAAAACCGAGCTACAGTTATTTAGATATGAATTAAACCATTTTAGCATGTCATTTATGCAAATTAAATCAAACAGCAGGTTAAACATTTTAAACATGGATGAAAACAGCATATTATGAATCTAGATGAAATTCTGAGCATTTTACATGTATTGTTTGTTTAATTTGGATGCATGCATAACTAGTTATTAACAATACAAAACAGTGGCATTTCCTGTATATATGCATGCATTGGAAAATGCAAAATGTCACAGAGCAGAAAAAAAAACACATACGCGAGCCAGAAGCAATACAGTGCAGCGACCCAAGAGTGAATGAGGCCCAAGAGGATTTGAGGTCCAATGGCTGAGTGTGTGGGAGCGAAATAAAAGGAAACATGGCAAAAATTGGGGAGCCTGGGGCTCGAACCCAGGACCTCCTGGATGCGAGCGCGTGTGGCCAACCAGCTGGGCTAGTGTTGTGATCTCGCTAGAGAAGGAGCACGACTCGCTTTGAATGGACGCCAAGGCCAATCCCTGACCTTCTATGAACGAACAGGAATCCTTGCCGGCGGCGAACTCGATCAAGATGGCGACTACAGAGGCTGTAGAGCACCGGCGGGCGGGTGGAATAGGGACGTTGGTGCGCTGTGAGGATAAAACATGTAGAATACTAGGGTGTGCGGGAAGACTCGAGGACGAGCTCGAGGTCGCCTCGGCCATGGTGGCGGCAAGATGAAGCAGGGCCACGGGCTCGCAATCGAGCACGGCCGTGCGCGTGTGCAGATGCGTGTGCAGCGAAGATGCACAAAGCAACGAAACCAGTAGGCATGTGTGCAAGCAAGAAGCAGAGAGAGAGAGGAGAGGAGCATGTTGGCGCCTGCGAGCAGGACAACGGACGAGCTCATCGGAGGACACTCCGGTGACCAAAAGCTACGGTGGAGGGGCGCGATCGATGCATAGGCCAAACCCGCACTCCCGCGTGCCACTCATGACACCAAACTACGATAGAGACATCACTAGCGTCGGGAGGATAGAGGCGGCGGAGACCAACCCAACATGGTGAATGGCGGGGTGAAACGGTTACTCACTGGAAGAAAACGCGCCTATGGAGGATCCTAAGACTAGCGATGCAAGGAAACGGGCACGATGCCACCGGAGGAGCTCCGACAAAAACGATGCGGGGCGACGCGCTCGGCCGGGAAGGAATCAAGAGGGACAAGACACAATCGAGAAGACAAGGCATGGGGAGGAATCGGGTGCTCACCACAAACACGCGGGCGTGCTTGGATTGCCGAGAGGTGGTCGGAGACGACCGGATGGCGCCGAAGACAGGAGGTGGCCGACATCTGGGAAGAAGACCCTCACGTCATTGGCTCCTGGCATGAAGTAGAGGACGCAGGGGAAGTAGAGGGACTTGACGAATCTCCTGGACGAGATGATGAATACGAAGATGATGATCTTGACGCCCCCGAGAAGGAAGAGGGTGGCCACTGGAAGGATCAAGCCGAGCACGAGCTCAAACTCGACTCGGACATGGCGTCGGCTATGACGTGGGCTACCCTTACCTGGAGCGGCGGCGGCGGCACCGAGAGAGGGGAATGGGAAGAGGGAAACCCTAGAGGAGCCGCAGGGGTTTATATAGAGGGGGCCCGGGCGAGCGGCTCGGCCATGGTGGCCATGTGCCTCGCTCGGCTGTGCGAGTTATGGTGAGAGGGGGTGCTGCCAAGGTGGAAGAAAAAGGAGAGGAGGGAGAGGATGACATGCGGGGCCGGCCCGGTGCATGTGTGGGATTTACCAGGGGAGAGAGAGTGAGAGGTCCTGGTGGGCTGGGCTCCGGGTCGGCTGGGCTTCAGGTAAGGTTTTTCTTCCCTATGTTGCTTTATTCTCCTGTTTACAAAATAAACATGATTTGGAGAAAAAAACACGGGCTTAGGGAAGGAATCCCGAAGATAAAAATATATCCCTGGAGTCCTGGGATTATGCACTATTTGATAAAATTGCTTTGGGAAATTTTAGAGACAGAAAATTTAAACAAGTTTGAATTTGATTCAAACTTGAGTGAATTATTAGCCCAACCAAAACAACTTTAAACGAGATGAAATTTTACAGAGAAGGTGTACGCATGGTGAATTAGATATAGAGAAAGAACGAACATTAATGGAGGAAGGGAAAATAAATACCCCAAATAAATGGAAAAGAAGGAAGGGAAGAAGGTGATCATGCAATGGTTCGTGGGTGGAGATGAAGAGAAGGAGTTGCAATGCACATGATGCTCATGGCAACAACATGAATGACCAAATGCAATATGACAAGAGGTAGACATGGCAATGCAATATAACCATTGATGAACATGATGCAAGAAGCAAAATATGACAAGGCACTCAACATGTTCATGGCATAAACACATCGGAATGAAATATGCAAAACAATTATGATAATGCAACAAACATAATAATCACATGACAACAGCTAAAATAAGGAAGGCATCTAGAGCATCATTCTCGGGGCGTCACAAATGCGTCCCATGGTGATGTGGGCTGCCATGCTCTTTCCTAGACTCCAGGATGGTGCATCAAAGGAAAACTCTATGGGCTCAGTGACTGGCATGAACGTCCTTCCTGGAACTTGAACTCGAATCATCCAACGCTCCTCTTCTGGTAAAGTGGCGATGTAGGTCCCGGTGAAGATTGTTATTCCGATGTTCAGGTAGCTAGTGACTTCCTTCAAGTGCCGTCCAAAAGGTGTATCTTCATCCGGTTGAGTGAACTTGTTCCTTGCATCCGCCATCCTAAAGAGTAGAAAAGGGAGAGGAGTCAGAAATGAGAAGAGAGTAGTGATCTTGGGTTTTAGCTTAGTGGTTGTGTCCTACAGTCAGCGTGTGCTCTGATACCATCTTGTAGTGACCGGACCTCAAATAGTATGATCTGTGTGCATCAGTGTCATCCCTGGATCGGTAATGCTGACACGCACATTACTCGAGGATTTATAATGGAGTAGCAATCACACACTTATTACATCGAATGTCACAAAAGAGAACTTATTAGAACAATATGGCTTAAGGCCATCTAAAATCGATAACAGCAGAAGGATTGGAAGATAAAGTGAGTCCATCAACTCCAACGGCATCACTGATTAAAAGACAACGACCTATGGCACCTTACTCGTCGTCTGAATAGTCTGCAACATGAACGTTGCATCCCGAAACGGGTCAGCACATGGAATATGCTGGCAATGTAACACATAGAGTAATGAACAAAATAAATGCTATCACTACATGCATATATGGCTGGTGGAAAGCTTTATGGTTACAGTTTTGCATAAAGCCAATTTTTCCCTACAACATAGGAATAAATTTTATTTAACTATCATGGTGGTTGTTAAACATTGAGAAGGTTCCTCCAACTCAATCCCAATTAAACATCATCATTAAACACAATCAAGTTATATTTAGAGTGATGAGATTAACATGATAATCCAAGAACTAGACACTCTAAACGTCCATAACCGGGGACACGGCTAACCATGATTAGTTTGTACACTCTACAGAGGTTTGCGCACTTTCCCCCACAAGACTCAAATACATCCATGGTTGGAGAAATGAGACACAGTCTATCTGAAACAATAACTCTTTACTCTGGATGGATAGTTACACCTACTTTCCTCTACATCTGCTGGCCCACCACTGAAAGAGATCTTGCAACGTACTCAACTATGCTAGAGCCCATAATAGCTTGTGGCTACACACAGAAGTTTCTAGCATGAATAATCTTATGATCCCTTTGAGCCTGGGTGGCGGACCGTAGGATGATCACACGGGTACTCCGGGATATCCTAGGACAACACTGGATTCTCCAGGTGCCCTAACAACCACTGGGTACTCCATGGTGCCTTCAAGAAATCCACCCAGATGTGTATTAAAGTTGCCACCTTAAGTTAACCATTAATAATAACTCTCACATCTGTCATGAATCACTCAAACCAAACCACGTCTACAAGCATAGCATAGCAGTATAAGCTACATAGAAGTAAACAGGGCAATAGGTTCTACCTCATCATCTACTTCCCAAAATCCACATATTAAATCAGATCCTAACCATGCAATTGTTTTAGGATTGATCTAATGCAATAAAAACTGGGTAGTAAAGAGGTATGATCAAACTGTTACTTGCCTTGCTAATGGTCAGTGAAACCTAGAGACTCGTAGTAGCACGCTTCGCACTCCAGGCACTCTATCGCAAATAAACAAGCATACAGTAAGCACTCAAGTAGAAGCACGGGTAAAACTCAAATAAGAGATCTAACTAGAAAGTTCAACTTAAGAACTCTGGTTTGCAAAAAGAATCAAATCAAACGAAGCAACGAAACTCAAACTGCGAAATAAACAAGATCCATTTACTAATCTGGACTTAAATCAAATTTTACAGTACCAAAATCTTGTTCAAGTTCGTGAAATAGAAAAATGGCTTCAAGACGAAGATCTAGGCGCTTGAATCGCCTGATTCCGATAAACGAGCGAAAAGATAAACTAAAACAAAAATCAGGGTAGAAATCACGATCGAAAATAATCGCGGAGAACCCTGGAAAAAGAAAAACTGACGAACAGGCTAATGAACGAACTTTTGCTGTCTGCGGCTAATGGGTGAAAACCGTTCGTTAAAACGAACGTACGAACGGGCGTTCGCTAAATAACTAAACCAGAAAAAAAACCGATCTAAAATAGAATAACTGAGGGTTTCTAAAAAAACCATACGGTTTTCTAACGAAAACCGGTGGCTACCTCGGGACGCGTGACGGCGGTGGCGACCAACTCCGGCAAGGCGGCGGCGGGGTCGGCGGCGAGGTCGGCGGTGTCGGGGGCGACACGGGACGTCGCGGTGGCGGCGCGGGGTCGCGGCCACGGCGGCGGTGGAGGCGCGACGCGGGTTAGGGTTAGGGTTTTGGCGACGGCGGCGGGTGGGCTGGTGGTGGGCTGTGGGGTCGGGGGTGCGGGTTATAAAGCCCGGGCGGCGGGAGTGCAGGTCGGCCACGGCCCGTTAAGTCGGTTTGTCCTTTAAAAAAAATTCCGACGCGTAGAAAAACAAAGAAAAGAAATACTAAACGGACTCCAAAAATCCAGAAATAAATTTTCCCCGTCCTCTAAAAATATAGCGGACAAAGTGAACATTTATTTGGGCCTCTAATGCAATTTTGAAAAACACATTTTTTCCTAATTCAAATGAAATAGCGATAAAACTCCGAATAAAAATCTTATTTGATTTTAATATTTAACCTCCAATATTTCTTTATTTTGGGGAAGTCATTTTATTCCCTCTCTTTTGTTTTCATAAAAATATATTCAAAGAGAAGTAATAATTAAAATCAAACGATCCTCTTTTCAAAATTAGAGAAAACTCAAATATGAAAATAACGAAATCCCCAACTCTCTCCGTGGGTCCTTGAGTTGCGTAGACTTTCTAGGATCAAGCCAAAATGCAATAAAATATGATATGCAATGATGATCTAATGTATAACATTCCAAATTGAAAATTTGGGATGTTACATTTACTAGAAGATCCACCCTTATTTTTAGGAACATACATAACTTTAGCAACTTTGGTAGTAGGAGGGTTTGAAGTATTTATCACGGCAGAAAAAGCAGAACCTAAGTTGGTAATAATATCCTCAAGCTTATCAATTCTAGTGGAATCTTGATCTTATTTTCCGTCAATTATGGGTTCTTTTTCTTTAAAACTTTTCAGAGTAACTCCTAGCTTAGATGCATATTGGGTAATTTGGTTGTGGATCTTTCTATCCAAATTCTCAATCAACTCCACAGTGGCAAATTTAATTTCAATAATTTCAAGCCTTTGCATCACGTGTTCCAAAGTTAAAATAGTTCCATTAACCAAAAGAGGTGGTGAGCCAAACAAATCTATCATAGCATTATAAGAATCAAAGTATGGCTACCTAAGAAATTCCCTCCGGTAATGGTGTCAAGAATACATCTGTTCCAAGGAGTGATGCCTACATAAAAATTGCAAAGAAGAACAGAAGTAGACTACTTCCTAGTGGATCTATTCCGAGCATTGCGAATTCTGTACCAAGCATCTTTTAAATTTTCTCCCTCCCTTTGTTTAAAATTAAGAACTTCATTCTAGGGAGTACTAACAATGATAGGAGGACTGGCCATGACGGCGAAACAGATGATCTAACACACAGACACACAAGAAGCAAGCAAAAAGAGACGAATGGAAGAAGGGCGAATAAAACGGCAAGGGTGAAGTGGGGGAGAGGAAAACAAGAGGAAAATGGCAAATCTTGTAATGCGAGGGATAAGAGTTTGTGATGGGTACTTGGTATGTCTTGAGTTGTGCGTAGATCTTTCCGGCAACGCTGCCAGAAATCGGCGAGTTGTCGAGAGATCAAATCTTGACTTGACTTGGCGTAAGCCTCCCCGGCAATGGCGCCAGTAATCCTTCTTGCTACCTCTTGAGCATGCGTTGGTTTTCCACTGAAGAAGAAAGGGTGATGTAGCAAAGTAGCATAAGTATTTCCATCAGTTTTTGAGAACCAAGGTATCAATCCAGTAGGATGTTACACGCAAGTCGCCTTGTACCTGCACAAATAAATAAGAACCTTGCAACCAACGCGATAAAGGGGTTGGCAATCCCTTTACAGCCACATGCAAAAGTGAGATGTGATAGAGATAATAAGATAAATATTTTTGGTATTTTTGTTGTATAGATTGAAAAGTAAAGATTGCAAAATAGTAAACGAGATGCAATGTAAATAAAAGAGATATAATACGATGGAAAAGAGACCTGGGGGACATAGGTTTCACTAGTGGCTTCTCTCAAGATAGCATATCTTACGGTGGGTGAACAAATTACTGTCAAGCAATTGATAGAAAAGCGCATAGATATGAGAATATCTAGGCATGATCATGTATGTAGGCATCACGTCCACGACAAGTAGATTGAAATGATTCTGCATCTACTACTATTACTCCATACATTTACCGCTATCCAGCATGCATCTAGAGTATTAAGTTCATAAGAACAGAGTAACGCATTAAGAAAGATGACATGATGTAGAGGGATAAACTCAAGCAATATGATATAAACCCCATCTTTTTATCCTCGATGGCAACAATACAATACGTGCCTTGCTACCCCTGCTTTTACTGGGAAAGGACACCGCAAGATTGAACCCAAAGCTAAGCACTTCTCCTATTGCAAGAAATATCACTTATTAGGGCAAACCAAACTGATAATTCGAAGAGACTTGCAAATATATCAAATCATACATATAAGAATTCAGAGAAGAATAAATATTGCTCATAGATAATCTTGATCATAAACCCACAATTCATCGGATCTCGACAAACACACCACAAAAAGTATTACATCGAATAGATCTCAAAGAAGATCGAGGAGAACTTTGTATTGAGAATCAAAGAGAGAGAAGAAGCCATCTGGCTAATAACTATGGACCCGAAGGTCTGTGGTAAACTACTCGCACATCATCGGAGAGGCTATGTTGTTGATGTAGAAGCCCTCCATGATCGATTCCCCCTCCGGCCGAGCGTCGAAAAAGGCCCCAATATGGGATCTCACGGGTACAGAAGGTTGCGCCAGTGGAAATAGGGTTTCGTGGTGCTCCTGGATGTTTTCAGGGTATATGAGTATATATAGGCGAAAGAAGTAGGTCGGTGGAGCCATGAGAGGCCCATGAGGGTGGGGGCAAGCCTACACCCTGGGCGTGCCCTCTTACCTTGTGACCGCCTCGTTGCTTCCTTGACGTCCACTCCAAGTGTCCAGGATTGCGTTTGTTCAAAAAACGATTCTCCCGAAGGTTTCATTCCGTTTGAACTCCGTTTGATATTCCTTTTCTAGGAAACACTGAAATAGGCAAAAGACAGCAATTTGCATTGCACCTCCGGTTAATAGGTTAGTCCCAAAAATAATATGAAAGTGCATAATAAAGCCCATTAAACATCCAAAACAGATAATATAATAGCATGGAACAATCAAAAATTATAGATACGTTGGAGACGTATCAGGGAGAGAGAACTCACATCGAAGCTTAATCATATCAAAAGGGGAAAAAGAGAGATAAATAATCACATCAAAGAGAGACCCCAGTTGCTTGGTATTCAAAGAGGAGAGAATTTACATGTATTTAGAGGGGAAAGACATGTTCATGTTGTTTTTGTGTTTTCCTTGCTCTGATTTCTACTCCCTATCTTCTCCCAATATCCCGTATAAGATTCAGGGGGAGCAAGACATCTAAGGGAAGGAAATATTCAAATTCATTGCATATCTTTACCTTTGGGGACATGTCTACACTCAAATAGAGTACCTAAGTACTCACTCTATACATGTCGTCCCAATCTTGGTACTCTTGTGGTTTACTGCTCTTGCTCTGCTTAGTAGATGTTTCTGTGTTGTCTAACCTTGTTTACTCAGGTTCATCTCTTCCTAAGCTAGCTTAAGACCACAAGGTAAGTATATGCATCACACTCATGTGCATGAGGATATCTTGCTGATGTACATATTGTTTGCAAGAAGGACTCATGAACATGAAGATACATGTCTCATACTCACATCATTTACTTTGATGCATATAGCCAAAATACATGTAACTCATTGCTTGCTCTGTCATGATTATGCACTCACATGATCTTATGTTCCATATTTGCATGATTGCATACATGTAGGGGGAGCCTATGCATGTTACATGTCCTTCGAAAGCTTTATATTCTTTTCTCTATTTCTTTATCTAAAGCTTTTATGTATGTTGTCATCAATTACCAAAAAGGGGAGATTGAGAGGACAAGTGCTCCCTGGGTGATTTTGGTAATTAATGTCAACATATCTCTTGTTGAACTAATACTTTTATCTAGTGTATTTCAGATAAGTCCAACAATGGAGTGGCATGGAAAAGAGGATGTGGAACCCCTTCAAGATGCTAAGGACAAAGGATTGGCTCAAGCTCTAAAGTTCAAGACTCTACATTTTCTATTTCAGTGATCCAAGATCACATTGAGTCCATAGGAAAGCCAATATTATTAAAAGGGGATGAGGTGTTGCTTAATGGCTTGCTTGCTCAAAGTGCTTAGTTATATGCTCCAAAGCCCTCAACCACTTTCTCATATCCACATATGTCCCAAACAAAAAGTCAAACTCGACCCCACCGATTTGATCCATCCGGCACCACCGAGTTCAGTTGACATAGCCACTTCCAGAAACCCTAGTCACTTCGGTCTAACCGATGGGATCTCTGTCTCACCGATATGGGCTTGCAAACTCCCTGTTGTCTATTATAGTATTTTCGGTCTCACCGAGAAAGTGTAGTCGGTCACATCTAGTTTGCCTGGCCAACTCTCTGTTTTTCTTATTACCAAATCAGTCCCACCGAGTTGTGTAATTGGTCAAACCAAGATGAGGTTTTACCCTAACCCTTGCACATCGGTTCCACCGAGTTGATCGTATCGGTCTCACTGAAATGCCTAACGGTCACATTATGAACTAAATCGGTCCGACCGAGTTTTCTGATTCTGTCCCACCGAGTTTGGTGAATTGTGTGTAACAATTAGATTTTGTGTGGAGGCTATATATACCCCTCCACCCTCTCCTCATTCGTGAGGGAAGCCATCAGAACATGTCTACATTTCCAACATTAATCTTTTGAGAGAGAACCACCTACTCATGTGTTGAGGCCAAGATATTCCAATCCAACCATATGAATCTTGATCTCTAGCCTTCCAAAGTTGCTTTCCACTCAAATCATCTTTCCACCAAATCCAATCCTATGAGAGAGAGTTGAGTGTTGGGGAGACTATCATTTGAAGCACAATAGCAAGGAGTTCATCAACAACACACCATCTATTACCTTTTGGAGAGTGGTGTCTCCTAGATTGGATAGGTGTCACTTGGGAACCTCCGACAAGATTGTGGAGTTGAACCAAGGAGTTTGTAAGGGCAAGGAGATCGCCTACTTCGTGAAGATCTACCCTAGTGAGGCAAGTCCTTCGTGGGCGATGGCCATGGTGGGATAGACAAGGTTGCTTCTTCGTGGACCCTTCGTGGGTGGAGCCCTCCGTAGACTCGTGCAACCGTTACCCTTCGTGGGCTGAAGTCTCCATCAACGTGGATGGACGATAGCACCACCTATCGAAACCACACCAAAAACATCCATGTCTCCAATTGCATTTGCACACTCCAATCCCATACCTTTACTTTCTCTGTTGATGTTGCATGCTTTACTTTTCACTGCCCATATACTCTTTGCATGCTTGATTGATATGTACTGTAAATGGTTAAACTTGTGCGTAAACTCCACCTAAACTTGAAAAACTTAAAAACTGCCAACTTTGTGTGTTGAGGGTCTATTCACCCCCCTCTAGACACCTCTTCTTGATCCTTTCAATGACCCCGTGGAGGTCTGGTTGAATAGTAGCCGGTGGAGGGCTGGATGAACAGTAGCCCATGGAGGGGTGCACTACAAAAAAAATACACTTTCGTGATGATACGTGTTTGTCACAGTAGGTAGCGTTTTTTGTCATGCATGTACATCCATGATGATTTTATGACAGAATCAAGATAGTCATACCTGTGCTGTCGTAGAAGTGTTCCATGACATTACCAAAATTATCATCATGGAACTGTCCACTTCCATGATGATAAATCGCGTGTCTCAAAAGTGCTTTCGTCAAGGGTGACCGACACGTGGCATCCACCGTAACGGAACGCTGTTAAGCTATCTGGTCCGGTTTCGGATCCGATAACCTGTGAACAGCCCGGACCAATGGGGATTTTCCACGTGTAAAATCATCATTGGCCACAGGAAACACGTGCTGCCTCACAATTGGGACAGATGTCATCCACTCAATGGACAGGAGGCGCCTATGATAGGTCGACACGTGGCACGGCCCAATAGTGTCCCATTCTGGTGAAAAAGGCCGGCCCAGTAAAAATTAGCAGGCCGGCCCATATAAGGCCTACTTGTGTCAGGTCCATTTAAGCCCACGACCCATATGAGATGTGCCAATGCCCGTGATACGTCTCCGTCATATCTATAATTTTTGATTGTTCCATGCCAATATTCTTCAACTTTCATATACTTTTGGCAACTTTTTATACTATTTTTTGGGACTAACATATTGATCCAGTGCCCAGTGCTAGTTCCTGTCTGTTGCATGTTTTATGTTTCGCAGAAAACCCATATCAAACGGAATCCAAACGGGATAAAAACAGAAGGATAATTATTTTGGAATATTTGGGATTTTCCGAAGGAAGAATCAACGCGAAACGGTGTCCGGGGTGGCCACGAGATAGGGCGTGTCCTCCCCCCTGGACGCGCCCTGGACTCTCGTGGGCCAGCCGTAAGGCGGTTGGCGCTCTTCTTTTGGTGCAAGAAATCTTATTTTACGAGAAAAATCTGGGCGAAAGATTCACCCCAATTGGAGTTACGGATCTCCAGATATAAAATAAACGGTGAAGGGGAAGGATTCCAAAACGGAGAAACAGAGAGATAGATCCAATCTCGGAGGGGCTCTCGCCCCTCCCACGCCATGGGAGCCAAGGTCTAGAGGGGAAACCCTTCTCCCCTCTAGGGAGGAGGTCAAGGAAGAAGAAGAAGAAGAAGGGGGGCTCTCTCCCCCTTGCTTCTGGTGGCGCCGGAACACCGCCGGGGGCCATCATCATCACCGCGATCTTCACCAACACCGTCGTCATCTTCACCAACATCTCCATCACTTTCCCCCATCTATATCCAGCGGTCCACTCTCCCACAACCTTCTGTACCCTCTACTTGAACATGGTGCTTTATGCTTCATATTATTATCCAATGATGTGTTGCCATCCTATGATGTTTGAGTAGATTTCTGTTGTCCTATCGGTGATTGATGAATTTCTATGATTGGTTTGAGTTGCATGTTTTATTATTGGTGTTGTCCTATGGTGCCCTCCATGTTGTGCAAGCATGAGGGATTCCCGTTGTAGGTTATTGCAATGCGTTCATGATTCGCTTATAGTGGGTTGCGTGAGTGACTGAAACACAAACCCGAGTAAGGGGATTGTTGCGTATGGGATAAAGGGGACTTGATGCTTTAATGCTATGGTTGGGTTTTACATTAATGAACCTTTAGTAGTTGCAGATGCTTGCTAGAGTTCCATTCATAAGAGCATATGATCCAAGAAGAGAAAGTATGTTAGCTTATGCCTCTCCCTCAAATAGAATTGCAATAGTGATTACTGGTCTAGTAACGTAGTCAATTGCTTCGGGACAATTTCACAACTCCTACCACCACTTTTCCACACTCGTTATATTTACTTTATTGCATCTTTATCTAAACAGCCCCTAGCTTTTATTTACGCGTTCTTTATTATCTTGCAAACCTATCCTATCACACCTACAAAGTACTTCTAGTTTCATACTTGTTCTAGGTAAAGCGAACGTCAAGCGTGCGTAGAGTCGTATCAGTGGCCGATAGGACTTGAGAGAGTATTTGTTCTACCTTTAGCTCCTCGTTGGGTTCAACACTCTTACTTATCGAAAGAGGCTACAACTATCCCATATACTTGCGGGTTATCAGCCCGTCAATGGCCCGTTAAAGATTTGACATCATTGTAGCCCATCGTCAGTTCGAGCCCGTTAACAGCCCGCTATATATTTGGGCTTGATACGTCTCCAACGTATCTATAATTTGTGAAGCATTCATGCTATTTTATTATCTATTTTGAATGATTACAGGCTTTATTATACACTTTTATATTACTTTTGGGACTAACCTATTAACCGGAGGCCCAACCCATATTGTTGTTTTATTGCCTGTTTCAGTATTTCGAAGAAAAGGAATATCAAACGGAGTCCAAACGGAATGAAACCTTCGGGAGCGTGATTTTTAGGAAGAATATGATCCGGGAGACTTGGAGTTCACGTCAGAAGATCCTCGAGGAGGCCACGAGATAGGGGGCGCGCCCAACCCCCTGGGCGCGCCCTACCCTCTCGTGGGCCCCTCGAGGCTCCCCCGACCGACTTCTTTCGCCTATATAAGCCTACGTACCCTAAAAACATAGAATATCAAGATAGATCGGGAGTTCCTCCGCCGCAAGCCTCTGTAGCCACCAAAAACCTCTCGGGAGTGTTGGGGAACGTTGCAGAAAACAAAAATTTTCCTACTCGTTTCACCAAGATCATCTAGGAGTTCATCTAGCAACGAGTGATTAGATGCATCTACATACCTTTGTAGATCGCGAGCGGAAGCGTTCAAAAGAACGGTGATGATGTAGTCGTACTCGACGTGATCCAAATCACCGATGACCAGCGCCGAACGGACGGCACCTCCGCGTTCAACACACGTACGGAACAGCCACGTCTCCTCCTTCTTGATCCAGCAAGGGAGGGAGGAGAGGTTGAGGAAGATGGCACCAGCAGCAGCACGACGGCGTGGTGTTGATGGAGCTGCAGTACTCCGGCAGAGCTTCGCTAAGCACTATGGAGGTGGAGGAGGTGTTGGAGAGGGAGAAGGAGGCAACCAAAGGCCAGGGCATTCAGGTATGAAGTCCCTCCTCTCCCCCACTATATATAGGAGGGCCAAGGGGGGGTGGCCGGCCCTAGGAGATCCAATCTCCTAGGGGTGCGGCGGCCAAGGGGGGTTTCCCTCCCCCCCAAGGCACCTAGGAGGTGCCTTCCCCTCCTAGGACTCTTCCCCCTCCATAACCCTAGGCGCATGGGCCTATGTGGGGCTGGTGCCCTTGGCCCATTAGGCCAAGGCGCACCCCCTACAGCCCATGTGGCCCCCCGGGACAGGTGGACCCACCCGGTGGACCCCCGGGACCCTTCCGGTGGTCCCGATACAATACCGATAACCCCGAAACTTGTCCCGATGCCCGAAACAGGACTTCCTATATATAATTCTTTACCTCCGGACCATTCCGGAACTCCTCGTGACATCCGGGATCTCATCCGGGACTCCGAAAAACATTCGGGTTACTACATATACATATCCCTACAACCCTACCGTAACTGAACCTTAAGTGTGTAGACCCTACGGGTTCGGGAGACAAGCAGACATGACCGAGACGACTCTCCGGTCAATAACCAACAGCGGGATCTAGATACCCATGTTGGCTCCCACATGCTCCACGATGATCTCATCGGATGAACCACGATGTCGAGGATTCTATCAACCCCGTACGCTATTCCCTTTGTCTATCGATATGTTACTTGCCCGAGATTCGATCGTCGGTATCCCAATACCTCGTTCAATCTCGTTACCGGCAAGTCACTTTACTCGTACCGTAATGCATGATCCCGTGACCAGACACTTGGTCACTCTGAGCTCATTATGATGATGCATTACTGAGTGGGCCCAGTGATACCTCTCCGTCATACGGAGTGACAAATCCCAGTCTTGATCCATGTCACCCAACAGACACTTTCGGAGATGCCCGTAGTCTACCTTTATAGTCACCCAGTTACGTTGTGACGTTTGGCATACCCAAAGCACTCCTACGGTATCCGGGAGTTACACGATCTCATGGTCTAAGGAAAAGATACTTTGACATTGCAAAACTCTAGCAAACGAACTATACGATCTTGTGCTATGTTTAGGATTGGGTCTTGTCCATCACATCATTCTCCTAATGATGTGATCTCGTTATCAATGACATCCAGTGTCCATAGTCAGGAAACCATGACTATCTGTTGATCAACGAGCTAGTCAACTAGAGGCTCACTAGGGACATGTTGATGTCTGTTATTCACACATGTATTACGATTTCCGGATAACACAATTATAGCATGAATAAAGACAATTATCATGAACAAGGAAATATAATAATAATGCTTTTATCATTGCCTCTAGGGCATATTTCCAACAGTCTCCCACTTGCACTAGAGTCAATAATCTAGTTACATTGTGATGAATCGAACACCCATGGAATTCTGGTGTTGATCATGTTTTGCTCTAGGGAGAGGTTTAGTCAACGGATCTGCTACATTCAGGTCCGTATGTACTTTACAAATCTCTATGTCTCCATCTTGAACATTTTCACGAATGGAGTTGAAGCGACGCTTGATGTGCCTTGTCTTCTTGTGAAACCTGGGCTCCTTGGCAAGTGTAATAGCTCCAGTGTTGTCACAGAAGAGGTTGATCGGCCCCGACGCATTGGGTATGACTCCTAGGTCGGTGATGAACTCCTTCACCCATATTGCTTCATGTGCTGCCTCCGAGGCCGCCATGTACTCCGCTTCACATGTAGATCCCGCCATGACGCTTTGCTTGCAACTGCACCAGCTTACTGCCCCACCATTCAAAATATACACGTATCCGGTTTGTGAATTAGAGTCATCCAGATCTGTGTCGAAGCTAGCGTCGACGTAACCCTTTACGACGAGCTCTTCGTCACCTCCATAAACGAGAAACATTTCCTTAGTCCATTTCAGGTACTTCAGGATATTCTTGACCGCTGTCCAGTGTTCCTTGCCGGGATTACTTTGGTACCTTCCTACCAAACTTACGACAAGGTTTACATCAGGTCTGGTACACAGCATGGCATACATAATAGAACCTATGGCTGAGGCATAGGGGATGACGCTCATCTCTTCTATATCTTCTGCCGTGGTCGGACATTGAGCTGAGCTCAATTTCACACCTTGTAACACAGGCAAGAACCCCTTCTTGGATTGATCCATATTGAACTTCTTCAATATCTTATCAAGGTATGTGCTTTGTGAAAGACCTATGAGGCGTCTCGATCTATCTCTATAGATTTTGATGCCTAATATATAAGCAGCTTCTCCAAGGTCCTTCATTGAAAAACTTTTATTCAAGTAGGCCTTGATGCTGTCCAAGAGTTCTATATCATTTCCCATCAAAAGTATGTCATCTACATATAATATGAGAAATGCTACAGAGCTCCCACTCACTTTCTTGTAAACGCAGGCTTCTCCATAAGTCTGTGTGAACCCAAACGCTTTGATCATCTCATCAAAGCGAATGTTCCAACTCCGAGATGCTTGCACCAGCCCATAAATCGAGCGTTGGAGCTTGCACACTTTGTCAGCATTCTTAGGATCGACAAAACCTTCCGGCTGCATCATATACAATTCTTCCTTAAGGAAACCATTAAGGAATGCCGTTTTGACGTCCATTTGCCATATTTCGTAATCATAGAATGCGGCAATTGCTAACATGATTCGGACGGACTTCAGCTTCGCTACCGGTGAGAAAGTCTCATCGTAGTCAACCCCTTGAACTTGTCGATAACCCTTAGCGACAAGCCGAGCTTTATAGATGGTCACATTACCATCCGTGTCTGTCTTCCTCTTAAAGATCCATTTATTTTCTATGGCTCGCCGCTCAACGGGCAAGTCAGTCAAAGTCCATACTTTGTTTTCATACATGGATCCTATCTCGGATTTCATGGCTTCCAGCCATTTGTCGGAATCCGGGCCCGCCATCGCTTCTTCATAGTTCGAAGGTTCACCGTTGTCTAATAGCATGATTTCCAAGATAGGGTTGCCGTACCACTCTGGTGCGGAACGTGTCCTTGTGGACCTTCGAATTTCAGTAGGGGCTTGATCAGAAGTATCTTGATCATTATCATTAACTCCCTCTCTAGTCGGTGCTGGCACCTCAGGAACATTTTCTTGAGTTGCGCCATTTTCCGGTTCAAGAGGTAATACTTCATCAAGCTCTACTTTCCTCCCACTTACTTCTTTCGAGAGAAACTCTTTCTCCAGAAAGGACCCATTCTTGGCAACAAAGATCTTGCCTTCGGATCTGAGGTAGAAGGTGTACCCAATAGTTTTTTTGGGTATCCTATGAAGACGCATTTTTCCGACTTGGGTTCGAGCTTTTCAGGTTGAAGTTTCTTGACATAAGCATCGCATCCCCAAACTTTTAGAAACGACAGCTTAGGTTTCTTCCCAAACCATAATTCATACGATGTCGTCTCAACGGATTTCGACGGAGCCCTATTTAAAGTGAATGCGGCAGTCTCTAAAGCATAGCCCCAAAAAGAAAGCGGTAAATCAGTAAGAGACATCATAGATCGCACCATATCTAACAGAGTGCGATTACGACGTTCGGACACACCATTACGCTGAGGTGTTCCAGGTGGCGTGAGTTGTGAAACTATTCCACATTTTCTTAAGTGTGCCCCAAACTCGTGACTCAAGTATTCTCCTCCACGATCTGATCGTAGAAACTTGATTTTCCTGTCACGTTGATTTTTAACCTCACTCTGAAATTCCTTGAACTTTTCAAAGGTTTCAGACTTGTGTTTCATTAAGTAGATATACCCATACCTACTTAAATCATCAGTGAGGGTGAGAACATAACGATAGCCACCGCGAGCCTCAACACTCATTGGACCGCACACATCAGTATGTATGATTTCCAATAAGTCGGTTGCTCGCTCCATTGTTCCTGAGAACGGAGTCTTGGTCATTTTACCCATAAGGCATGGTTCGCACGTGTCAAATGATTCATAATCAAGAGACTCTAAAAGTCCATCAGCATGAAGCTTCTTCATGCGTTTGACACCTATGTGACCAAGGCGGCAGTGCCACAAGTATGTGGGACTATCATTATCAACCTTACTTCTTTTGGTACTCACATTATGAACATGTGTAGCATCACGTTCGAGATTCATAAAGAATAAACCATTCACCATAGGAGCATGACCATAAAACATATCTCTCATAAAAATGGAACAACCATTATTCTCAGATTTAAAAGAGTAGCCATCTCGAATTAAACGAGATCCCGATACAATGTTCATGCTCAAAGCTGGCACTAAATAACAATTATTAAGGTTTAAAACTAATCCTGAAGGGAGATGCAGAGGTAGCATGCCGACGGCGATCACATTGACCTTGGAACCATTCCCGACGCGCATCGTCACCTCGTCCTTTGCCAGTTTCCGCTTATTCCGCAGCCCCTGCTTTGAGTTACAAATGTGAGCAACTGCACCGGTATCAAATACCCAGGAGCTACTATGGGCACTAGTAAGGTACACATCAATTACACGTATATCACATATACCTTTGGTTTTGCCGGCCTTCTTATCCGCTAAGTACTTAGGGCAGTTCCGCTTCCAGTGACCGCTTCCCTTGCAATAAAAGCACTCAGTCTCGGGCTTGGGTCCATTCTTTGGCTTCTTCCCGGCAGCTTGCTTGCCGGGCGCGGCAACCCCCTTGCCGTCCTTCTTGAAGTTCTTTTTACCCTTGCCTTTCTTGAACTTAGTGGTTTTATTGACCATCAACACTTGATGTTCCTTCCTGACTTCTACCTCTGCTGATTTCAGCATAGCAAATACTTCAGGAATGGTCTTTTCCATCCCCTGCATATTGAAGTTCATCACAAAGCTCTTGTAGCTTGGTGGAAGCGACTGGAGGATTCTGTCAATGACCGCATCATCCGGGAGATTAACTCCCAGTTGAGTCAAGCGGTTATGCAACCCAGACATAGTGAGTATGTGCTCACTGACAGAACTGTTTTCCTCCATCTTACAGCTGAAGAATTTGTCGGAGACTTCATATCTCTCGACCCGGGCATGAGCTTGGAAAACCATTTTCAGCTCTTCGAACATCTCATATGCTCCATGTCTCTCAAAACGCTTTTGGAGCCCCGGCTCTAGGCTGTAAAGCATGCCGCACTGAACGAGGGAGTAGTCATCGAAACGTGCCTGCCAAGCGTTCATAACATCTTGTTCTGCAGGGAGAACGGGTGCGTCACCAAGCGGTGCTTGTAGGACATAATCTTTCTTGGCAGCTATGAGGATGATCCTCAGGTTCCGGACCCAGTCCGAATAGTTGCTGCCATCGTCTTTCAGCTTAGTTTTCTCTAGGAACGCGTTGAAGTTGAGGACTACGTTGGCCATTTGATCTACAAGACATATTGCAAAGATTTTAGACTAAGTTCATGATAATTAAGTTCAACTAATCAAATTATTAGTGAACTCCCACTTAGACTAGACATCCCTCTAGTCATCTAAGTATTACATGATCCGAGTTAAACTAGACCGTGTCCGATCATCACGTGAGACGGACTAGTCAACATCGGTGAACATCTTCATGTTGATCGTATCTTCTATACGACTCATGCTCGACCTTTCGGTCTTCTGTGTTCCGAGGCCATGTCTGTACATGCTAGGCTCGTCAAGTCAACCTAAGTGTTTGCATGTGTAAATCTGTCTTACACCCGTTGTATGTGAACGTCTGAATAAAACACCCGATCATCACGTGGTGTTTTGAAACAGCGAACTGTCGCAACGGTGCACAGTTAGGGGGAACACTTCTTGAATTTATTGTGAGGGATCATCTTATTTACTACCGTCGTTCTAAGTAAACAAGATGCAAAACATGATAAACATCACATGCAATCAAATAATAAACGTGACATGATATGGCCAATATCACATAGCTCCTTTGATCTCCATCTTGGGGCTCCATGATCATCTTGTCACCGGCTTGACACCATGATCTCCATCATCATGATCTCCATCATCGTGTCTCCATGAAGTTGCTCGCCAACTATTACTTCTACTACTACGGCTAACGCGTTTAGCAATAAAGTAAAGTAATTTACATGGCGTTTCTTGATGACACGCAAGTCATATAAAAGAATAAAGACAACTCCTATGGCTCCTGCCGGTTGTCATACTCATCGACATGCAAGTCGTGATTCCTATTACAATAGCATGAACATCTCATACATCACATATAGATCATTCATCATTCATCACAACTTTGGCCATATCATATCACAAACCACTTGCTGCAAAAACAAGTTAGACGTCCTCTAATTGTTGTTGCAAGTTTTACGTGGCTGAATTAGGGTTCTAGCAAGAACGTCTTCTTACCTACGTTAAAGCCACAACGTGATTTGTCAACTTCTATTTACCCTTCATAAGGACCCTGTTCATCGATTCCGCTCCAACTAAAGTAGGAGAGACAGACACCCGCCAGCCACCTTATGCAACTAGTGCATGTTAGTCGGTGGAACCGGTCTCACGTAAGCGTACGTGTAAGGTTGGTCCGGGACGCTTCATCCCACAATACCGCTGAAGCAAGAAAGGACTAGTAACGGCAAGAAAGTTGACAAATCTACGCCCACAACAAATTGTGTTCTACTCGCGCAAGAAGAACTACGCATAGACCTAGCTCATGATGCCACTGTTGGGGAACGTTGCAGAAAACAAAAATTTTCCTACTCGTTTCACCAAGATCATCTAGGAGTTCATCTAGCAACGAGTGATTAGATGCATCTACATACCTTTGTAGATCGCGAGCGGAAGCGTTCAAAAGAACGGTGATGATGTAGTCGTACTCGACGTGATCCAAATCACCGATGACCAGCGCCGAACGGACGGCACCTCCGCGTTCAACACACGTACGGAACAGCCACGTCTCCTCCTTCTTGATCCAGCAAGGGAGGGAGGAGAGGTTGAGGAAGATGGCCCCAGCAGCAGCACGACGGCGTGGTGTTGATGGAGCTGCAGTATTCCGGCAGAGCTTCGCTAAGCACTATGGAGGTGGAGGAGGTGTTGGAGAGGGAGAAGGAGGCAACCAAAGGCCAGGGCGTTCAGGTATGAAGTCCCTCCTCTACCCCACTATATATAGGAGGGCCAAGGGGGGGTGGCCGGCCCTAGGAGATCCAATCTCCTAGGGGTGCGGCGGCCAAGGGGGGTTTCCCTCCCCCCCAAGGCACCTAGGAGGTGCCTTCCCCTCCTAGGACTCTTCCCCCTCCATAACCCTAGGCGCATGGGCCTATGTGGGGCTGGTGCCCTTGGCCCATTAGGCCAAGGCGCACCCCCTACAGCCCATGTGGCCCCCCCGGGACAGGTGGACCCACCCGGTGGACCCCCGGGACCCTTCCGGTGGTCCCGGTACAATACCGATAACCCCGAAACTTGTCCCGATGCCCGAAACAGGACTTCCTATATATAATTCTTTACCTCCGGACCATTCCGGAACTCCTCGTGACGTCCGGGATCTCATCCGGGACTCCGAACAACATTCGGGTTACTGCATATACATATCCCTACAACCCTAGCGTAACTGAACCTTAAGTGTGTAGACCCTACGGGTTCGGGAGACAAGCAGACATGACCGAGACGACTCTCCGGTCAATAACCAACAGCGGGATCTGGATACCCATGTTGGCTCCCACATGCTCCACGATGATCTCATCGGATGAACCACGATGTCGAGGATTCTATCAACCCCGTACGCTATTCCCTTTGTCTATCGATATGTTACTTGCCCGAGATTCGATCGTCGGTATCCCAATACCTCGTTCAATCTCGTTACCGGCAAGTCACTTTACTCGTACCGTAATGCATGATCCCATGACCAGACACTTGGTCACTCTGAGCTCATTATGATGATGCATTACCGAGTGGGCCCAGTGATACCTCTCCGTCATACGGAGTGACAAATCCCAGTCTTGATCCATGTCACCCAACAGACACTTTCGGAGATGCCCGTAGTCTACCTTTATAGTCACCCAGTTACGTTGTGACGTTTGGCATACCCAAAGCACTCCTACGGTATCCGGGAGTTACACGATCTCATGGTCTAAGGAAAAGATACTTTGACATTGCAAAACTCTAGCAAACGAACTATACGATCTTGTGCTATGTTTAGGATTGGGTCTTGTCCATCACATCATTCTCCTAATGATGTGATCTCGTTATCAATGACATCCAGTGTCCATAGTCAGGAAACCATGACTATCTGTTGATCAACGAGCTAGTCAACTAGAGGCTCACTAGGGACATGTTGATGTCTGTTATTCACACATGTATTACGATTTCCGGATAACACAATTATAGCATGAATAAAGACAATTATCATGAACAAGGAAATATAATAATAATGCTTTTATCATTGCCTCTAGGGCATATTTCCAACAGGGAGCCCGTTCTGGCACCCTGCCCGAGGGGGTACCCATCACCGGTGGCCATCTTCATCATCCCGGTGTCACCCTCGGGGCTGAGGGTATGTACCAGTAGCTATGTGTTTGATCTCTCTCTATCATGTTCTCTCTATGGAACGATCTTGATGTATCGCGAGCTTTCCTATTATAGTTGGATCTTATGATGTTTCTCCCCCTCTACTCTCTTGTAATTGATTGAGTTTTCCCTTTGAAGTTATCTTATCGGATTGAGTCTTTAAGGATTTGAGAACACTTGATGTATGTCTTACCGTGCTTATCTGTGGTGACAATGGGATTTCACGTGCCACTTGATGTATGTTTTGGTGATCAACTTACGGGTTCCGCCCATGAACCTATGCATAGGGGTTGGCACACGTTTTCGTCTTGACTCTCCGGTAGAAACTTTGGGGCACTCTTTGAAGTATTTTGTGTTGGTTGGATGAATCTGAGATTGTGTGATGCATATCGTATAATCATGCCCACGGATACTTGAGGTGACAATGGAGTATCTAGGTGACATTAGGATTTTGGTTGATTTGTATCTTAAGGTGTTATTCTAGTACGAACTCTTGAATAGATTGATCCGAAAGAATAACTTTGAGGTGGTTTCGTACCCTACCATAATCTCTTCGTTTGTTCTCGGCTATTATTGGCTTTGGAGTGACTCTTTGTTGCATGTTGAGGGATTGTTATATGATCTATCTATGTTATTATTGTTGAGAGAACTTGCACTAGTGAAAGTATGAACCGGAGGCCTTGTTTCCTATCATTGCAGTACCATTTACGCTCACTTTTATCATTAGTTACCTTGCTGTTTTTATATTTTCAGATTACAAATACCTTTATCTACCATCCATATTGCACTTGCATCACCATCTCTTCGCCGAACTAGTGCACCTATACAATTTACCATTGTATAGGGTGTGTTGGGGACACAAGAGACTCTTTGTTGTTTGGTTGCAGGGTTGCTTGAGAGAGACCATCTTCATCCTACGCCTCCCACGGATTGATAAACCTTGGGTCATCCACTTGAGGGAAATTTGCTACTGTCCTACAAACCTGTGCACTTGCAGGCCCAACAACGTCTACAAGAAGAAGGTTGTGTAGTAGACATCAAACTCTTTTTTGGCGCCGTTGCTGGGGAGGTGAGTGCTTGAAGGTATATCTTTAGATCTTGCAATTGAATCTTTTTGTTTCTTGTTTTATCACTAGTTTAGTTTATAAAAGAAAACTACAAAAAAAATGGAATTGAGTTTGTCTCATACGCTTCATCTTTTTAATATCTTTAGTGAGTTTGATGGAAAGGAAAATTGTGCTGAAGTGCTAGAAGAGGAATGCATTAAAATGCTTGGTACTAAATCTTTGAATGAAGAGCATGATTGCAATGCTGTTAGTATGAACTCCTTGAATATCCATAGTACTAATGATCATTGCTCTAGTCATGATGAAAATATCTCTTATAAGCATGTCAACTTTTTTGGAGTGCATGTTTGCATGAACACACCAAATAGAGAAGATATATAATGCAAGAGGCATAAGCATTTAGAAACTAAATGGTTGCAAGAAAGGCTAAATGTGAGTGCTGAATATTTAAATTTCCTTTGCCGTACTTGTGAACTTTGCAATGAACATGGTCATTTACATCTCCGATGCAAATTGTTTCATGATCGAATCATGTCCAAAAATTGTGATGATTTGATCTCCGTTCCTCATTACAATGAACTTAGTTTGCTTTTGGGTTATGAAGAATTGAAACGTTTAATTAAGGACCTTCCAAAATTTAATCTTGAGCATTTCCTTGATATTGATCTAGAGACGATTTATATGTTTTGTGCGGTGAATTGCATTGAAAATCCTTATATTGCCAATTACCTAAAGAAAAGAAAGCAAATCGATTATGATGAGAATACTAATGAAAGGGAAGAGACTTCCCAATATCCTCCTATTATTTCTTATGATGAACCAGGTAACGAGGAGGAGCTTTCTATTCAACTAATCTCATCAATAAGGAGCTCAAAGAGGAAGGCTGAACCCACACATAATGTGAAAAAGAAAAGGAAAAGAAGGGGCAACAAAGGTAAAAAGGTATCCCTCCCAAATGATGTTGCTCCTACTACTCATTTGTGATGATGATAATTGCTATACTATTGGTGCTATCTGTACTATTAATGATGCGAGTGATTATGCTTATGACATGAAAAAGCCCATGCTTGGGGAAGCTATGTTTGATGAGGATGAAATATTTGAGAATATATTTGCTAAAACTAATGTTTGTCGCAAGCTTGGGGATGCTATGTTTAATGAAGATGATATTTTTAGCATCCCAAGTTTTGATATGCAAAGTTGTTATGATGATAGCATGCCTCTTACCTATGATGATTATATTGATGAAAGTGGGTTTGGAAGAGTGTCAACTTTAGGAAGTAGTGATCCCACTATTTTGGAGGATGCTGAATTTTATTGTGATGAATACGAAAGTGGATTTGGAAGAGTGTCAACTTTATCTAGTGATTCCACTATCTTGGGAGAGGTTTCAATCGATTATGATGAGAACGAAGTTGCTACTTATGATGATTATTGTGATGAAACTTATGATATAAAAAGTAGTGATGATTATATTTATAAAACTTGTCATGATTATGATTACCCTTTTTCTGAACATTACTATTTTAATGTGGAAACAATTTTTAGTGTTCAAGTCTCTTATGATACTCCCACTATTCCGAATGAGAAGAATTTTGCTTATGTGGAGAGTAGTAAATTTTCTATGCTTGTAGATCATGAAAATAATGCTTTAGGTGCTGGATATATTGTTGAATTCATTCATGATGCTACTGAAAATTATTATGAGGGAGGAACATATGCTTGTAGGAATTGCAATAATATCAAGTTTCCTCTCTATGTGTTGAAAATCTTGAAGCTATGCTTGTTTTGCCCTCCTATGCTAGTTGATTATTGTTCCCATAAGTTGTTTGCTCACAAAATACCTATGCATAGGAAGTGGGTTAGACTTAAATGTGCTAGTCATATGCTTCATGATGCTCCCGTTATGCTTCAATTCTTATCTTTTATGTGAGCATCATTGCCATCATCATGCCTAGCTAGAAAGGCATTAAAGAAAAGCGCTTGTTGGGAGACAACCCAATATTTATCCTTACTGTTTTTGTGTGTCCACATGATTATTCTACTGTATTAATCATTTTTTATAGCTTTTGTTTCAATAAAGTGCCAAGTAAGACCTTTAGGATAGCTTACGGTGATAGTTGTGTTGATCCTGCTGAGAATCAGAAACTTTTGCACCCAGTAAATTAGTTTTGTTAATTCACATAAACGTGCTTATGATCTTATTCTTTTTGATCTGGATTGGTAAACAAATTTCTTAGTACTTCCTAATTTGGTAGAAAGTTTGGAGTTCCAGAAGTATACGTTTGATACAGATTACTACAGACTGTTCTGTTTTTGACAGATTCTGTTTTCTATATGTTGTTTACTTATTTTGATGAATCTATGAGTAGTATCGGAGTGTATGAACCATAGAGAAGTTAGCATACAGTAGATATTACACCAATATGAATTTAGAATGAGTTCATTGCAGTACCTAAGTGGTGGTTTTATTTTCTTATACTAACGGAGCTTACGTGTTTTCTGTTGAGTTTTGTGTTGTGGAGTTTTCAAGTTTTGGGTAAAGATTCGATGGACTATAGAATAAGGAGTGGCAAGAGCCTAAGATTGGGGATTCCCAAGGAACCCCAAGGCAATATTCAAGGACAACCAAGAGCCTAAGCTTGGGGATGCCCCGGAAGGCATCCCCTCTTTCGTCTTCGTTCATCGGTAACTTTACTTGGAGCTATATTTTTATTCACCACATGATATGTGTTTTGCCTGGAGCATCATTTTCTCTTGTTAGGTTTTGCTTTCTGTTATTTATAATAATGTTTTGCATCTTTAGTTTCAATAAAAAAGTCAAGGATAGCCTTTACCATGCTTATTTTGCTAGTATACATGTTGCTGTTTGAAAACAGAAAGTTTATCGCTGTTGCAAAAATTCCCTAGAAAAGTCAGAGAATGATATAATGTTGAAACTTTTTTCATAATGAGATCTGATAAATTTAATGCAGTGGGAATTTTATTTCATAATTTTTGGAGTTAGGGAAGTATGATGAATCTTGCATTCTTTACAGACTGTACTGTTTTGGCAGATTTCTGTTATGTTTGCATATGTTTGCTTGTTTAATGATTCTATTTGAGGATAGGAGTATTAAATATGCCGAGACATTTAGTATGAAATGTTGAATAATAATTGTAGTGATTTGTTACAGTATAAAATGATAAGGTTTTGCATTGGTTTATACTAACCTATCTCACGAGTTCTTGTTGAGTTTGGTGTGGATGAAGCTTTTCATAAAAAGAGAAACCATGATATGAGAGGAATTAAGGAGACACAAAAGTTCAAGCTTGGGCATGCCCAAGGCACCCCAAGATATTATTTCAAGAAGTCTTAAGCATCTAAGCTTGGGGATGCCCCGTCAGGCATCCCACCTTTCTTCTTCAACAACTATCAGTTAGTATTGGTTGAGCCTAAATTTTTGCTTCTTCACATGAGTTGTGCTATCCTTGCAATGTCATTTTATTTTGTTTTGCTTGCTGTTTGAATACAATACCAAGATCTGAAATTCTTAAATGATAGAGAGTCTTCACATAGTTACATAATTATTTAGCTACTCATTGATCTTCACTTATATCTTTTTGGAGTAGTTTGTCATTTACTCGTGTGCTTCACTTATATCCTATGAGTAAATTGTTGAATGAGTTGATTGTCATAAATCTGAAATTATATATGTCCCATTTTCTTATCCCATGGGGAGTAATGACTTCACATCTAAGAAGTAGAGGCTATAAATTTTTGAAGGTTATCAAGCATTGTATTGGTCATTTGAACAATTCATGAAAGAATATTGAAGGAAGAGAGATTCCACATATAAATACACTATCCTAGACATCTTTTATAATTGGGAGCACTCATTAAGTATGACATGCTAAAGATTTGATGTTAAACAAGGAAGACAACGTAATGGGTTATGTTTTCTCACATCTCAGTTAAAGTATATTGTCATGGATCATTCAAACATGTTGAGCTTGCCTTTCCCCCTCATGCTAGCCAAAATTCCTTGCACCAAGTAGAGATACTACTTGTGCTTCCAAATATCCTTAAACCCAGTTTTTGCCATGAGAGTCCACCATACCTACCTATGGATTGAGTAAGATCCTTCAAGTAAGTTGTCATCGGTGCAAGCAATAAAAATTTCTCTCTAAATATGTATGATCTTTTGGTGTGAAGAAAATAGCTTTATACGATCTTGTTATGGAAGCAATAAAAGCGACAGACTGCATAATAAAGGTCCATATACAAGTGGCCATATAAAGTGACGTTCATTCACATTAACATTTTGTGCATCCAACCCTAAAAGTGCATGACAACCTCTGCTTCCCTCTGCGAAGGGCCTATCTTTTACTTTATGTCTTTTACTTTTATGCAAGAGTCAAGGTGATCTTCACCTTTCCCTTTTTCATTTTATCCTTTGGCAAGCACCTCGTGTTGGGAAGATCCTGATATATATATATATATCCAATTGGATGTAAGTTAGCATGAACTATTATTGTTGACATCACCCAAAGGTGAATACGTTGGGAGGTAACACTATAAGCCCCTATGTTTCTCAGTGTCCGATTGAAACTCCATAACCATTAGTATTGCGTGAGTGTTATCAATTGTAGAGGACTATATGATAGTTGAGTATGTGGAGTTTGCTATTCCTGAAAATAAGATTAATTGCAATTGTTTGATGACTGAGAATGAAGTTTGCTAGTTTTCAAGAAAGTTTATGGTCTATGCTTTGACATGTGAATTGCTTGTTACTTTATCGTGAGAAGTTTTATGAGATGAACTACTTTTATGACATATTATCATGCTAGAAAAGGTGACTGAAATTATCATTGATCAAACTTGTGCACCTTCTAGCATTCACACTTCATAAATTCTTTCTTTTCTCATTTACCTACTCGAGGACGAGCAGGAATTAAGCTTGGGGATGCTGATACGTCTCCAACGTATCTATAATTTATGAAGCATTCATGCTATTTTATTATCTGTTTTGAATGATTACTGGCTTTATTATACACTTTTATATTACTTTTGAGACTAACCTATTAACCGGAGGCCCAACCCATATTGCTGATTTATTGCCTGTTTCAGTATTTCGAAGAAAAGAATTATCAAACGGAGTCCAAATGGAATGAAACCTTCGGGAGTGTGATTTTTAGGAAGAATATGATCCGAGAGACTTGGAGTTCATGTCAGAAGATCCTCGAGGAGGCCACGAGATAGGAGGGCATGCCCACCCCCTGGGCGCGCCCTACCCTCTCGTGGGCCCCTCGAGGCTCCCCCAACCGACTTCTTTCGCCTATATAAGCCTATGTACCCTAAAAACATCGAATATCAAGATAGATCGGGAGTTCCGCCGCCGCAAGCCTCTGTAGCCACCAAAAACCTCTCGGGAGCCTGTTCCGGCACCCTGCCGGAGGGGGAACCCATCAACGGTGGCCATCTTCATCATCCCTGCGCTCTCCATGACGAGGAGGGAGTAGTTCACCCTCGGGGCTGAGGGTATGTACCAGTAGCTATGTGTTTGATCTCTCTCTCTGTCTCTCGTGTTCTCTCTATGGCACGATCTTGATGTATCGCGAGCTTTGCTATTTTAGTTGGATCTTATGATGTTTCTCCCCCTCTACTCTCTTGTAATGGATTGAGTTTTCCCTTTGAAGTTATCTTATCGGATTGAGTCTTTAAGGATTTGAGAACACTTGATGTATGTCTGGCCGTGCTTATCTGTGGTGACAATGGGATTTTACGTGCCACTTGATGTATGTTTTGGTGATCAACTTGCGGGTTCCGCCCATGAACCTATGCATAGGGGTTGGCACACATTTTTGTCTTGACTCTCCGGTAGAAACTTTTGGGCACTCTTTGAAGTCTTTGTGTTGGTTGGATGAATCTGAGATTGTGTGATGCATATCGTATAATCATGCCCACGAATACTTGAGGTGACAATGGAGTATCTAGGTGACATGGTTTTGGTTGATTTGTATCTTAAGGTGTTATTCTAGTACGAACTCTTTAATAGATTGATCCGAAAGAATAACTTTGAGGTGGTTTCATACCCTACCATAATCTCTTCGTTTGTTCTCCGCTATTAGTGGCTTTGGAGTGACTCTTTGTTGCATGTTGAGGGATTGTTATAGGATCTATCTATGTTATTATTGTTGAGAGAACTTGCACTAGTGAAAGTATGAACCGCAGGCCTTGTTTCCTATCATTGCAATACCATTTACGCTCACTTTTATCATTAGTTACCTTGCTGTTTTTATATTTTCAGATTACAAATAACTTTATCTACCATCCATATTGCACTTGTATCACCATCTCTTCGCCGAACTAGTGCACCTATACAATTTACCATTGTATTGGGTGTGTTGGGGACACAAGAGACTCTTTGTTATTTGGTTGCAGGGTTGCTTGAGAGTGACCATCTTCATCCTACGCCTCCCACGGATTGATAAACCTTAGGTCATCCACTTGAGGGAAATTTGCTACTGTCCTACAAACCTGTGCACTTGCAAGCCCAACAATGTCTACAAGAAGCAGGTTGTGTAGTAGACATCAGGGCTCAATATCGGCCCGATGAGATTTTGGCTTGTTAATGGTCCATTCAATGGATGGGCCAATTTTCAGGATGTACATATTTCGGCCTTTTAGCGGCCCATTTAAATGTTGTGCTAATTTCCGGCCCGGTGTGTCTTTCAGACTGTTGACGGCCCATAAATGTGATGGGCCATTTGTATTCGGACCTGAGTTTCGGCCTTTCAGCAGCCCATTTAAGTGTTGGGCCAATTTCCGGCCCGGTGTCACTTTCAGCCTGTTAACGGCCCATAAATCAGTTGGGCCATTTGTAGTCGGACCTGAGTTTTGTCCTTTTAGCGACCCATTTAAGTGTTGGGCCAATTCCTGGCCCTGTGTGCCTTTCGGCATGTTAACGTACCATAAATGAGTTGGGCCATTTGTAGTCGGACCTTAGTTTTGGCCTTTTAATGGCCCATGCCCTTCATGGTCCAATACCAGCCCGGTTTCTCTTTCGGCCTCCTAAAGGCCCACAACATAGTTGGGCCATTTATAGTACGACCTGACTTTCGGCCTCTTAGCGGCCCATGCTCTTCATGGTCCAGTACATGCCCGTTGTCTCTTTCGTCCTGCTAAAGGCCTACAGTATAGTTGGGCCATATGTAGCCCAAACATAGTAACGGCCTATTAACGGCCCGTGAAATAAATTGGGCCCACTTGTTGCCCGCTTCGATGTCGGCCTGTTAACGACAAGGGAGGTAAGAGGGCCGACCATTAACTTTTGGCCTAGTAACGACCCATTAACTTAATGGTACCACTAAAGTTCGTACATGTATTTAGGCCAAATTAGATAATTTGAGCCCATTACGACGAGCAATTATGCACAGGACCAAAACCGATCAAGCAAAGGTACGGCATACAGGGAATAATGTTGCACATCCAGCATATATTACAGGAAATTACATCCACTAGGCAATCAAAGATTGATGCCAGTGCAAATAAATGAGCAGAACCTAACCATCTACAATGTCACAATCTGCAACCTCAGCACAGATGACGCCCATAAGCATGTGGGAAAGTTCTTGCTGCTTTGCTACGCTGTCTCTGAAAACATTGATGAGTTGTTGTGTCGCATTACTCTGCACTCTGATTCATCCACCATTTCCATCATTGCTTCAACCATTAATTGGTTCACAAACATACATTTATTCTGTTGCATTCGAGACAGAGGATACTGAATAGATCCAGATGGCGATTTTGGCAGGCTTGCATTATTGATTGTGGAGAGTGTCTCGACCACTGCATCATAACATAAATTAGGAAGGGAACCAAATAGATTAATCATGAGTTATTGCCATATTACCTGGCCTAGATTTACTGGAAAGAAACAATGGGGTTGCCTTGCTGTTTTCAGAGTTTGTCTTCTTATCTTTAGCAGCCTGCACAAAATTAACACACTAGCATTTCTATCATTGGCCAAGTCAGATAATAGGAAAGCAACATTGACACAACGAACGTTTGGGCAACTAGCCTACACCAAATTAACACAATATGGCACAACTATCATCAGCCAGGTAAGGTAATACGAAAGCAACATTGACATAATGAATGAATGGGCAACCAGAGAAGAACTACAATTCAGTAATGTGCGTGATATGAGATAGTACACTCATGCAGCTCAGTATGCAAACCTACTAGGCAGTTTTCCTTACAAAAATCAACATTGGCGCCTTTAACAATTTGCTACAACTAATTTTAGATCAGATAAAGGTTAGATTCATGCCGATTAACAAAATACATGCTGATGTAAAAATATAGTGATATACAACAGGTACTTACATCAGCATGGGAGCACAGAGAATTCCCACAAAATATTTTCCTCGAATACGATCCCAATGGAGGAAGTCTTCTATCGTTTAACCTTATTTTCTAAAAGAGAGATGGGTAAGAAACATGTAGAAAATATGATCAGAATGCTATAAAATTTCATGATGCGAGGATACACACACGCTTCTTAGAATGGAGTTGGCATTCTTTTGCTGGACTGGAGCGGACTAGTTCTTTGGCCACTGGAATCTGCTTATTATCAGTGGGAGTTGGTTTTCTCTGTGCTGGAGCAGTATCTATGAAAAATGGAGTTGGTTTATTATCTCCTGGTGTTTGGATCTTTTGCAAAGACCTGGTTTGTAACCCTTCAGATTCTAACATAGTTGTCTTCCCCTTGCATGCCTTATATAGAAGAATGGTGATTCAGTTATAAAACATGCTACAGCAGAGATGGAATAGGTACTGAAGAATAGAAAGGCATGACATATTGACATGTATTCCCTCCATCCAGAAATAAATGGATGGGTCTAGGCGTATTTCAGTTCTAGATACATCCAGTTTTATCCATTTCTACGACTTGTAATCCGGACAGAGGGAGTATGATGTAAGAGCTAGGGATACGACAGGACAACACAGTAAAAAACACCGAAAAAGCCACTGCAGAACCAAAGTATTCAAACCCACTGATATGAGATAGTACACTCATGCAGCTCAGGATGCAAAACTACCAGGCAGTTTTCCTTACAAAAATAAACAGTGTGGCCTTTAATCATACATTTTGCTACAACTAAATTTAGATCAGATAAAGGTTGGATTCACGCCGATTAACAAGATACATGCTGATGTAAAAATATAGTGATATACAACAGGTACTTACATCAACATTGGAGCACAAAGAACTCCTGCAAGAATCTTTCCTCATAAACGATACCATTGCAGAAATTCTTCTATCTGTTAAGCTTATTTTCTAAAAGAGAGATGGGTAAGAAACATGTAGAAAATATGATCAACATGCTATAGAATTTCATGATGCAAGGATATGCACACGCTTCTTAGAATGGAGTTGACATATTTTTGCTGGACTGGAGCGGACTAGTTCTTTGGCCATTGGAATCTGCTTATTATCGGTAGGAGTTGGGTTTCTCTATGCTGGAGCAGTATCTATAAAAACTGGAGTTGGTTTATTATCTCCTGGCGTTTGGATCTTTTGCAAAGGCCTTGTTTGTAACCCTTCAGATTCTAACATAGTCGTCTTCCCCTTGCATGCCTTGTATAGAAGAATGGTGCTTTAATTATAAAACATGCGACAACAGAGAGATGGAATAGGTACTGAAGAATAGAAAGGCATGACATATTGACATGTATACCCTCCATCCGAGAAAAAAATGGATGGGTCTAGGCGTATTTCAGTTCTAGATACATCCTTTTTTATCCATTTCGGCAACATGTAATCCAGACGGAGGGAGTATGGTGGAAGAGCTAGGGATACGACAGGACAACACAGCAAAAAAACACTAGTTGAATGTAAAACTGTATGCTAGCGGAATACGTACAGAAATAACTAAGGCAACATACACGTGTATGATTGGTAAACTAAGATGGCATTGCAACAGAGCACTAGAACAACACTTCAATGTAAAAAAACATGGTATGGTAGACAGATGAAGTACATACTGATGAATAACAATGCATATGATATTCAGAAGCATGATGTCCAAATTAAGCAGATGGCATTGCGATAGAGTAGAATGATAGTACTTGAATTTGAAAAAATGTTATCATGAATGGAATGGGTACTGAAAAACAGGAAGGCATGACACATTTACATGCATGATCAGCATGCTAAGCACATGGCATTGCAACAGAGTAGATACACTCCAAGACATTATATGCATGTTGTACCCATATCACAGGCCAAGTTAGAGCAAGGACCTTGTGGGGTGAAGAGGATTCATCATCTTTCTGCAAGTCTTCTGAAGAACTGCCTTTACATGTTCCATCATATTGGCTATCATTGACATCAAGTTTATGGGCCTTTACATTGCTCCGTGAGGTTCTTGTGGATATATCAGTGCGTGCAATTATATCTGACATGCATGGAAGACAACTAGTAGTTAGATTTATGTAATGAGTGCATATAGGAGACGACATAAATAGTAGGACTGGGATTAACTAGCAACAACAGGTCTCATAAACTAAAGGGAGAACACAGTTGAAAGCTACAGAATACGTATCGTTTGTACTCGAGATTAACTAGATGGCACACAAAAGTATTAAAGAACAACATAGGTAATACTAGAAGTGGTATAATACTATAATCACCATCCTGTGGGATATCATTGGCTGATGGATGATAACTATGGAACAGCGTTACCTAACGAACAAGTATCTTAGCTGAACTATGGAACAACATTAACTCCTGAACAAGACCCGTAAGAGATCAGCATGAATATACATTGAAATGTGATGATCTATTTTCCATGCTTAGATGAATAACAAAGCCATAAATGTTGCACACAAGTAAGATGAGGGTACAACCTATCTGGATGCCATCCATAGGAGTGAGCATCATGTGCTAACTTTTTGATGGCCCTACAGTTGTTGTGGCTGTCCATGTCGGGCACGCGCATTCGAAGCAGGGAACTGTTGAGTGGGGACTGTAGCTCCCTTCTGGTGTATGGTTCCCTTGTTGGAGCAGCTGCGGTGAGTTGGAAGACGGTGTGTCTGAAGATGTAGATAACGCATAATGTTAAGAACGACATATCTCTTTGATCTGAAGAAATACACTAAGAGATCAACAACAAGGTACGAGAGTGGTCACACATCTGTTGACTGAAGACTAAATTGGGGTCACACGATTTTATTTTATTTTGGTACTTTCAGATCTACGCCGCATGGCTTGATGGCCGTCTTGTGCCCCCCGACTGACACTGTTCGGAAACTTCCCCGAAGAGCCAGCGACCAACGGTAGAGCAGCCTGCCTCCGCTGTCCGTGGCCCCGGCCAAAACCCCGCTCCCCGCCCCACCGCACTACCGTGGTTGCGCCGCCCCCGGGCCAATCCACAAAGACTCCCCGTCATCCAGATCCAGCGGCGGCAGTACCTTCAACCCACACAACTTTAAAAGATGGCCATCTAAGCGCTGCTTCCGCGGTGAACTTGCGGCCCTGCACCCTTACATTAGACACCAGCCAACTGGCAGCCTAGGAGCTCCGCCGCCTCGAGGGGTGCTGCTTCCCATTGGGAATTGACTGGCCCAGAATAAAAATTCAGACAACTGACGCCTAAATAAAGTGATTTGAGATGAGGGTGTTACCTATCTGGTGGCATGGTGAAGTAGGCAGGTCTAGCTACAGAGTCGGTGAGGCCGACGCGGTTGCGGTGGCGATCGATGGCAGGGAAACAGCGATGTCACGACGGTCGACGGCTACGGGAAGCAGCGCCAGGACTCTGGACGGATCCAAAGTTGGAGCCGCTCCGGCTCCGTGAACAACAGCGGGGGTGAATTGGCTCCGGTATGGTTCACGCGGCTGTTGTCGAGGCAGCACCAGCAGCACAGAGTAAGAGGCACACGGCCCAGTGCACGACGACAAATGGACAGCGTCTCCGACATTAGGGAGCACGGCGGCTATGAAATTGGTGCGGTGGGGGGCGCCATGCAGGTGGGGCTGAGGTTTCGCGGCTCGGGAGAAGGGAGCTTCCCGGGGAGAAGGTGATTTGGCGCCCAAGAGGTATGAATGGGTGGGAGGGTGGGGGGGGATTGGGTGGGGAGTGGAACGGTGTCTTACAGACGCATTTGTCTGAAATGTGAGGGGCAGTTACAGTTCTACCCTTGCCTTTAGGCTTCTTGGCTTGGGTCTGTGTACTGAGGGTCGAGGATAGTAGAGTAACTTTGCTTCTCCCCAAATAGTGGGCGGAGCGATTTCGGGCGAGGAGGGCATGTTTTGAACTATAGTGGGCGTGAGCGATTTCGGGCGAGGAGAGCGTGTTTTGAAATAGTGGGCGCGAGCTATTTCGGGCGAGGAGAGCGTGTTTTGCCAACCATGGTTTATGAATTATTCGGCACATGCCATTTCGGCCGAGGAAAAGGCGTGCTTGGATGAAGTTACGAACCTACCCTCGATGTACAATGGGCCAATTGATGCGTGTCCCACATAGGATGGTAATTTCGGGTCCCCCATTTATTTGCTCGAGAGAATTCCACCAAGCAGAGAGGATGTTTAACGGTTCATTCAAATTTTGGGAGAACGAGCATCCACGTCTACCTTACCAAGTCGATTCGAATCAAATTTTGAAATATTAGCTTTCCACTTCTTTTTTAGATGGAGAGATGATGCTCGGGAGTAATGTGTTTTTACATGCTCGTTGCTAGTGATTTACTATATGACAAATAGTTGACCCACTCAAAAACGCGAATCAAACCCAAAATGAAATATCTCGATTCAATGAAATAGCTCATTCACTAGGTCAAAATAGTGAACTAAATCCAAAATTGAACAATCAATCGAGTAGCATGTTGTATAGTATTATAGTACTCCATGAACATGTTGAAAGTCAAATTAATGAACTTGTTTGATATACGCATATATCCGTTCATGTGTGGATTGCAGACAACATGTTCTCCAATTTAAATATTTGAATGCAAGTTTATATCGAAACATGGTTTATATCAGTCTTTGATGCATAAAACGCGACCTCCCCCTCTCCCAGACTCCCGTTCTCTCTCTCTCTCTCTCTCTCTCTCGCTCTCTCTCTCTCTTGCCGACAATCTTCAATTCTGTCGCATGCATCCGACACAAAAACCTTGTTGGTCCCTCTCCCTTTCTCTCCATCTCTCTCTGTCTCTCTCTCTGTGTGTGTGTGGGGGGGGGTCTTTATAGTTCGCATGCATATATACACCATCTATAGGTCTCTCTCGCACACTATGTATGATACTCTAGCTAGTCCAAGCTAGATATCTTGTGTGCACTCATCGTACGCACACAAATTCCTTGGCTCTTTGCCCGTAACTCTCTCACGCACCACTCTGTCATCTCGGAGCTCTTCCCCCCTCTCTCAAACTCTCCATCCACCTGGGTCACACATACACATGCATATCTCACTCGCACTCGATAGGCCCATCTAAAACTCTATCTCTCTCCCTCGTTCTATCTCCATCTCACACGCACACACACACAGTCTCATGCCTAACTAGCCAAGTATGATGGTCTCTCACTCAATTGTAGGCACACGCAGTCCCCCCTATATGTATATGACTAGCTAATCTTAGTCACCATCACAAACATGTGCATGGTCTATCTCGATTTCTCTCGGGGCATCTTTCTATCGCGCACGCACCTCCCTCGATCTCCCACCCATATAGTCCCCTCACGATCTCGAGGGGATCTCTCTATCACAAACACACCCTCTCTCCCTCCCCATGTGTCCATGCCATCCATGTGTCCCTCTCGACCTTTGTTCCTCGTTGGCCAGACCTCTATTGGACATGTGCTACAGGGGTGTCTCTCTCCGTTGCAAACAATCACACACTAGCTATCTTCGTGTATCTCCTCGCCTCGCTTTTCCATCTCCGAGATGCATGCGTGATATGTTCGCATAAGAAACGAAAAAACACACGCTCTCTCTAATTTATCATTTGTTGTCACTTTCTCTTTCACACACATACTCTTTTTGCACACTTACTCATTCTCCTTCACACGCACTTGATCTGTCTCGACGTAGGCACTCTCCTCGGTCCATAGCATATAGATTTATTGAAAAGTCAAACATCACAAAGTTTGACCATGTACGTGGAGAAAAACAATTACATCTAGTACGGCAAACATATACCATTAGATTCACCATGAGATGTAGTTTTGTATGATGTATCTTTGGTATTGTAGATATACATAACATTTGCGTAAACCTGATCAAAGTTTCCAAAGTTTCACTTCTAAAAAATTTACATGCACTTCATTATCAAGCGGATGGAATATCTCATTCCCCCTCTCAGCTATCTGACGCACCACTCAGCCTTATCAGGGCTCCTAAATCTCTCTCAAACTTTACTGGTCAATTTGGTTCATGACCTGAACCTCATGCCTTGATGGCCAGTACTGCCTGGTGTGGACGTGAGATGTAAAATATTTCTGCCTGGCTAGGCTTGTGTGGTGCTGAAGCGTTTGGTTCATGCCTGGGCCTGGCAAAGCATCAACGTCCCATCAATCAATCCATGCAGCAATTATTTAATGCTAATATCCATCCATGTTGCTGTTAGCCTCATGGCCGAACGACCAGGCACGGCCTGGCGTTCGAAATCGGTCGCCTGGGCCAGCCTACTTGCAGGGTCTGGAGTCCAGCCAGGCTAATTAAAGTGCAAGGGAACCCAGGCTAGGCGGGCTTTCTTTTTCACAGGGTAGCAACCAAACAAGCGTGCATGAAATCCATCCACAACCCCAGGCTAGGCAAAAGATGCTCAAGACGCAAGCCAAACTGACCTTATATCTCCCTGGTTCACACATTCACATGTCTCGCTCGCGCTATACATAGACACATCCAACACTCTCCGCCCTTCTTCTCTCTCCATGTGACACACATGCCCCTAAGTACCATAATCCCTCACTCCATCATAGGCGCAAGCACTCCCCCCTCCTAAGTATGGTTATCTCTTACTAGCCATCAGGAACACACGTATTGTCTCCTTCCATCCATACGTCTATCTCGATATCTCTCGGGGCATCTTCTATCGCGCACACACCTTGTCACTCGATCTCCCACCCATGTAGTCCCATCACGATCTCCAGGGGATCTCTCTATGACAAACATACACTCTCTCCTCCCCATGTCTGCATTTTCTCCGTACGTCTCTCTCGACCTCTCTCCCTTGTTTGTCAGACCCCTCTTGGCCACGTGCTAGGGGTCTTGCTCTCTCGGTTCCCAACAACTACACACTATCTCCTCACCTTGCCTCCGTTGTCAAAGATGCATGTGTGATATGTTTGCATAAGACACGCATGCTTTTTCTCTACTTTTATCGTGTGTTGTCCATGTCTCTTTCACACACGCACACACACTTTTTTCACTCTCTCTCTCTCTAGTTAGGGACTCTGTCACGTCCATAAGCATATGGATGTTTTGAAAAGTCAAACCTCAAAAAAGTTTGACCAGGTATATGCGGAGAAAAACATTTACATCTGGAATGATCATTAGATTCATCACAACATGTAGTTACTTCATACTATCATTTATCTTTGGTATTGTAGATCTAAGTAATTTCTTTATAAACTTGGTCAAAGTTTCTAAAGTTTGACTTTAAAAAAATGTTGGAACTACATTATTGAACGGAGGGAGTAGCTCTTTCTCTCTCTGTTATCTCTCACGGGCCTCCCCTCTCACTCGAACTCTCTATACCGACGGATTATACGCTCACTGTGTCAGCGTATAGCTCCGTATATTGTTTAGTTGAACGGTCAACCAATCCACATGCTACCTTGTCAGCTCGTGTTCTGTATCTTCGTGTGCTGGCCCATGTAGAAGTGGGTGAAAATAAGTAAACTAGAGGCCCATCTGACACGCGGTGAACTAAACAAAGTTCAAACCACTCGGTGTAGCACCCCGCTCGCTAGTAAATTGAGGGCGCATTGAGGACACACTTCTTGCGCGTGAAGGACGCACTCGCGCATAATTCACCACTGCGCGGAAGCATGCACGGAAGGACGCACTCGCGCACACCCAGCACACAACACACACCAGCACACGTGTACACCGGAGTCGCCGTCGGTTGAGATGGACGGCGAGACAGCCAACAAGCAGAGGCGGCTCGAGCCAAAACCGCATACGGCGAGCCTGGACTTCATCAGCAGCCTCCCTGACGACATGCTGCTCGTCATCATCGGCCTCCTCCCCACCAAATCTGCCGTGCGGACCGCCTTGCTCTCCCGGCGGTAGCGCCCCCTCTGCCGCTGCGTCCCCCTCAACCTCACCGTCGACAGCTGCCTCTGCGACGGGGATTGCAAACGCATGGCAGCAGTCTCCAAGATCCTTTCATCGCATCCTGGGCCAGCCAGACGCCTTGACATCCGCATGTTCAGTACCAACTGCAAGGTCCAACCCAAGTTCGATGAGTGGTTCTTATCCCCCGCCCTAGATCAGCTCGAGGAGCTCAGCTTTGAAGCTGGACCATGTCGCTCTCTACCGCCTTCCGCGCTCCGCCTCACGCCAACACTGCGCCGCGCCAGCTTCAGCTCCTGCTATCTTCCCCATATTAATGCCGCGCCCACCCTTCTTCTCCGTCAACTCAAGCAGCTCGACCTCTTCGACGTTGTCATCTCGAAGAAGGCTATGGAGCACCTTCTCCGCAGCTGTACTGTGCTCGAGTACCTTCGTCTTGAGCAGATCCACGGGTTCATTAGCCTCCACATCGCCTCGACGAGTCTCTGATGGATTTATGTGTCTTGCTGGCCCCGCAACAAGACATCAATTGGGAAGAGATCACTCCAGCCGTTCCACGTTATGGTCATTGAGAATGCGCCTTTCCTTGAGAGATTGCTTGTATCAGATCTAGAAGGTCCAACAAAAATCAGGGTCATTGACGCGCCGAAATTGACAGCGTTGGTGTACTCGTCTGCCAAATTCTCCGAACTCTTTATTGGATCCGTAATCATTCAGGTACAACACTCATCTTCTTCTCCGTCTTCTAGAAATTCACATTTTTAAATTTCTTCTTGATGTATTTACGACCGTCTTCCAGAAAATGACTCCCACAAGCTTGACCCAGTCCATGCGCACAGTGAAGATCTTAGCACTAAAATCTATCGGCCCCAATCTGTACCAAGTTGTTGGATTCCTTACATGATTTCCGTGCACAGAGAAGCTACTCATTGAGGTGAAACTTATTTCCTATAAGTAAACGGTAATCACAACGTAGCTCAATTTTTTTCGTAATTTTCCAAACTTACGATGACAAGTGTAGTGTTCAAAACTGCATCTACGCACTGCACCGAAAGAAATGTTTTTAGTATTTTTTCTCACATAATCACCTGCATCATTTTTATGCTGTACTACTATAGTAGCCTAGGCTAGACATAGTGGAAAGTAACTTGGACTACTCCAGTAACTCTATGGTTACCCTAAGAGCAAGTACTACCTCCGTCCTGGTTTACTCTTCCAATTTTGTAGTATCAAAATTTGACCATAGATTTAACTGAGAAAATGTTAATGCATGTCACTAAGAACTATATCGTTGGATTCATATTTGAACATAATTTCAAATGGTGTAATTTTTAGTGACATGCATTGGCATTTTCTTAGGTAAATCTATGGTCAAAATTTTATACTAAATACGAGTAGTATTCCCTCCGTCCCAAAATTCTTGTCTTACATTTGTTTAGATATGGATGTATCTAACACTAAAATGTAACTAGATACATCCGTATTTAGAAAAATTTAAGACAAGAATTTTGGGACGGAGGGAGTACAAAAGTGGGCTATGTAGGCCAAAACACGTGCCAAATTCACTTGTGATGCATTTGTCATTGATGCCCCTCCATTGCTCACCTGGTGCCCCAATCTGGATCACCTACTTTGCTCCGGTGCCAAATTAATGCACACAATGAAAAAGCACTGCATGGGAGAGAGGGAGGACTGAGGCAATGAAAACACACTTGTTTGGGAGAGTGAGAGGCTGATGTAGTTGGTTTGATTGATTGGTTTATACATGTGGGTCTGTGTGCACAGCGGTGCCAACGCTCTCACATCACGAGATTGGTGCCAAAATCTTTTGTTTTGACATCGATGCGTATTATGTGGCATACTTTTGCGAAATATGGCATCGGCCACATAGTGGAAGGCAACAAATGCCCAAGCTCTTCAAGTGCTCCTAGTTAAATGAGAGGAAACAAAGAGAGAGAGAGAGAGGGAGAGAGAGTGAACAGATATCACTAGCCAGCCAACCCTATCGTTTGAGCGAATGATATTGGTACCTCTTGATGACACGACAATCTTATACAGCAGCTGCTCTAATATGTTCTCTTCTTTTGCAGATAAAAAAAGACCTGAAAGTGAAAAATGCGCTGCACTATAATAATCTCATCGAATGCCTTGATCTCCATCTTACAGAAATTGATATGATCGACTACCGAGGCAGCACATCTGAGATTAAATTGGCCAGGTTCTTTGTTCTGGAGGCAAGTGTGCTCAAGGTAATGAGGTTTGGCATTCTCTGGCGCAACAATGAATGGCGTGCTGATCACCGCAAGCATCTAAGCCTAAATGACAAAGTCTCCGCAGAAGCTGAATTTGTTTTTGAAACATCAAGTGGCCAGAGACTCGAAAAATTATTTTCCCATTAGTGACTTGTCAGGGTGGTGGATTTTATTTTGTACGATAATGCTGCATCCACCTAAAGTAACGAAAGTTCTTATGAAAACTTTCTAGTAATTCCATCTTCGTAGGTGCAACATTACTCCTAACATTTGTAATATCAGTTTGAAACTTGTAATATTGTCGTGTCCTATTCCTGCGTTTTCAAAATCATGCGAATCAAACAGGTCCTGTGTTGGTGATGATGTTGTGCCTCCCATCTTTCACCAATAGCCGTCGGATCTAGATCTGACGCATACAAACCAAGCTTCTCCATTTTGCAAAAAGATGCCTGCACTTGTTCCCTATTTACAAACAACTCCTTGTATCTCACAATCATCCTTATCTCCTCCCCACCACATCTAGAAGGCCGTGGAAAAATCTAGCATGATGGCCGCTGCCGGCGCTGTCCACCCCCGATCTTGGTGTTCTGTGCAATGCACGGGCATCTACGCACGGGAAATTATGTCGAACAGGGCTAGTTGTAAGCAGGCTATCTCTACAGACATGATGATAGTGACTGTAGACGGTGAGGCTGACTATGGTATGCCGAACATGGCACCTATACTCAGGTGTCATCTCCGGCGCACGGTCTTGTCACTTCACTGTGAGGAGCAACACGTAATAATTTAACCAACGGGTAGTACAGTGCTAGTACTCCTACTACATTGGTAGTACTACTACCAGTACTAGTAGCACCACGTTCTGGATTTAGGAGTACTACCATGTCCACCTGGATTTTAGTATTTGACTAGCAATATTTAGTAATGCATGTCACAAAAAATGTACTACTCCCTCTGTTACATGGTGTATTGTTTTATTCCTATCGGCGAGAGAACTTAATGTCTTTTTGCTAACTAAACACTGCATGTCATGTTTGGTAGTCTCAAGCCATTGAAAGCACGCACAGCCCACATCTCTCATTGGTTGATATGTCACGAAATAAGAAACAAGGAGGGAGTTAATGCATCGTGCCTAAGTGTTTTGGGATTATTTGGTTTTCGTAAGGTGACTTACACAACATTTTAGTTTACATGCATTAACATTTTATTAGTTAAATCAAAGGTCAAAACTTGGCGCAAAATGCAAAGGGGACCAATAAACCAGTAAACATCAAACTTCTCTCGTTTGGCCCCAACTAGAGGTCCGGTGAGATGACTATACTGCACCGGCACGGAGGGGGACGCAGCTTCATTGACTTACTGCAACTGCCTTTGGGTGAATGACACATGGAACCAAGGGGTGGCTGGCCCACCTATCATACAGCCAAAGGCAGGTGCAGTAGAGGACCGAGGAGTAGTACGAAATCCTACGCACCTACGCACGCTGACCAAGGGCAAGAGTGGTCACTTGAATCACAAGATCAGTTGACTAGAAGCTAAGCTAGACCCATGGAGGCGATGAGCGCGAGCATCAGCTGGCTGTGCCAAATGGTCCATGATGCCGGCCTGCGGCTCGGCACCGAGGAACGTCTCCAGGTAGTATTGCTTGAGGCCACCAGAGCGAGGGGCCGCTTGGACGACAGCTTCGTCTCCTTGTTCGACGAGGTCCGCGTTGGTTTCCTCGACAAGTTCACCGTCGTCAAGAAGCTCACAGACAACTATAACGTACGCCTCCAGCTGACGCGCCCAGGCTCTGCGATGCCCGCCACCCTCAACGGCCACTATGGTGACAACCTCTTCGACGCACTGGTGGCCCTGCAACTACCCGCCGTCGCGCCGGAGAATGTCCACCTCGAGGTCGCGCTCGCCGCGCAGCGCCTGGCGTAGCAAGACACCATCGACATAATCACCCATCTCTACGCGCAAATCATCCACAAGGACTACTACATGCAAGAGGAGGACGATAGGATGCTGGCCTTCTTGGACGGCAGGGCAACCTTGGACGGCATTGTTCAGAAGCACGTTGAGCTCGCCGCTGCTCCTCGCACGTCGGTTGGCGACCCGGCGCACTAGGGCGTGAGGATGTCGTTGATGGATCCGTATGTATTTTGATCTTACCGTCGAATCCATGTAGTAGTATATGATACTACTAGTAACGATCTTACCTTTCGCATCAACTTCATGATTTTCATACGTACTCCATGCATGAACGGTGCCAGAACCAAACTTCTCATTACTCTAGGCAAAATCATTATTTTCTATCTATCGGTCGCGCCATGGAGCAGAACCAAATTTTACAAGTTACGAGTTCAAAAGGAAAAGCCTGCCGTGTTCGCGTCGCACCCCCACACAATTGGTCCAGCACGCCGCTCAAGCAGGAATGCGTGTGGTGTTGCATTTTCACTTACAAGTGGGACCGTAGTTGAGCAAACCGACTATCGGCAAACCCCCACCCCGCCGACCGCGCGATGGCTGAGAAAACAGGAGGGAGAAGAGATGGTTGTAGCATGGACTCTAAGAAAATTGGCGTCGGATGGGACTCGTGTGGGTGGCGTGTGCCATACTGCTAGACGTGAATGCTAGTTATGGCCCATGCCACCCCACTATATCGAGCCTATATCGAGCCAGCCAGCGGACGCACGGAGCCCATCGTCTGTTTGCTCACATGCGGTCCCACATGTCAGTGAAAATGCAAGAGGACCCACTGAACCTGCACATCTTTCACCTCGACGAGCTGGTGATGAAAAACAAATCCAATAAAGATCTTCGGTGGCCGCTTTTGGAGTTACTCAAGAGTAGTAAGATTCTATTTACAATTTAACCCAAGATGCACATCACGTGGCTTCAACTACCACTCTATTTTCTTGCATGACACGACCTGGATGCTGGATGTCCCACGTGTCAGCAAAAGGAGGAAGAACCCGACCAAATCTTCGATTGTGCTCTCGGATTAGACTAGTTGTGCTAACTTAAATTTTTTATTGTGTACTCCCTCCGTTCCAAAATACCTGACTTCCATTTGTCCCAAAAATGTATGTACCTATATACTAAAACATGTCTACATGCATATATATTTTGACAAATAGAAGGCATGTATTGTGGAACGGAGGGAGTAGAATGGATGCATGTTTTGGTATTGGGAAGAAGAGTACATCCATATATTGATAGAGCGCAATTTAGTGCACTTGTTGATACTCCTACTAGAATAGAGGCTAGACATGAGACTAGATGCGAGGAAGCAACATCTACTTCTTTACACTTGAAGAAGAAAGAAGCACGCAAGATCGAGCCTCCGCAGATCAACAATGAATGCATTAAGAAGGCACTAATCCAACTTACAGGAGCAGTTATGGAAGTTGGATATCATCTAGAGTAGTAAAATGTATTCTTGTGGTTCTTGTTTTCTTTGGTCTAGCTTTTCTAGTCAAAATTATCGTTGGAGTTCATGCAAAACGGAGGTCCGTTTGGGGTCGTGCATTGGAGTTGGCCTTACAAGTGGGACCGCAGTTGAGGAAACCGACTATCGGTAAACCCCCACCTCGCCCGCCACGTGATGGCTGAAGTTATATAAACGACGAGGTTGAAGAGATTGCTCTAGCATGGACTCCAAGAAATAATATGGTGTTAGATGGATGTCGTGGTGGTGGCGTGTGCCGTACTCCTGGATGTGAATGCTTGTTCTGGCCCATGCCACCCTACTACTCCTACTACTTACTATATAGTACTAGCATCAAGGATTCGAGGTGCTGGTTACGTACATCGAACACATTAACATACAGCTACAGTAAAAACACCCGCCCAACGCGCGAAGCATGTGAAGCTAGTACAAATAGTGTACTACTATTGTTGATTGGCCTCATCCGATAACCTGTTGCAATGCATGTACAATTATGTATTCGGAAAATATTTTTTTGCCTCGTCGCACCACTCACTCAGAGAAGCGACTCGAAAGCCATTCACAAATTTAGTAAGTTTATCACAGGCATATCATTTTATTACATACAACAGGTCATCAACCCACATCTACAACGAGGATATATTATAAATACTAAAGTTTTCACCACACAACAAATAACAAGCAATGAAATGAACTTCAACTCAACCATTCCTCGGCGTTGGAAATGCTTGCTTTGAACCACAAGTGATTCTCTGGGACGGGCCATCCATTGTCGATCTGGAGACCAACGCAGGACTGATCATCCAGGCTGAAGCGGCCTACTATATCAGTACCAGGGTAGGGAACCACCCAAATGTCCGAGGTACAGACACAGTTGCTTCTCATAAATGGTAGTAACGTTGTGTCAACAGTAGTTGGATCGCCTTTGACCATCATTGGATAGTTTTGTCCAAGGAAGATCGAGTTTTCTCCAAGACTATCAATTCTGTACCAGGGAGAAGGAGTTGGCGCTAGCACACCAGTATCCATCCCGAATACCATGCAACGTGTGTTGGAATAGGTCTGGAGAGTGCGACCATGGGAGACTACACCTGCTTCCTTAGTAGTAACATCATCAGTGGGTTGTATACACACAAGAAGAGGTGATCCATCAGAATTAGTTGCCAGGTGCCACAGAGTATATGGGCGTTTCTCGTCCTCATGCTCGTGATCATCACCATCATCATCTCCCCCTTGGTTATAAAAAATTTCAAGTATAGGTGGTGGAATTTTCATAGGACCTTGGAAACACAAGAAGAAGGTTAATTAGTAAAGGGAAACTTGCTAGCCCGCATGCATGTGGATGAAACAATTATAATTACGGTGGAAGACAAACGTACCGAAATCATAAGGATTCCATGCAAAAACAGTGCCACGAGTGGTGGCAGCAAACACAAGGCCCTCGTATTGAATTGCATCACAGTACTAATCCGTGTACAGAAACTGATTTTTGAGCAATATCCATCCAGTCAAACCACAAAGTCCGGCAACAAGCTTGTCAAAGATAGCAACAACTTCATAGTTGTTGTAATTCCAAGAGCGGGTGGGAACTCGACAAATTGCTATCTTCCGTAGAAGACAGTCACCATGATCATATTTGAACGTGCGTACAATACCGGTGTGCTCAACCTCTGGGCAGTATGCTGAGATTTTTGGAAGTGGAACCCGGTCACGAGCGTACACATTCACAAGTTCCCACTCGCAGTTGGACCCAATGTAAACAACCCAATCTCCATTTGCGCCTGCCCAAGCCTTGCCCTCAAGCGATCTTAACATCATACGTATCATTATCAAGCGGCATCAAGTTGCACAAGGCGAGGCCTCCGTCATCCCCACGCCCGTCATCAAGGTCACGACGAAGAAGATAGGGGAGGTCAAACCGCTCCTTGACTCTTGGGTTCCTTGTAATGATGTTATTAGTTGAGTCGAGAATGGGCTTGAACGAACCTGCCATGCTAGCCGAGGTGATGACTTCGCACCGATCAATGAGTTCCTCCACCACGTCATCTTTCAGATTGGGGCAAGAATAATGGCGTCGTTTTCGGCCTGTTCCCTCCATGGAGAAGACGATCGAACAATGGCAGAAGGAAGGGTGAAGGGCTGAAGGAAAATGGAGGAGGGAGAGGAAAAGCATGCGACAGCAGTTCCAAATCGAGAGGGAAAGGCAAAAAGTCGGTGGACGGTTGCCAGTTTGCCACGGTTCACAAAGAGGTGCCCCAGCCTACACGTCCGTTCGGAAATACTACTAGTAGAAAAGGACTCGCCGTCGTCTCACTGATATGTAGGAACGGGACCACATGTCAACGAAACATGGCGTGTAACTTGTCGTGCAAAATGCGATCTGGCCGCGTTGGTCCGAGGTGCCGCATTAGTTATTGACCTTTATTTTTTTAATGGCGTGCCATTCAGTTTTGAAGCACGACTAACTGGTACTGTACGCAGAGAAAATATAAACTACTCTACCACTACTCCACCTCCAGTACTAGTAGTATAAAAAAGATATATAGGCTGGAGCTTCAGCGCTTTGTTGCTAAGGGCTGCCCACTTGCTTCTCACACTACCACCTTCTCTCCAGATGTAAAAAAGACGGCCTCTCTCTCCCTCCTCACCGGTCATCACAGATCTGCCAGGGAAGAAAAGGATGTGCAGCGTTGACACACTCGTCGTCGGCGAGCGAGGTCACGCACCAACAACAAGGCCGTCCTCTCAGACCTAGCGCCCGCGTGGGATGGCCTCCGTCCCCAAGCTCGCTGCCCATAGTGTGTATGGAGGACGACGAACATGAGCGAAGCCACTTCCCGCCACCCTCAGGTATGCTACCTCTTTTCGAACCATACCCTTGTTCTGTTGCCCCATCTGCCACGTCGTTGCATGTGGATCTTTTTCCACTGCACCATGTTCCCAATTTGCTATCCTCTGCTCTGCTGGCCATGCACGAAAACCATAATTTGCACGATTAAAGGAAACCCTACTTCATGCAAACTAATCCATGTCTGGGTTGAATAAGGAAAGGAAGGGAGACTGTACTGTCCAAGAGAGTAGGCATCAAACCCGCATCTAGGTTGAAAAGGGGAAAATCAGAAGCTAAGGAACGAGTCTCGTGTCTCTTGGTTGAAGAAGGGTAGAAAGGCATGACAACGCAATAGAGAATGACCAGGTCTATCGGTTTGTTGTCCTCACATAGGAAAAAGGTGGCTAAAGAGAACAAAAATGGGACGTAATCCACATATGCTACCCAGATATTTGTTGCTCTGGGAAACCATACCTCCCTCACCACTCTGCGTTCGTGGAGGTACATCGTACTAGTGCGCCCACTGTCCGAATGGGCCTCTCATGCTCTTATTGCCACTTTTTTGCTGTTAGTATAACGCCAGTAGGCCAGTCAAGCAATGCTACTACTAAAGTGATGCCACATTTAACTAATGCCGCTCTCAGTCTAATGCCATCGATAAATTTAAGGAATGCCATTTAATGTCACTAGATTATTTCAGGGTTAGCTTTTGATTGTGGATGTATTAAAGATTTTTTAGCTAAGGCATTCTAATGCTATTGCACAGCCGGTATACCAATGATGAAACTTGTTACTACCTTCAGATTTTTGCACTGTTAATGCTTATAGATTACATACCTCACTTTCATGAGATAAGTTAATTTTTTTGTACAGTGTCACCAAAATGCCAAGGCGCTGATGTCATTTTATTTTGGTTAAACTGCACAAAAAATTATGAAGACAAGAGGAAAGGTCAAGAGTGGGCACCTCCTCCTCCGGCTGTTCTCTTGATTAGTTCGATCAAGTTTTTATGTTTGATCGATTATCAAGATTGGGATAGCAATTTTTAAGGCCCCCCCGAGTTTGAAATGATATTTACCTTGGAGGTACATGGTTTGCAATTTTTTATACTGTCATTAGTTAGTAATGCTAGTTACCTTCAGACTTTTGTATTTGGTTTAATGCTCATGCACAGCTAGTATACCAATACTGAAACTTGTTACCTTTACATTTCGTATTGTTAATTCTTATAGAAATCTTCCAGTGCTAGAGTTTATTGAAATCTGTTCAGTAAAACCATTCTATTGTACCCTGTAATAAACTAACTACTCTACTATTGCACTAGCCACTGGATTACTGTATATTTGTAGTATTCAAATGGTGTTGCATTAGCGTATGGACATAAATAAAGTGTGGCAAGCTTTCCCAGATATGTGCTCAAGAATACTACTACCGGTTTTGCTAAATACTAGACGTTTGGGTACTTAAATTGAACCGCGAAAACATCTCATATTAAGGAACAGAGGGTGTAGAGTTCACTCAAATTATCCCGGTAAAGCTAGTCACACCTTTGTTAAAATTAATGTTCATTATGTTATCAGAGGAGGTATGTATGTTTGTCTCTAATGCCTGTCGACTACATACCTCACATCATGTTGTAATGTTAAGTCATTTCCTTTTGTATAGTGTCACTGAATTGTCAAGGCGGTGATGGCATTTTATTTTACTTGAACTGTACAAAATATGCTTAAAAGAAGAGGAAAGGTCAGGAATGGCTCAATTTTTCAGAAAAAACTATGTATGCCTTCCAGACATCAGCCGCTGTTGCTTTATTTATTCCTTCAAACAGGTGGTTAGAAACAGTCTTGCTACCTTTTCCCATTAAGAAATTGGAATGCTTATATTTGTGAGTCTATGCTTCAACTAGTGCCACTTTTATAGTAATCACACTTTCAATATCTATGCAAACAGGGATGCTCGATTTTAGTGGAACTGCACAAAAAGTCCATCTGGTTCAACATTAGGAGCATGTTTTTTTACAAACCTTTATATCCAATTGGTGTCACTATGAGCTGTTCATTACGAAGGTACATGGTTTGCTACTATCTTGCTAATCTTTTTGTATTGTCATTAGATAGTAATACTAGTGGTTTGCATGTAAATTTATTGGCAGCACTACAAAAAAAATACACATCCGTGACATTTTGGGCCGAACGATTTTTTTTTCTGTCATACATATGACACTTCCATGACGATAATTGTGACAAAACCCGGTATCATCATAGATGTGGTGGGCTCCTACTTCTATGACAAAAAATCATGACAGAAAATGGGCTTTTCGTCCTGGGCAGGCCGGAGACGCAGCTGCATGAAATTCTTTGGGCCGTCCATGACGGAAAAAACTGTGGTAGAAGCGAGGGCGAGGAAAATTTCGAGGACTTCACGGTTATGGCAGGCGGTCGGGGGCCGAGCGATGCACGTTTCTCTCGTACACGTATGAGCGTGTGTGTGAGGCGTTGGCTCTAACTGGACCCAAGCGAGGCGTTGGGCTCTAACTGAACCCGAGCGATTGCACTGCAGGCTACGCGTTACTGAACCCTGAGCGATCGATCGATGGCTGTTAACTGAACCTGATCGAGCGATTCCTTCGCTACTGCTGCTAACTGAAGCCGATCGATTGGATGAACAGTGAGCTTTGCGGGGGGAGGGGGGGTTGGATGAATATTGAGCGGTGGCGTTGCCTCTGGATGAACAGGACCCCGTGGTGTGGAGGGCTGGATGAACAATAGACGATGGAGGGGTGCCCGTCGAGGGGTGGTTGAACAGTAGCTGGTGGAGTAGCGCGCGGTGGAGGCTGGATGAACAGCAGTCCGTGGAGGCTGGAGGAGGTCGACTGTAGCCCGTGGAGGCTGGAGGAGGTCGACGGTGGAGATGAACAGTATCCTGTGGGGTCCCGTTTTGCGGTACGCCACACCCCTCCTGATGAACAGGACCCCCGTTTCGACCGTAGCGCTCCAACACAAGTCCGTTTCAGCCGTTTTGCGGTACGCCACACCCCTCCCGATCAACAGGACCCCCGTTTCGACCGTAGGAGGTCCGTTTCATCCATTTTGCAGTACGCCACACCCCTCCCAATCAACATGACCTCCGTTTCGACCGTAGGAGGTCCGTTTCGCCCGTTTTGCGGTACGCCACACCCCTCCCGATCAACAGGACCCCTGTTTCGAACATGGCCGGTCGAACACAAGGCAGTTTTCTCCGTTCTACAGTACGCCAGGACTCCTTTCCATCGCCTGTTCCGTCCAAGCCCTCCCGATGAACACGACCACGTGTTCTGTTGCCTCCCGATGAACACGACGCATTTCGTTGCCTCCCCATGAACACGACGCATTCCGTTGCCTCCCCATGAACACGACGACGACGCTGTTTCTCCGTTCCGATCCAGCCATGTACACAAGCCCTGGCCATACGTATGTGCAAGTAGGTGTTTGAGACCCCGCCCATATGTACACATACGTGGCCGTATTTTCTTTCTAGCACACTGGCTGCTGTACATACGTGTACATGCTACGTGTGCGCCTCTACTACGACATGTACGCGCCTCTACTATGACACGTGCGCGCCTCTACATCGACACGTGCGCGCCTCTACATCGACCAGTATATATATGTACGTACACGTTCGCGACCAGAATGACAACGCTACGTACGCTTCGACCAGGTGGGTCCCGACTGTCAGGCACTTCGTTGCCTGTGAAGATGTAGCTGGTGGGTCCCAGCAGTCAGGGGGGCAAATTGTTTTGTTTTTTTGCCCAGACGCACTTTCTTGCGTGCGAAGATGTAGCTGGTGGGTCCCAGCAGTCAGGAGGCGAATCGTTTTTTTGCCCGGACGCACATCCTTGCATGCGAAGGTGTAGCTGGTGGGTCCCAGCAGTAAGGGGGGAAACGTTTTTTCGTGAAATACGGTGGCCCGTCCGGTGGGTCCCCGCTGTTAGGTGGAGGAATAATTATTTTGCGCGTAATAAGGAGGCACTTCCTTGCTGCGGCCGTGGACCCAGCTGTCAGCCTCTCCACGTATAGTCCACGTCCGACGGAAGTCCTTCCTTGACCCGTTGACCACGCCGCTCTGAGAGCACCAGGGCGGTGGGAGATGGCAAGGACTAGGAAGGGGACGACGCGGAGCTGGAGAAGACGCGGCAGTGGATGCCCATGCGTAGAGGAGTACGAGGGTTCACTAGTTCGCTGCGGTGTGAGGCTGCTGTCGCCGTAGAATAACGGGCGGTGTGGGTGAGTAGAGGGATGGACTGGCCAACGGTGGGAGTAGTAGGCGGCGGTGAGGCCTCCGCTGCATTGCAGCCGGTCACGGGAGGCAGGAGCATGAGGCACGACCAGCGCTGGTTTGGGCGGCTGGAGCAAGAAGACCAAAGGTTTAAGAAGCACTACGGCCGTTGGATGGACATCGTACGGTCACTGGAGCTAGAATCGTGCATATTGACTAAGTTGACAAAGCCCTCCGTTCCCGTTAACTTAGTAGGCCCACAAGTCAGCCTGCCACTATACTGGGTCCCAGCTAACAGGGGGAGTATTCATTTTTTTGTGCGTAATAAGGAGGCACTTCCTTGCGTGCAAAGATATAACCGGCGGGTCCGAGATGTTAGCGGCGGCAACGTTTTTTTTGTGAAATACAGAGGCCCTTTCGATGGGTCCCTGATGTCAGGTGGAGGAATCATTATTTTGCGCGTAATAAGGAGGCATTTCCTTGCGTGTGGCCGTGGAACCAGCTGTCAGCCTCTCCACCTATAGTCCACTTCAGATGCATGTCAGTCGCTGACCATGTTGACCAGACTGCGCCGAGAGCACCAGGGCGGTGGACGATGGCGAGGCCTAGGAAGGGAACGACACGGAGGCAGGGAAGACTCGGCAGTTGTTTCCCACGTGGAAGGGAGTACGACTGTACGAGGGTTTACTGGTTCGTCTACCGTCGCCGGAGAATAACAGCAGGTGTGGGTGAGTAGAGGGATGGCTAGGCCAGCGATGGGAGTACGGTGGGGCGGTGAGGCCTGCGTGGCAGCAGAGCCGGCCGCAGGGAGGAGGGAGCAGGCAGTACCGCCGGCGCTTGTTTGAGCGGCTGGAGCAGGAAGAGCCGAGATTGAAGAAGCACGATGGCCGTTGGATGGCCATCCAACAGTCACTGCTTGTACGTCAACCTTTTTTAGGAAAGCCTCAAATCTATGGAAAACAGCATACAACCCATCTGCCATTATTTCTAATAATTTACAGCCCATTTGCTAATTCTTAAGGTTTTTTTGGAGCTATATTTTTTTTGTTAGCATTACAGCCCATATTGTGGGCACGGTTAAAAAATTATATGAAATTGCTTTTAATCCTGAAATTTTGAATCACATTCAAAATGATTTTAAAAATAAATCTGTATCAATATAAAATCCAACAAATTGTCCACGCATAAAAATAAATGCAATTTAAAACCTCGAAATGAAAAAAAGATATTTGAAACTAATTGCCAGTTTGATGTGTTTTAAAAATGTACAACCCATTTCTCATTACTGATAGGCCATTTTCTCGGCCAGCCAAATGAAGCTCTCCTTGTCTTGAAAGATTTGCAGCCCAACAGGCCCGAGAAAGCGATTTACTTGGCAAATCACAAAAAAACTGGGTTGTGGCCGTGGACCCAGCTGTCAGCCTCTCCACGTACAGTACTCTTCCGATGGAAGTCGTTCCTTGACCACGTTGACCACGCCGCATGGAGAGCACCACGGCGGTGGACGACGGCGAGGCCTAGGAAGGGGACGACACGGAGCCGGGGAAGACGCGACAATGGATGCCCAAGCGGAGACGAGTACGAGAGTTCACTGGTTTGGCTGCGGCGTGAGGGTGCCGTCGCCACAGAATAACAGGGGGTGTGGGTGAGTAGAGGGATGCCCTGGGCCAGCGGTGGGAGTAGTAGGGGGTGGTGAGGCCTCCGCAACATCACATCCGGCCACGAGAGGCAGGAGCACGGGACACGACCGGCGCTGCTTTGGGCGGCTGGAGCAAGAAGACCAGAGGTTGAAGAAGCACTATGGCCGTTGGATGGACATCGTACGGTCACTAGAGGTAGAATAGTTCATATTGACTAAGTTGACAAAGCCCTCCATCCTCGTCAACTTAGTAGGCCCACAAGTCAGCCACCCACTATGGTGGGTCCCATCTAGCAGGGGGTATTCATTTTTGTGTGCGTAATAAGGAATCACTTCCTTGCGTGCGAAGATATAGCTGGTGGGTCTGACCTGTCAGCGGGGGGAACGTTTTTTTCACCAAATACAGAAGCCCTTGCCACATACAGTCCATGTACAGTGCGTAATAAGGAGGAACTTTCCTTTCGTGCGACCATGCACCTTGTGGGTCCCAGCCGTCAGGCTCTCCATGTACAGTCCTCTTCCGACGACTCTCCTTTGCTGACCACGCTTCACCGAGTGCACCGAGGCGGTGGTCGGCGATGAGGCCCCAGACTGGAATGACCTAGAGATGGGGAAGACGCGGCAGTGGAGTCGCAGACGGAGAGGAGTGGGAAACTTGACTGGTTCAGGTGCGGGGTGGGCCTACACTCGACAGAGAATAACAGGAGGTGCAGAGTGGAGGGATGGCCTGGCCATCGGTGGGGTAGCGTTTCGCTGAGGAGCGCAAAACAACGCCACTGGACGTTGAAGGCTGGAGCAGGCGGTTCCGGCAGCGCTGTGGGAAGAAGACGAGAGATTGAAGAAGAATGTCGGCCGTTGGATGTAAATCCAACGCCTTCTTAGTCTTCGACCTACTGGCCCATATGTCAGCCAGTCCATTTGTTTTTTAGTCCATTTGGTGGGCTGGGTGAAACAATGATGTAGCATCTATGCAGCCCGTTTAAATCCCATTTGCATTTTTCTGGAAATCCGCGGACTTGCTGGGCTGGCTGAAAATATCTTGTTGGGCTAGACGGAGAAATGTTATAAAAACATAAACTCATGATTGCATGTCTATTACTGCATTGGTCAGTAAAATCTTTGCAAGCTTATATATGCAATCACTAGGAGTTAACTTGCCAAGTTATATATAAACAATTATTAATATTATTTTGTAAGAACTTTCAACTTACGAAATAAAATGTCATTTAAATTTGATGAGTTAATAGTATGTGGGGTATTTTTTTTAGGGTAGATGTTGGACAGTTGAGTTGGTTCTAGGGAAAAGTACTGGGAGAAAACTCAGTTTACATCAAAAAAGAAAGTGGGAGAAAGTTCAGAGTCCTGTTGGGTCCACCTGAGGAGGGGAATATGTTGGGAGGAAGGAGATTCAAAGCACAGCAGCCGAGTAAACTAGTTTTTTTTAACGGACAAGTGAACTAGTTACATACATAAGCAAATAGCCACTAAAAAAGCAATCAGGTTAATGGGTTCTTAAAAGAAATATTTCGGACAAAACAGATAATTACGACACATAGGCTAATGCATGAAACACTCAGATGATAAAGGTGCTTATAAACAGATAAAGTACAACATCTAGTCCTTCCTGGCACGCTTGATCATGACGCTACGGCTGTCCGTGTACTCGTCGGTTACGGGAAGCAGACACGCCCTCATGTCCAAGATTTTCCTGTACATGTCGTAGCATGCATATGCGTCCTTGGCCGTGTAGGTTATGTAGGCTAGATTCAGAGGTACCTCCCATGTGTTCAGGTCATCTTCTTTCATGTTGGCGTATCATGGGTCGATGATGGTCTCAGCGAGGTCAACCACGAAGTCCTTCTCCTGCTCGTTGCTGATGATCTTGTATTGCTTCTGGATGCCGACAAGCTTGTTGCACCAGATGGCCGAATCGTCGCATTCTTCCTTCTCTCCACCATAGCAAAGGTGCAGTCGGCGCTGCCGATGAAACAGGCGAATGCTCCAGAACCTGGTATCGAGGCGAGGCAGAGCTTCACCGAGCCCGTATCGTTGGTGTACATCACATTCAACTTGGTGCAGCCATAGGACTGAACGGAAAACTCAAAGGGGAACTCCTTGCTGAAGTTCATATCCAGCAGGCTCACCCCTCGGATCGCTATTGGTGTCTTTTCGAGTGAACGAGTGTGTAGGCGGCGACATCAGTTCGTTTTTCAGCTCTTGGGGAACTGGATTCAATAGTAAACTGAGTGTGTACAGGCGACAATAGTTACTACCCCTCCCTCATACGCTGCACGCCCGGCAGAAGATGCACCCTCGGTGCATTCAAACGCCTCCATTAAGAAACCTACTCCGGCCACACGTCGGTTCACGAGCGGGTCTGTATTGGTACGGTAATAACAAGAGTTAGTGGTCACTTTACTTAAATTTAATTAGCTTTAATAGAAATTTATACTTAAAACAAGCAATGCATTGGCTCGTTCTATCAGTGCCACAGGATCAACATGCACAATAATTAGAATTATTATTCTCAGGATGCACACGATCAGCACATTTGTCGTACTTTCATAAAGATAAAACTACCAAGTTTGAACTGTTTGTTATGGTTGTTGTCCTCTGAATCATCATGCCGTGTTTCCCAGCTTGCAAGATTCAGAACCAACAAATAAGATCCAAATCATAAGTACAACAAAGATGCCTACACATCTCATTGATTCCCATCTTGCAATATTCAGAACCAACAAATAAGATTCAAATAATAAGTACAACAAAGATGCCTACACATTTCATTGATTCCCAGCTTGCAAGATTCAGAACCAACCCATTAGAGCCTTTTGATAAAGTGAATGTCGGGATTAAATCCATCTTGGCTAGCCATGTGTAGGACCTTGAAGTATGTCTAGACGGAGGGGGGGGGGTTATTAGACTACTTGACCAATTAAAAACTTAGCCTTTTCCCAATTTTAGAGTTTGGCAGATTTTAGCTATCCCAGGACAAGTCAAGCAATCATCACACAATTCAAGCAAGCATGCAAAGAGTATATAGGCAGCGGAAATTAAAGCATGCAACTTGCAAGAAAGTAAAGGGAAGGGTTTGGAGGATTCAAACGCAATTGGAGACACGGATGTTTTTGGCGTGGTTCCGATAGGTGGTGCTATCGTACATCCACGTTGATGGAGACTTCAACCCACGAAGGGTAACGGTTGTGCGAGTCCACAGAGGGCTCCACCCACGAAGGGTCCACGAAGAAGCAACCTTGTCTCTCCCACCATGAGCGTCGCCCACGAAGGACTTGCCTCACTAGCGGTAGATCTTCACAAAGTAGGCGATCTCCTTGCCCTTACAAACTCCTTGGTTCAACTCCACAATCTTGTCGGAGGCTCCCAAGTGACATCTAGCCAATCTAGGAGACACCACTCTCCAAGAAGTAACAAATGGTGCGTTGATGATGAACTCCTTGCTCTTGTGCTTCAAATGATAGTCTCCCCAACACTCAACTCTCTCTCATAGGTTTTGGATCTGGTGGAAAGAAGATTTGAGTGGAAAGCAACTTGGGGAAGGCTAGAGATCACGATTCATATGGTAGGAATGGAATATCTTGGCCTCAACACATGAGTAGGTGGTTCACTCTCAGAAATGTTAAGTTGGAAGTGTAGGTTTGTTCTGATGGCTCTCTCCACGAATGAAGAGGAGGTGGAGGGGTATATATAGCCTCCACACAAAATCTAACCGTTCCACACAATTTACCAAACTCGGTGGGATCGAATCATCAAACTCGGTCGAACCGATTTAGTAAACCTAGTGACCGTTAGGATTTTCGGTGGGACCGAAATGCAACTCAGTAAGACCGATATGGTTAGGGTTAGGGCATAATGTAATCTCGGTAAGACAGATTACACAAACTCGGTGAGACCGATTTTTGTAATAAGCTTTCCAGAGAGTTGGTCAGGTAAACTCGGTGGGACCGATTTGCTCTTTTCGGTGAGACTGAAATGTTACAAAAGGGAAACAGAGAGTTTACATTGCAATCTCGGTGGGACCGATCGCTCACTTCGGTTAGACCGAAACGTTACAAAGGGAAACATAGAGATTACAATCCCATCTTGGTGAGACCGAGATCCCTATCGGTAGGACCGATTTGCCTAGGGTTTGTGGCAGTGGCTATGACATTAGAACTCGGTAGTGCCAGATAGGAAGAATCGGTGTGACCGATTTTGGCTTTAGGTTTAGGTCATTTGTGGATGTGAGAAAGTAGTTGAGGGTTTTTGGAGCATATCACTAAGCACATGAAGCAAGAGGCTCATTAAGCAACACCTCATCCCTCCTTGATAGTTTTGGCTTTTCCTATAGACTCAATGTGATCTTGGATCACTAAAATGTAAAATGAAGAGTCTTGAGCTTTTGAGCTTGAGCCAATCCTTTGTCATTTGTATTTTGAGGGATCCACTTTCATCATCCATGCCATGCCATTCATTAAGCTTTCCTGAAATAATAGTCTTGGAATAGTATTAGCTCAATGAGCTATATGTTGTTATGAATTACCAAAACCACCTAGGGATAGTTGCACTTTCAATCTCCCCCTTTTTGGTAATTGATGACAACATATAGATCAAAGCTTCGACAAATGATAATAAGATTGAAAAACATCGTCGCTTTGAGAAGTATGTGATAAGCAAGAGCTCCCCCTAAATTTGTGCATAGTTTAAGATTTGCTTTGGACTGCAAATGCACAATGAATTAGGCTCATGGGTTACTCTTCCATGTCACATACATCTTGGTGGAGCGCTCAAAATCATAAAGATTGAATACATGCACTCATCACCAAGCAAAGTGAATGATCACATATGGATAGATAAGATAATATCATCAAACATGCATAAGTGTAGCTTATGATCAAACACATGATCATCAATGTCTCACAAAAAACAGCATAGTATCTCAAGCAATCAAAAGCAAACAAAGTTTAACCACCAAAGCAAGAGAGAACAAAAGCAACACTCTCTCTCTCGAAGCCGATGATCTATACATTTTTCTCCCCCTTTGGCAACAAGTTACCAAAAAGTTCATAGAAAATGCATAGTGCTAGATCGACTCTCAGGCTTGATCTTCTGGTGGTGGTGTAGAGATGGCTCCTTGGACGAAGGCTTCAGTTGAAGTAGAGGGAGCTGGAGGAGTTGGTGCTGGAGCTGGTTGCACTGGAGCTGTAGGAGCTGTAGCTGGTGCAGATGATGTGGCTCTGGTGTCTGGCACAGGCACTGCAGCTGACCTCTGAGCTCTAGGCACTCTGGCAAATACATTAGTGGTAGTCTTGCCCTTCCTCTCCTACATGTCATCCCGTAGCTGCTCCACAACTGACTGAATCTCAGTTACTTTGACATCTAGATCATAGAAGTTTTTTTCCATGATTCTTTCCAAGATCTGCTGATTTTGAATGAGGGTGGCCAATCCCTTCTCAATCCTCAGTGTTGATGCTATCAAGTAACCAAGCTGCTCCTGCTTGTTCTTTAGAAAGTACTCAGATGCCTCCTCTTGAGTTGGCATCTTGGCAGACTTCTCTTTCCTTGCCTTCTCCTTCTTCTCTTGAGCTTGTACTGATGATGGTTCATTCTCATTCATGACAACCTGATTGTCCTCAAAGTCTGGGTAAAGAGGAAAATGTTCCTTATCCAATAGATATTTTCCTGTGCCCATCTTTGAGTTAATCTCCTGAATCTGAGGGGCATATCCACAGCTTCTCTTTTGATCTGCTGCTATCCTCTTAATGGTCTCAACCATAAGGCTCATGACCTTGAATTTCTGAGGCACATCAAACAAATGCAACATGTTGATCGCATGCCCTCTAATCATGTTGTGGTCACCAGACTTAGGCAACAGAGTGTGCCTTAGGATGCAGTTGATTGTTGGCAGCCCTGACAGAAGAAAGTGGACTGACCCAAACTTATGTGTCTCAATGGCTTTGTCTGGGATCTCCTTGTACATATGTGCCATGGAATTGTGGTCCATCTTCTTCTTGGCATAGACATCCAAGTCATCTTCACTCTCCTTTGAGGTATTGATCAGTTTTGCCCACTCCTCAATGGTTGACTGGTACCTTGTACCTTCAGACATCCAAATTATCCTCCCATCTAGATAGAAGTGTGCTGTGGAGTAGAATTTCATAATGAGTTCATCATTCCAGTTGGTGAGCTTTTGCCCAACAAAATCTGCAACTCCACAAGCAACAAAACTATCTTGCACTCCAGGATAGTGTTCTTCATTTTCTTTCATGTAGGTCCAGTCGATCCACCTCATATCACACACTATGGGCTTCTTGTCGAACAAAATTGTCTCATAGAAGTCCCGTTGTTCCTTTGTATGGAACTTGTAATCAACAGCAGTCCTTCTCCTTGTGGCATATGGATCTGTCATCCTCCATAGCCTCAACCCTGAGTCTCTTCTGATGTTCATGTCCTCAGCCACAGGATGGGCATCATTATGGTCTGGTATCTTGGGCTTGAGCTTCCTCAGGACTTGTCCTTCTTCATCTTCCTCATCTGCAACTTCAGGCACTGGGGCCTTATTCTTCTCAGCAACTGGAATACTCCTGGTATTCCTCTTTGGTGCAAGCTTGGGCTTGGGGGTAGCTTTGGGTGCTTCCTTGGGCTTTGATGTTGCAGCCCCTGACTTAATTGCATCACCCATAAGCTTTTGTGCCTTGGGTGCTGGTGCAGCAACCTCTTCTTCCTCTTCCATCATGGAAGGTTGCCCAACAATTCTGGCTATGGTCTTTTTGACCCTTTCTTTCCTTTTCTTTCATTCTGTAGCAGGCTCTTTGGGATCAGACTTCTCAGGCACTTGAGTAGATCCTCTGACCTTCAGCATAGGTGTCCTCTTGGCAGGAACCTTCCTATTGGGTCCAGGTTTAGTGGTCTTGGTTGAGCCATACTCCTTCTTGAGCACTACCTTCTTGGAAGTAGCCTCATCCTGTTCTGCTCTATAATCCTCATCCTCAGTATCTGAGGTTCTCTTCTTCCTTGTCCTGGTGGCAGCTTTAGGCAGGTTGCTTGGGGTGCTCCTGCTGCCTTCATCTGAAGTTCTAGAGGGACTAAGGCCCTCACTCATGTGCATCTGCTCTTCTGACCTGTTCTGACTATCACTTTGGTCTGACATGCTGCAAATCACTGATTGCTGACCCTGTGAAGAGTTATAGATGAGATAGAGTGGATGAGCATCACAAAATGCAGAGATTTTTGTAAAAGAATGATTCAAAAATTCAGTTTTAGTTTTCCACAGAAAGCATTTCGGATCAACCGATTTTCAAACTCGGTGATACCGAAGCAGTTTTGGAACCTAAACTGATGAACTCGGTTGGACTGAGTCACAGTTTGGTGGCACCGAGACTGCTAGGGTTTCACAAAGTCCTAAAATCGGTCTCACCGATTAGCAATTCTCGGTCAGACCGAGAGTTACTAGTGCAATGGCATTAGCCAAATTGGTGGGACCGAGTTTTTCAACTCGGTGAGCCCGAGATGGTTTCGGCGGAAACCTAACCCTAAATTTTCAAATCTCATCTAATCTAAGGATTGCATTGTCTGGATAGGAGTGTTTCAATCGTGGCAAGAATCATTAAGAACACAATGTGCTAGGAATCGGACGAGGATAGCACTGTGATCGAGTTCATACCCTGACTTGGCGATGAACTCGCTACGGCGGCAACGGCGGGGGTGAAATCCGTTGATGGCGGCGAAGACCAGCGACAGGAGGCGGCTGGCGATGAGGAGACGATTCGGAGACCCTGATGGCAGAGCAAGCTATTGTGCGGGCGAAGAGGTTCGGAGAAATTTCCAAATTTTTGCCCGTGACTATATATAGCCCGACCCTGTCGGTGTGACCGAGTGGAACAACTCGGTGGCACCGAGATGCATAACTATGTACAGTTACAGCAACTCGGTGTGACCGAAAAGTTCAAATCGGTTGCACCGAGATTGAAAACCTAGATCGACTTAGTGATCTCGGTGGGACCGAAATGGAGGAATCGGTCAGACCGAGAATCACAAAGAAGTTTTGGAAGTTTAAGTCTATGACGAATCGGGGACTCCGAGTGCTCCTCACACAGAGTGGTTCGAATCTGACTTGATCAAATTTTGTGATGTAGCATGAATAGAGTTTGAGACGAGAAAAGCATAGATAGCTAGAGAAGGTTCTTAGGCATTCTTGTCCATCCACTTGGCAAAAATAAAAAAGAACCAAACAATCAAAACAACAAGTGGATGTCCTCGAATGAGTAAAATATGCACCAACACGCTCACACAATAAGATGGCAAATGAAATATGTGGCAAAACATGCACAACCAATTCTAGCATCTATCAAAACAATTGGCGATGACTAGGTCATCTATATATGAGTATATTGACTTAGGAGTCAAATGAAAACATTTGATCATAGGTCATACTCATCGTTTAAGCTTAAGTGGGGTTACCACTTTTACATAATGCATTGATGTGTTCACACCATTAGAGTTGCTTTGAATCAATTCTTAGAGTTAAGCTCCCCCTAGATGTGAGATCCCCTTTTAGAGAGATGAACTAACCTTGGGTTTTGTCGATGATGACTTCATGTAGGTATTGAAGATGTGGATGCTCAAGGTTGATGTAGTTCATTTGGAGCAATCCTTTGGAGTGAGTTGCACTTTCAACATACCTACATGTGTTAGTCCCACAAGGAACAAACAAGAATATCCATAGACATAGAGTGATGCACACACAAGATAATGTCCATGAAATCAATAGGTTACCTTGTCCCTTGCCTTACCAACATGAGGGTTTGTGACTCCTTGAACTAGAGCAAGATGTGGAAGTTGATTGCACTTGTAGTTGCCAAAAAGATATGAGTGAAGAATGTTGGCGGAGTCACCCTCAAGAACTCTCTAGTTCTTCTTCTTCGGGATCCACATCATCTTGATGGGAATCCTTGGAGTTGTAGTTGTACTTGATGAAGTAGAACTTGACGTAGTCTTGGGAACCCACTTGACCGAGACCTTAGGTGCTTCTTCAAATGCATCAATCTCTTCTTGAAGCTTCTCCTTGCCTTTGTTCTTGTGGTCTTGTGGTGGAAGATCATCTTGTGCTTGTGTTCCTTTGAAGGAAGTAGGATCATACTTCTCTTGTTGAGGAACACACTTCGTCTTGGGGTATTGATCTTCTTCCCACTCAACTCCATTGGCATTGAACTTTCGTTCAAAACCAACACCTTGATTCTTCCGGTGCCTTCCTTGCTTGCGTACAATTTCCTCGAATTGCTTACTCCCGGCAAGGCTCTTGTAAACACCTTTCTCTATAATTCCCTTCAATAAGCTATTTTCTTGCTCAAGTGTAACTTGGCTAAGAGAATCATTAGTGGAATGAAGAGAACTACTAGAAGCAACAATATTGGATTTGACATTATCATTGTTACTACTAGAGGAAGTATCTTTCTTGTACTGGTTACTAGACTTGACTTGAGGCATGTAAGTAGATAAGAGTAAACGCTTGGCAATGTAAGAAGAACTTTTCTTGCGGAGATCATCATTGATTGCTTTTAAGAACTCATGCTCTTGCTCAAGATTGAGCTTTTCAAAGCATAATTTCTCATGAGCCCTTAAAAGTTCTCGATGATCTTCGAAGATAGTTTCATGAGCCAACTTAAGAGTGTTTAGTTCTTTAGTTAGAAGCTCAATCTTCTCCTTATCATTGTCATTCGTTTTATCTTGATTAGCATGATTAATTGACGTTTCATCGTAGTATTCATCACTAGAGTTGTCAACAAGTAAATCATCATCCACAAGCAAGTCATCTTCATCACTATTGAAATCAACATACTCGGGATGCGTTACCTTTGGACCTTTGGCCATGAAGCATCTTCCAATTCCTTCATTTGGTGAATCAAATATGTCATAGGAGTTGGTTGACACAAGTGCTAGACCGGCAACACCTTCATCTTGAGTATATTCGGAGTCAAAGTGATAGCTTCTCTTGGAGTGATTGTCGGAGTCGGAACCGGATACCCATTCACCAACATGAGCTTCATGTCTTCGTTTTGTGTAGCTCCTTGATGACTTGTCCTTCCTTTCCGAATCCTTGCTTCTCCGTGAGGGTCTTCGTTCATAACGATCATCTCTCCTCCTCCTCTCTCTTGGCGGTGATTCTTCTCTTTTGCTTCTTCTTTTTGGAGAATCTTCTCTTCTTTTGTAGGGTGTCGTACACTCATTGGAATAGTGTCCGGGTCTCCCACAATTGTAGCAATTTCGCTCTCGACTAGAAGATCTTTTGTCATTGTAGGACCTTGAGTTGGAGCTTCTTTCTTTGCTTCAACTCTTGTAGAATTTGTTGAAGTTCTTCACCATTAAGCTCAATTCTTCATTGAAGGTTTGTTTCTCACTTGATGATGTGGGGGCTTCACATGAGGCTTTGTAAGCACCATTTGACTTGTTGTGAAGTTCCTCCTTATCCTTAAGTGACATCTCATGAGCAACAATTTGTCTAATGACTTCTGTTGGCTTGAGATCTTTGTAGTTTGGCATCATTTGGATCAATGTGCACACGGTATCATACTTTCCATCCAATGCTCTTAGGATTTTCTTGATGATGAATCTGTCGGTCATCTCTTCACTCCCTAAGTCGGCAATCTCATTTGCGACACCTTCACCATCCTTCATTTTGAACTTGTCAAGCTGACTTTGGAGCACATCCAACTTGGATTCCTTGACGGAGTCGGTACATTCATGCATATCAATCAAAGTATCCCAAATTTCCTTTGCATTCTCAAGACGGCTGATTTTGTTGAATTCTTCGGGGCACAATCTGTTGATGATGATATCACAAGCTTGAGCGTTGTACTGCAGCATCTTCAATTCTTCTGAATTAGCTTCATGGTTCGGCTCTCTCCCATCAAAGAATTCACCTTGCAAGCCAATACAAATAATTGCCCAAACGGCGGGGTTATGTCCGAGAATATGCATTTTCATCTTATGCTTCCAACTAGCAAAATTAGTACTATCAAAGTAAGGACCTCTATGGTGATAATTTCCCTCACTAGACGCCATACTCTCCTAGGTTGTGAAACCAAGGCTATGACCACCAAAAGCTATGGAAATCAAAGCAAATGGAGACAAAAGCTCTTATACCACTTGTAGGACCTTGAAGTATTTCTAGAGGGGGGGTGATTAGACTACTTGACCAATTAAAAACTTAGCCTTTTCCCAATTTTGGAGTTTCGCAGATTTTAGCTATCTTAGGACAAGTCAAGAAATCATCACACAATTCAAGCAAGCATGCAAAGAGTATATAAGCAGCAGAAATTAAAGCATGAAACTTGCAAGAAAGTAAAGGGAAGGGTTTGGAGGATTCAAACACAATTGGAGACACGGATGTTTTTAGCGTGGTTCCGATAGGTGGGGCTATCGTACATCCACGTTGATGGAGACTTCAACCCACGAAGGGTAACGGTTGCGCGAGTCCATGGAGGGCTCCACCCACGAAGGGTCCACGAAGAAGCAACCTTGTCTATCCCACCATGGCCGTCGCCCACGAAGGACTTGCCTCACTAGCGGTAGATCTTGACGAAGTAGGCGATCTCCTTGCCCTTACAAACTCCTTGGTTCAACTCCACAATCTTGTCGGAGGATCCCAAGTGACACCTAGCCAATCTAGGAGACACCACTCTCCAAGAAGTAACAAATGGTGCGTTGATGATGAACTCTTTGCTCTTGTGTTTCAAATGATAGTCTCCCTAACACTCAACTCTCTCTCATAGGTTTTGGATCTCGTGGAAAGAAGATTTGAGTGGAAAGAAACTTGGGGAAGGCTAGAGATCAAGATTCATATGGTAGGAATGGAATATCTTGGCCTCAACACATGAGTAGGTGGTTCTCTCTCAGAAATGGTAAGTTGGAATTGTAGGTTTGTTCTGATGGCTCTCTCCATGGATGAAGAGGAGGTGGAGGGGTATATATAGCCTCCACACAAAATCTAACCGTTACACACAATTTACCAAACTCGGTGGGATTGAATCATCAAACTCGGTCGAACCGATTTAGTAAACCTAGTGACCGTTAGGATTTTCGGTGGGACCGAAATGCAACTCGGTAAGACCGATATGGTTAGGGTTAGGGCATAACGTAATCTCGGTAAGACCGATTACACAAACTCAGTGACACCGATTTTGGTAATAAGCTTTCCATAGAGTTGGTCAGGTAAACTCGGTGGGACCGATTTGCTCTTTTCGGTGAGACCGAAATGTTACAAAAGGGAAACAGAGAGTTTACATTGCAATTTTGGTGGGACCGATTGCTCACTTCGGTTAGACCAAAACGTTACGAAGGGAAACAGAGAGATTACAATCCCATCTTGGTGAGACCGAGATCCCTATCGGTAGGACCGATTTGCCTAGGGTTTGTGGCAGTGGCTATGCCATTAGAACTCGGTGGCGCCGGATAGGAAGAATCGGTGTGACCGCTTTTGGCTTTAGGTTTAGGTCATTTGTGGATGTGAGAAAGTAGTTGAGGGTTTTTGGAGCATATCACCAAGCACATGAAGCAAGAGGCTCATTAAGCAACACCTCATCCCTCCTTGATAGTATTGGCTTTTCCTATAGACTCAATGTGATCTTGGATCACTAAAATGTAAAATGAAGAGTCTTGAGCTTTTGAGCTTGAGCCAATACTTTGTCATTAGTATTTTGAGGGATCCACTTTCATCATCCATGCCATGCCATTCATTAAGCTTTCCTGAAATAATAGTCTTGGAATAGTATTAGCTCAATGAGCTATATGTTGTTATGAATTACCAAAACCACCTAGGGATAGTTTCACTTTCACCATGTCATACAATCGAAGAACTTGGCAAATTCTCTTGGCCGTCACAACATCTGTAGTTGAGTATTCCTGTTTGCACAACACAAACAAGGAGACAGGAGAGCATGAATTTGCTTTAATAGCAGCCTCCTTGAACTCATCGTGCAGCTCCACTAGGATGAGGTCTTCCTGGAGTTCCAAGATTCAAGTCACGCGCCTTTTTCTGTAGTTCACCTGAAATGAAGCAAAGATTGCATCATTCAGCTAGCAAGAAGTACTTGCTCTCGTGAGCTGGTAGGTTCTTCTTTAGTAGTTGCACTAAAATTGAGGAACATTAAGGTTGGCCCATCCGGCTCATGTAAGGTGCAACTATAATTTTCTTATCCTTTTGTGCAGTTCCACTATAATAAAGTGCCATTATGGTGACAGTGACGGCTCCATCTTGCAAAGGCTTATAAAATGTTGCACGAGATTATCAGCAGAACTTGACGAAGATTTTGGAAACTCCAATCACCATTTTGCGCAGTTCCACCAAAATTGAGAGATGTTGCCCACGTGACATTTTAGTTGAACTGCACAAGACACTCATTCCAAAAAAAGTGTTTTGTGCAGTTCACCAAAAGGTCACAATAGCAACAAGGTGAAATGGATATCCCTATCTGCACAAAAAGATAGAAAGTAAACAGTTGCTGGTCAATAAGAATATACGAAACATATACAAAATGAAAAGAAGCATCTTAATTATGTTCGTGGCAATCACGCAAGGACAGTAGAAATTTTAAAACGTCAGCAATGCTTCATGTTACCATAAGCATTACGATCAACAATGAGATTCCTCAAATATGGGATTACTTTAATGGTGTCATTGCTTGTTTACCAGACACAGTAAATCAACAACAGCTAAAGAGTTGGTTTAAGGGCATGGGACCATGGGGACACCAGGACACTCAGCAGCGTAAAGGAGCAACATACTTATCATACTGGGGAAAACAGCAGGATTGCCATTTGTAACATAGTTTAATTGCATCTTATCACTGGAGGCATTAGATTAACAATAACACTGGTTAGACATGTCCCTAAGGTAACAATGTGATTGCTTCATTTTACATGCGCCCTTACATTAACAACAACAAAAGGTTGGTATAAGGACATGCGACAGTGGACGCATCAGCACAATGTACCTACAAGGAGGCATAAAGTGGTGATGCCGATTTTGTTCATGCTATGTGAGGGCAGCAAACCTAATCCTGGAGACCTTGTACTATGTGAGGGTAGCAAATCTAATCCTGGAGACCTTTTACTATGTGAGGGCAGCAAATCTAATCCTAGAGACCTTTTACTATGTGAGGGAAGCAAATCTAATCCTGAGACCTTTTACTATGTGATGGCAGCAAATCTAATCATGGACATACTTTGTTGACTTGTCCACCAGCCGCCATTTTCTATCCTTTTTTCAACCAAAAATAGATTTGTTCCTTATCCAGTTTGTACTGCATTTTCCCATTATTTCCCTTTTCAACCAAGAGACCGGTTGGGTATCCGGTCTCTACTACTTTCACCATATTATTTTCTCTTTGAATCAAGTTCTAGATTCGTGCTACAACTTCCCCCCTTTCTTTGTCGTTTGAACAAAGCCCTAGATTCAAATGCATGAACTAGCTTTACCTCTAATAATACTAAAAATTTAGGTGGCTTTGGAAGAGATGATGGTAGTAGAAAAAGATGCACATGCAGACATGTGAGGAGCTGGGGCAGTAGAACAAGTCCTCTTTCGAAGAACTTATACCTGAGGGTCGCTGGGACATCGACGGCGGCAGGTCGGATCCGCGGACAATACGGCAGGGAGGAAGAAGGGTCGGAGGACCTCCCGAGTCGGCGCTGTGTCAGAGAGAACGACACGGGAAGAGGATCGGGCCCCTCCGGCAGCTGTGGGTTTCCTCCCTCGGTGGCGATAACCGTGTGAACAATGCACCTTTTAGTCCTCTACACACACCGACCGAAGGGATCCGGCCAGACCTGTGACCAGCGGTGAGCAGAGAGAAAATGTCGCTACCGCTGTCTTGTTTATATCTGGAGAGGATGAGAGAATGAAGAGAGCAACCCTAGTAAAGCAAGCGCTCAGGCCCCTGCGTCCATATATAGTGGAGTGATTATCTTTTTTCTCTCCACAACAAGCATTTCAATTTGTGTACGTGGCATTAAAGAAAATAAACTCTCTATTTAAGGTGACTACTGTACGACTCCTACTTACTACTAGTAGTACTACAGTATTGTTCACTTGTGCTCCCCGCCCCTCCATTCATTGAACAACCCCACGGGTGAATAAACATACAGTAAGTACTTTATATAGAACGAACAAGCTCGAACTATTTTCGCGTAGTTAAAAATTGAGGGCGGGGCTTTTCCCGGGCAGTACGCGCGGCAGTTTTCAGGTAGGCGGTTTGACAGAGAGGCGAGGAGGGTGAGCGAGTGGCGGATTCTCAAACATACTGCTGGAAAGGTCGGGCTGTGCGATTTGACGGCGTGTTACTGCTAGAAAGACTTGTGATATGACCACTCACTATAGTCATGAATTACTGGCGCTCCGACCGGGGTGATGCCCCCCTTCCGTTCCGCGCTCTAATCTGGTGCATGACACGTCAACCCGGATGCTGGCTCTCCCACATGTCGGAGTAGTAAGAAGGAGCAAAGAATGATGAGGTATATACTAGTACTATACTACTCCCTGAGTTCCTAAATATAAGTCTTTGGAGAGATTTCACTATGGACCACATACGAAGAAAAATGAGTGAATCTACACATAAAATGCATCTATATACATCCGTATGTGGTCCACAGTGAAAAATCTACGAAGACATATATTTAGGAACAGAGGGAGTACTACTCAGGTCGGAGGAGTGTGAACCACGGCAGCCCAGTGAACCAGCAGTGCGAACCACGACAGCCCAGGGAACCAGCAGTGTGAACCATGGTAGCCCAGTGAACCAGCAGTAGAAAACAATGTGGTGATATGGCCATAAAAACAATGTGCTACGGTCCACACTTTAGCATGTATAGTAACACTCCTCTTTGTTTGGATCCCTGAGTTAGAGCTAGTTTGGGTTGAAATAACCTGAAATTATTGAAACAAGAGGGGTTAGTTTGAGCTAGTTTGCTCTAACCCAGCTAAAAAAACTAGCCCGGTGGAGAGGTTCTAATTGGGTTAGTTATCCTCTGGCCCACTAAAAGAGAACTAAAAAAATCTCCCCTGCCAGCACCAGATCGCTCCCCCCTCTCGCACGACTCTTCTCTGTTCCCCATAGGGCCGCCCGCCCAAGCGCCGCTCGCCCTCTCTCTCCTCCACCCGTCCTGTCCTTCCGGCCTCCGCCGCCCTACTCCGGCCGCCCTCTCCATCCAGCCTTCAAAGGTCACCCCGCTCCCCCTTCACCAGTCGTTTTTCTCCCTTTGTCGTGCGCGGCAGCGGTGCATCTACCGGGGAGGTCGCAAGAGGGGTGAGTTTGTTCGTTCCTTCTCTGTCTCACGGCCATATCATTGATCTTGCTTGCTCTAGCGCTAATTCTGATTTGGAAAAGTAGATCCTGATCAAACTTGGTATAGATTAGTGGTGCACGCATGGAATTGTTTGAAGCTGCTTGAGGAGGTAATAAATCTTTCTAGAGGCCCAAAGATTCATTTCACCTTTCTAGTGTGACAGCCTGGTTTTTGCCCTCTTTTTCTTTGCTTGATTTTCAGCTGAGTTGATTTTGAATTTGGAGTTTTGAATCATTTCATTTGGACTTAGCCACTTGGGTATCCCTTGATTTTCACCCAAGTATTCCCTCTCCCCCTCTAAACCATCATTTCACCCCTGGCCAACCCAACAATATTGCTTGGAATATTTTTCTTAAATGAAAAATATTCATTTTTGCCTCCAAAACCCTAGCTAACTCCTTGAGCTCCAAAGCAACCCTAATTTCTCTTGCCCCCAAAATCCTGAGAAAAATCGCAAATATTCTTTGAACCCTAGGGCACATTTCTGAGCAAAAATATTTCACCACTCTTTGGAGTATTTTGGCTATAGAAAATAAAATCACTTCTAGGCTGAAATGGTAGTTTCTACAGCAACTACCTTTTTACTAGCTCCAATGTAGCTGGTTCTCCCCGAGCTTATTTACCTTAGTAAGAGTCAGTAAAACCCCAAATCTCAACCCTTGGATCCCTGTGGTTTGACCATAGTAACTCTCCAAAGTTTCTGTCCAGTAACTTAACCTCATCACCATTTTACTTCTACTGCACCTGGAACCAACCCGAGCCATGTTAACACCTCAGTTTACCAAGGACTACACGCTAGACATCCTTGTTAGTGCGTACGTGGCCTGATGTCAAAGTCCATGCGGTGACCGCATTCGTCCAAGCGTGCTCGCATGCCAAGCGCGCGCTCTGCGCGTCGCCAGCGCCTCTGTTGAGCGCGTGCTCGCTGGTCGGCCGGCCAGAGCGTGCCACCCCTCGCCACCATCCTCGTCTCCACCCCCATAACTCCACCCTACCACTCGCCAACGCCGGAGCTCGCCGCAGCGAGCACATGCACGGTCCGGCCAACGGCATAGTGCGCGCGCACTGTGTTCGTCTCTTTCCCCCTCGTTCCTGTGCTCGTCCTCGCCCGCGTACAGTGGCTGCGTGACCTCTGTCGCCTTCTCCATCGCTCTCTGGCACCGTTCATCGCTGGGCGCCGGGGAGAGGTGTCCTCCGGTGGAGCCCGAGCCCTCCTCGCCGCCCCGCCTATAAAAGCCCCCCTCCACAGCCTCCTAGAGCATCGCAACCCACTCCCACTCCCTCCTAGAGCCACTAGAAGCCGCAGCCCGGCCGGGCAGGCCGCGGGCTGCCGTCCCGGAGCCGAGCTTGCCAGCGATCCCCTCCGGATCGTTCCCGCAGCTCAGGCCTCTCGCAAGCCAAGGCAACCCCGCCAGGGCCTCCGCCTCTCGTCCGTGAAGCCAACGTGCCTAGCTAGAGCCCCTGGAGCCACCCCAAGCCGCCGTCTTCTTTAACTCCGGCAACCTCCGCCCTCTGTCGTCGCTGGAGAAGACAAATCCGACGCTGTCCGGCCACTGTTAGCCACGCTACGGGTACGGGCAGGTGCGCAATAGCCTTCTCCGTCGATCCCTCCCTCTAGTTTGCCTGCAAGAAGTCTCATCGCCGGCGTGAGCTTCGGCGAAGTGCCACGCTCCTCTGTTTCCCTTTCCCCTCCCTCCGGTCTGACTAGCGGGGCCCGCTAGTCAGCCACTCACTACGTGCGTGAAGCGGTATGAGTGGTGGCGCCCCGGGAGATTACGCCGTCGACGTCACCCACCCTCTGTTTTTATTTTCAAATTCATTTAAATTCCACGAGACTTCAAATGGCCATAACTTTTATTCTACAAGTCCAAATGCAGTGATTCCTTTTGCATCGTGTTCTATGTCCAAAAATCTAACATCACCCAAAAGATGGAATTTTTCCTTGCTGTCTAGATTTTCTGGCAATTTTCAGAAGGTTTATTGATATTTTTCTTTTGTGGTTTTGAATGTTTTCAGAAGAGCCAGCTTGTTTTGAGGATCACCAGGAGCTTTGTGAACCTCATCAGTGCTAAGGCAAGCCACAGTAACATTTTCATGGTGCCACCTCAATATTTGTGATTTTCATACTTGAACTTATGAATATTTATGCATTTAAATTTGTTATATAATAAACATATATTCTGTGATATGCTTGTTATGTTAAAATACTTGAACTTCAGAATGTTTGAAGTAAATATTGTTGGCAAGATAAGGAGAACTTAGTTGCAGGTGATAAATAAATAATATGGTCATAGAGTTTGATGAGTCGTTTAAATATTATTTTGCATGATGAATAATGATGATATTGCTAGAAATGGTTCTGGTATAAGTAAAGTGAGATGTTAACCTGAATAGTGGCATAAGTTGATGATGGCTCCGTAGGAGCGTGGTTGGTGCAGTCTTTGCACGGTTATGTGATGCATATGTTAAGTGATGCATAGTATGGTCATATGACACTGGTTATTTTCTTTTCACATTAAGTTGAACCTGATTAATAATTCAACGCGAACATGTTGTTGACCGGGTCGTGGTGTCGCTGAAACGAGTCTTTCTCAGTGCAACCACATTTGTCGGTATGGGACGGCCTTAATGCATTTCATTGTCGTGCCTCTGGTCAGTGCCTCCATTTAGGGAAGGTTATGGGCGTGCTGTACCCTGGCCCGGTAGGCAAGCATAACCTTGTGAGCCCGTTGTTAAGTTAATTTTGGTACCGGATCCCAGAGTGGATCGTGGCCACGACGGTGGTCGAGGTGTTTGGAGGTAGACACGGGGCCACCCAGGACTAGCCTGGTGGGGTCTGAGTCGGAAGGGCCGGGAGAGTGTCATGGCAGTGAAATGGTTTCGTCGAAACGCTGTTGGTCCACCCGAATGGGAGTGCGAGGCCATGGGTTCCGTAGTGTGGGTACAGTGTACTAACCTCTGCAGAGTGTTTTTAATCTATCGATAGCCGAGTCCACGGTTATGGACACGCTCGAAAGTAAGGTACAACATTGGTCAACACTTAATAAATATGTACACTAAATTGCACTAAGGATGGCAGTGAGGTCATCGTGTTGAGTTGGCCATGAGTTGGTCGGGTTGTGATCGCCGTAAGGATCACGGGCCATGAGTTGGTCGGGTTGTGATCGCCGTAAGGATCACGGGTCATGAGATGGTCGGGTTGTGATCGCCGTAAGGATCACGAGTGTGCTTTGATATTATCATGTTTATTGGTCACATCTGGTAAGCAAGTCGGGAGAGTGAGTACCTGTTGAGCATAGTGAAAGCATGTTGAACATATGTTGTTTAATTGGATAAATATCATAATATTGTATGTAATCATGTTTATGCTTATTGTGAGCTTGCAAGTACATTCAATGTACTGACCTGGCGTGTCATGCCAGATTTCAGGAAAGTCCCGTTGGAAAGGAGTGCTGTCCGAGTCTAGGCCGTGTCCACGTCGGTGTCCTTGTGTTATGGAGTCCCGCTACGACGTTGTTCCTTTATGTTCACTAAATAATGTACATATTGTTCAGCCGCACCGTGTGTGCCGCTTGGCCTCGCTAACTGTTGTAATATGAACTATGTTCCGCTAGCATGAATACAGCGCTTGCTTTCTATACCATGTTGTTGTGTGTTGCCAGAAGACAATGTCTCTAGGCTGGCAATGCAAGGTAAACCGGTCGCTCTGAGCCGGGGTGCCACAACGCTTGGTATCAGAGCCGCGCTGACTGTAGGCCACGCTAGACTAAGCCGAGTTAACTGGACGCTAGATATGAGTTGTAGATGAGTGTCGGTAATAACTATAGCTGGTTATTGCATTGCTTGCACTGATTATATTTTTTCTATGCTAACCTGCTAATGGTTGTGAGTGTAGATGGCTCCGGTGTTGTATCCGTGCCAGTTGCAGCTGATGCCGTACACGTCGCCGCATCTCCTTCGTAACATGTGCCGTCGCCTGCACCTTCATGGAGACGATCCAGTCTATCGTGTCTACCGGGAGCGCCTAGCTGACTCAGTGTATGAGTATCACACCGTGGTTACTCTGCGCACTAGTTCCGATTCCGGCTCTTACACTCGTACCTCTAGTAGCGGCTACACTTCTTCCGCTTCTCAGGCTAGTTTGCTGCATTCGAGGTACTTGTTGAGCTCTGCTACAACGAGGTTCGGATGCAGAATCACCCAGGTTTCCATTACTATCCTTCTCTCCATGATAATGGTCGTGTCCGTTTCCCTATCATTGATCCGGAGTCTGATAGTGTAGCTAGCCACCTTTCTCGCGACATCACTGCTAGCTATCTTCTGATCTACGAGCTGGCTCGTGAGCTGAGTCGTGCCCGTACTGCTTTAGCCTCTACCTTAGTCTCTGCTCGCTCAGCCACTACTTCTCCACCTGTAGGATTTATTCCCTACGTTCCTGCTAGTTCTAGATCCCCTGTTTCTCCGGTTACTCCCCCGAGTGATGAGGACATCAATACAATTGTTACACCCACAGCCCCTGTTGCTATAAATACTGGACCAATTACTGGAGCTCGCGCACGCCAACTAAATTACCAGGTACTTTCATTTCTTGGTAATGATTCTAATGTTCATGAGAATATGATGCTGCCTAAATTGGATACATTTGTTTTGCTTACAAATGAAGGGCCTAGCTTGGAGAAGGATGAACATTGGATTAAGAACAAGCATGGAGATGATGGCATGCGCAAGGGGAACAAGAACGGAGTTACAAGTGATGATTTCAGGACTTTGAAGCCACCATAATTCGTGCATGAAGCCTTGGACGAAATATACAAGATGCCACTTCATAAATTTCGTCCCGAGGCTATTATAGGTGCTGCATCACCTTATTATTGGGCCAGGCCCATGTAATTTCGAAATACATAAGTATAGGCTATTTTTAGAGTCCGTATGTGTGGGGAAACAAGAGATAGGGTTGATTTCGGACCCCTCCACCAAGGGTCACGAAATTCCCCCCTCTTCCTCCATATATACAGCCCTTAGGGCATCGTTTAGACTGTGGGTTTTGTTTAGATTAAAAGTTCGCCATAGCTGCAACTTCGCGTACTTTGTTTGTGTTCAACGACCAGACAAAGGCGTCACAGAACCCCACCTTGATCAATAAAGCTTTCATCTTATATTCGCAATATCCAGATTGCAATCTCAGTTTCTTGCTTGTTCTTCGTTTGCTCGCAGGAAACAGACCCTCGTGGTCAGGTTGATCGTGCTCCGGCGTGGTCAATAACCTCTCGGAGTTGGTTTAGCGATTGCTAAGGCGCGACGTCCTCGCACGTTCGTAGTCGGATCGTCAAAGTCGACTACCACCAAAGCGATATCCATCATGTCATCGAAAGACGGGACACCTTTGCCTCTATCAAGTGGTATCAGATTTCCAGGTTGCTCGGTGAGATTTTACAGTTTTTCGTAGTTTAGATCGAGTCTGTTGTTCATACCTACAGTCCACGAAAAAGCCACAAAAAAATTAGGGTTAGTTCATCATATCCGAACCAATCAGAGCCTTTGCATAATCTTTTTAGGGTTTTGCTTTGTTGAATTTGCGGTTGCATCGTCGTGTCTAGTTGCTGGTCTTAGAGTCTAGTCTTTTAGAGTTTCGAGTTCTGGTCATAAGTTGTCACGCCGTCGCCGCACCATCATCATCGCCCCTGCCATATACCACTACCGCTTATCCGCCAACGTTTCGAATCCGTATCCATATACCACCACCGCTGTCATATACCACCACCGCTGCTATCTACTACCATATATCCACCACCAATCCGAGTTCTTGTCATATTAGGTTTGTTTTCGAGATCCATCTAGATTCCGATTCGTGTTTCCTTGCCGGAGTAGGTTTCGGAAAAAAAAGAGTCCGGAAACCACCCTCCGTTTAGGCCCAAAATTTTTCGAAAACGCATTTTTCGAAAAAATTTCTGGCTATCCTATTTTTAGGTGTTTCTGAGTGTTTTGAGACAGGTGCCATTATAGGAAGTTTTTTTTGACCCGTTTCTAGTTTTTGGGTCCGGGCAGTCGAAAAAAAAAATTGGTCGAAAAAATTTCGTGCCCATCCTGTCAGTTTGACCTAGGAAGAGTTTTGAGACACTCGCCATTATAGTGATTTTTCGCAAAAAAAAAGCAGCGCAAAAAAACAGCGCAAAAAAAAGAGCGAAAAAAATCCAGAGTGTGCTTTTCCCTCGTTTACATGCCGCGCCGTGATTTTGTTGGTGTTCTAGGCTCGTGTCTCTAGCACAGTCTAGCCTAGGACCAGCACAGTACCGTCGTTGAGCGTTTATTCAACTTTGCATCTCTGAATTGATTATTGCTGACCCTTTTTGCTACCATATTATAAGCCTCCCAGCTCCACATACATCTACGTCGTGCGTTTGACTCTCCCTGGTAATCGCTCTATCCAAGCTTTGAGAGTTTTTGACTACAACGGTTGCCGATCACCGCCTGCTGCTGGGTAAGAACTGGTAAGAATTTGAGATTTGCTTGACGGATTTGTGACACCCACCACCACCTCTTGTTAGTAGTCTGTAGGATCATATTCTTGTGTGTTTCTATTGCTGCTAACCATGCCAGGATCACAAGTCGATGAGACTGACTGGGAGAACATGACGAATAAGGATTTGCATGATAAATTTCAGCAAATGATGAGTGGACAGGTGCAAGATGTGCTAAACAGATTTGAAGAGGCCATGGAGAAGATAGATGGCATGGAGAAGACGTTCGAAACAAAGCTCGATAACAAGTTTAATGAATTGCTCGCGCGTCTTCCACCACCACCACCCGCTGCACCTAACGCACCTCTCCAACAACAACAACAACGACTACCTCCACGTCGCGAAACAGATCTCCGCCGAGCGAGCCGTGTTCCTCTTGCGTTTGGCCAAACTGTTGGTGCTGCTGTTGATACTTCTGTGGCTCCTGCTGCTGATGCAGAGGAGGATGATTATGTGGGAGATTACGAGGATGAGGTTGCTCAAAATCAGAACTACGTGCAACCACCTGCACCATAACCACCAGGTCGCCCACATGCCAATAATCACAATGGTAGGGCTTTCCCTCAGGTACGAGATCATGACCATCTTCCTAAACTGAAATTGAATATTCCACCTTTCGAGGGTAGATATGTTCCTGATAGATATCTTACTTGGGAGTTAGAAACTGAACAACGATTTACATGTTTACAATATCCCGAGGAGAGACGGGTTGCCGCTGCTGTTTGTGCTTTCACTAGTTTTGCATGTGTATGGTGGTCTGAACATTATAGATTATATCCTATTCCAACTACTTGGGCTGCTTTGAAAACTGCTATGCGTACTCGTTGGGTTCCACCATATTATCAACGTGAATTGCTTCATAAATTACAGCGCTTAAGACAAGGAAAAAATTCTGTAGAAGAATATTATCAGGAATTACAAACTGGCATGATTAGATGTTGTATTGTTGAGGAGAATGAAGCTATGCTTGCACGTTTTCTCGGTGGATTAAATAGAGAGATTCAGACCATTCTAGACTATAAGGAGTATACTAATATCACTCGTTTATTCCATCTTGCTTGTAAAGCTGAACGTGAAGTGCAGGATCGACAAGCATTGGCGCGAACTAACTTTTCTGCAGGCCGACCTTCATCATGGACACCGCGTGCATCTTCTACTTCAACTGCACCAGCACCTCAATCAGGTGTCTCCTCCAGTCGTGATATAAGAAAACAGGCACAACCACCATTATCTGCCAAGAGCACACCTGCTGGGCCTGCACAGAGTTCTGCTTCTTCCATGGCATCAACAGGGCACACAAGTGATATTATTTGTCGTCGTTGTAAGGGAGGAGGTCATTATGTGAGAGAATGCAAATCTCCGCGTGTGATGATTGCTACCGCGGATGGTGGATATGAGTCCGCTAGTGACTGTGATGAGGAGACTTTGGCTCTTATTACACGTGAAGAACATGGTGGAGATGATTCTGATCATGAGACGCAATACATGGCTCCTGAAGACGCTGACAGGTATGAATGTTTAGTTGCTCAACGTGTTTTGAGTGTGCAGGTCACACAAGCTGAGCAAAATCAGAGGCACAATTTGTTCCATACCAAGGGAGTTGTGAAAGAACATTTTGTGCGCGTCATCATAGATGGAGGGAGCTGCAACAACTTGTCTAGCATGGAGATGGTGGAGAAGCTTTCTCTCACCACAAGACCACATCCACATCCTTACTACATCCAATGGTTCAACAACAGCGGCAAGGTTAAGGTAACACATACTGTTCGTGTGCATTTTAGTATCTCTACATATGCTGATTATGTTGATTGTGATGTGGTACCTATGCGAGCATGTTCCTTATTACTTGGTAGACCATGGCAATTTGATAAAAATTATGTACACCATGGTAGAAACAATCACTATACTCTTGTTCATAAGGATAAAAATATTACTTTGCTTCCTATGACTCCTGATTCCATTTTGAAAGATGATATTAATAGAGCTAATAAAGCAAAACAGGAGACGAATAAGAGTGAAAATCAGATTGTGGCAAAAGAATTTGAGCAACAAATGAAGCCTAATAATAAACCATCTAGTGTTGCTTCTGAAATTAAATTGAAAAGTGCATGTTTATTTGCCACCAAATCTGATATTGATGAGCTAGATTTCAGCAAATCTGTTTGCTATGCTTTTGTGTGCAAAGAGGCATTATTTTCATTCGAGGACGTGCCTTCCTCTTTGCCTCCTGCTGTCACTAACATTTTGCAGGAGTTCACTGACGTCTTTCCACAAGACGTGCCACCGGGATTACCGCCTATTTGAGGGATTGAGCATCAGATTGACTTAATTCCCGATGCTTCACTGCCAAACCGTGCACCATACCGTACCAATCCAGAGGAGACGAAGGAGATTATGCGTCAAGTACAAGAGCTTCTCGACAAAGGTTATATACGCGAATCCCTTAGTCCTTGTGCTGTTCCTATTATTCTAGTGCCGAAAAAGGATGGTACATCACGTATGTGTGTTGATTGTAGAGGCATTAATAATATTACTATTCGTTATCGTCATCCTATTCCTAGGCTAGATGATATGCTTGATGAATTGAGTGGCTCTACAATATTCTCCAAAGTTGATTTGCGTAGTGGATACCATCAAATTCGTATGAAATTGGGAGATGAATGGAAAACAACATTCAAAACTAAGTTTGGATTATATGAGTGGTTAGTCATGCCTTTTGGGTTAACTAATGCACCTACTACTTTCATGAGATTAATGAACGAATGTTTACGTGCTTTCATTGGACGATTTGTGGTAGTTTACTTTGATGACATATTGATTTATAGCAGATCTTTGGAAGAACATTTGGAACATTTACGTGCTGTTTTTATTGCTCTACGTGATGCACGTTTGTTTGGTAACCTTGGGAAGTGCACCTTTTGCACCGACCGAGTATCTTTTCTTGGCTATGTTGTTACTCCACAGGGAATTGAAGTTGATAAAGCCAAGATTGAAGCTATTGAGAGTTGGCCGCAACCCAAAACGGTCGCACAAGTGAGGAGTTTTCTTGGCCTCGCTGGATTCTATAGGCGTTTTGTGAGAGATTTCAGCACCATTGCTGCACCTCTCAATGAGCTTACAAAGAAAGATGTGCCTTTTCTTTGGGGTACCGCACAGGAAGAAGCCTTCTCGGTATTGAAAGATAAGTTGACACATGCTTCTTTACTCCAACTTCCTGATTTTAATAAGACTTTTCAGCTTGAATGTGATGCTAGTGGAATTGGATTAGGCGGTGTGTTATTACAAGATGGCAAACCTATTGCATACTTTTCTGAAAATTTGAGTGGGCCTAGTCTGAATTATTCTACTTATGATAAAGAATTATATGCTCTTGTTCAGACTTTAGAAACATGGCAACATTATTTATGGGACAAAGAATTTGTTATACATTCTGATCATGAATCTTTGAAACATATTAAAAGTCAAGCTAAACTGAATTGTAGACATGCTAAATGGGTTGAATTAATTGAGACTTTTCCTTATGTCATTAAACACAAGAAGGGAAAAGAAAATGTTATTGCTGATGCATTGTCTCGCCGCTATACTATGCTTTCACAACTTGACTTCAAAATATTTGGTTTGGAGACCATCAAAGATCAATATGTGCATGATGCTGATTTTAAAGATGTAATGCAGAATTGTAAAGAAGGAAGAATGTGGAACAAGTTCGTCGTTAACGATGGATTTGTGTTTCGTGCTAACAAGCTATGCATTCCAGCTAGCTCCGTTCGTCTTTTGTTGTTGCAGGAGGCGCATGGAGGAGGATTAATGGGACACTTTGGCGTGAAGAAGACGGAGGACGTACTTGCTACACATTTCTTTTGGCCAAAGATGAGACGGGATGTTTAGCGTTTTATTGCTCGATGCACTACATGTCAAAAAGCTAAGTCACGACTCAATCCTCATGGTTTATATATGCCTTTGCCTGTACCTAGTGTTCCTTGGGAGGATATGATAGAGGCAAAGGTGTCCCGTCTTTCGATGAGATGATGGATATCGCTTTGGTGGAAGTCGACTTTGACGATCCGACTACGAACGTGCGAGGACGTCGCGCCTTAGCAATCGCTAAACCAACTCCGAGAGGTTATTGACCACGCTGGAGCACGATCAACCTGACCACGAGGGTCTGTTTCCTGCGAGCAAACGAAGAACAAGCAAGAAACTAAGATTGCAATCTGGATATTGCGAATATAAGATGAAAGCTTTATTGATCAAGGTGGGGTTCTGTGACGCCTTTGTCTGGTCGTTGAACACAAACGAAGTACGCGAAGTTGCAGCTATGGCGAACTTTTAATCTAAACAAAACCCAAAGTCTAAACGATGCCCTAAGGGCTGTATATATGGAGGAAGAGGGGGGGAATTTCGTGGCCCTTGGTGGAGGAGTCTGAAATCAACCCTATCTCTTGTTTCCCCACACATACGGACTCTAAAAATAGCCTATACTTATGTATTTCGAAATTACATGGGCCTGGCCCAATAATAAGGTGACGCAGCACCTAAAATAGCCTCGGGACGAAATTTATGAAGTGGCATCTTGTATATTTCGTCCAAGGCTTCATGCACCCATTATGGTGGCTTCAAAGTCCTGAAATCATCACTTGTAACTCCGTTCTTGTTCCCCTTGCGCATGCCATCATCTCCATGCTTGTTCTTGCTCCAATGTTCATCCTTCTCCAAGCTAGGCCCTTCATTTGTAAGCAAAACAAATGTATCCAATTTAGGCAGCATCATATTCTCATGAACATTAGAATCATTACCAAGAAACGAAAGTACCTGGTAATTTAGTTGGCGTGCACGAGCTCTAGTAATTGGTCCAGTATGTATAGCAGCAGGGGCTGTGGGTGTAACAATTGTATTGATGTCCTCATTAGTTGAATTCATTGAGACTTTCCCTTATGTCATTAAACACAAGAAGGGAAAAGAAAATGTTATTGCTGATGCATTGTCTCGTCGCTATACTATGCTTTCACAACTTGACTTCAAAATATTTGGTTTGGAGACCATCAAAGATCAATATGTGCATGATGCTGATTTTAAAGATGTAATGCAGAATTGTAAAGAAGGAAGAATGTGGAACAAGTTTGTTGTTAACGATGGATTTGTGTTTCGTGCTAACAAGCTATGCATTCCAGCTAGCTCCGTTCGTCTTTTGTTGTTGCAGGAGGCGCATGGAGGAGGATTAATGGGACACTTTGGCGTGAAGAAGACGGAGGACGTACTTGCTACACATTTCTTTTGGCCAAAGATGAGACGGGATGTTGAGCGTTTTATTGCTCGCTGCACTACATGTCAAAAAGCTAAGTCACGACTCAATCCTCATGGTTTATATATCCCTTTGCCTGTACCTAGTGTTCCTTGGGAGGATATATCTATGGACTTTGTTTTAGGTTTACCTCGAACAAAGAAGGGGAGGGATAGCATATTTGTTGTCGTGGATAGATTCTCGAAAATGGCACACTTTATACCATGTCATAAAAGCGATGATGCTGTTAATGTTGCTGATTTGTTCTTTCGTGAAATTATTCGCTTGCACGGTGTGCCAAATACTATTGTTTCAGATCGTGATACTAAATTTCTTAGCCACTTTTGGAGATGTTTATGGGCTAAGTTGGGGACTAAACTGCTTTTTAGTACTACTTGTCACCCCCAAACTGATGGACAAACTGAAGTAGTCAATAGAACGTTGTCTACTATGCTTAGGGCTGTTTTGAAGAATAATAAGAAAATGTGGGAGGAATGCTTGCCTCATATTGAATTTGCTTATAATCGTTCATTGCATTCTACTACTAAGATGTGCCCTTTTGAAGTTGTGTATGGTTTCCTACCTCGTGCACCTATTGATTTGTTGCCTCTTCCATCTTCGGAGAAGGTTAATTTTGATGCTAAACAACGTGCTAAATTGATTTTAGAAATGCATGAGTTAACTAAGGAAAACATTGAGCGTATGAATGCTAAATATAAACTTGCTGGAGATAAGGGTAGAAAACATGTTGTGTTTGCACCTGGAGATCTTGTTTGGTTACATTTGCGTAAGGATAGATTTTCGGATTTGCGCAAATCAAAGTTAATGCCACGTGCTGATGGTCCCTTTAAGGTGTTAGAGAAAATAAATGATAATGCATATAAACTTGAGCTGCCTGTAGATTTTGGGGTTAGTCCCACTTTTAATATTGCAGATTTGAAGCCTTATTTGGGTGAGGAAGATGAACTTCCGTCGAGGACGACTTTATTTCAAGAAGGGGAGGATGATGAGGACATCAATACAATTGTTACACCCACAGCCCCTGCTGCTATAAATACTGGACCAATTACTAGAGCTCGCGCACGCCAACTAAATTACCAGGTACTTTCGTTTCTTGGTAATGATTCTAATGTTCATGAGAATATGATGCTGCCTAAATTGGATACATTTGTTTTGCTTACAAATGAAGGGCCTAGCTTGGAGAAGGATGAACATTGGATTAAGAACAAGCATGGAGATGATGGCATGCGCAAGGGGAACAAGAACGGAGTTACAAGTGATGATTTCAGGACTTTGAAGCCACCATAATGGGTGCATGAAGCCTTGGACGAAATATACAAGATGCCACTTCATAAATTTTGTCCCGAGGCTATTATAGGTGCCGCATCACCTTATTATTGGGCCAGGCCCATGTAATTTCGAAATACATAAGTATAGGCTATTTTTAGAGTCCGTATGTGTGGGGAAACAAGAGATAGGGTTGATTTCGGACCCCTCCACCAAGGGTCACGAAATTCCCCCCTCTTCCTCCATATATACAGCCCTTAGGGCATCGTTTAGACTTTGGGTTTTGTTTAGATTAAAAGTTCGCCATAGCTGCAACTTCGTGTACTTCGTTTGTGTTCAACGACCAGACAAGGCGTCACAGAACCCCACCTTGATCAATAAAGCTTTCATCTTATATTCGCAATATCCAGATTGCAATCTCAGTTTCTTGCTTGTTCTTCGTTTGCTCGCAGGAAACAGACCCTCGTGGTCAGGTTGATCGTGCTCCGGCGTGGTCAATAACCTCTCGGAGTTGGTTTAGCGATTGCTAAGGCGCAACGTCCTCGCATGTTCGTAGTCGGATCGTCAAAGTCGACTGCCACCAAAGCGATATCCATCATCTCATCGAAAGACGGGACACCTTTGCCTCTATCACCGAGTAGCTCGGGCACCGCGACTGCGAGTCCACTTAGTGCTCCTGCCGAGTGGGTTTCACTACTCGCCACTCCTGTAGCCCCGATGATCCACCCTCCACCTGCCCCAGAGGGAGAGCCCTCGAGGCAACGTCGTCGTGTCACTTTTAACCCGGAGGTCTCTGTTAACCCGTTAGTTCTGGATCCGAGTCCGCTTCAGGAGAGGATCCCGCAGCGCTAGCTGAGTAGTAGAGCTTGCGAGTATTCTTAGTCATCGGGATGGAGTATGGATGTAGTCGTACGAGTCATGATGTTTTGTTTCATGTATGAGGGTAGTTGGACCTGGCATGTTGTTATCTTTCATGTATGAGTCTATGTATAATTATGTTGGACTTTATTTTATTCGCCGTATTTTCTTCGTCTTTTCGGTTTCGCTTGGTTTTTGTTGCTGGCTTCTCCCCAGTTTTTGTTGAATGCTTCTCATCTTGGTTGCGTTGACTTGGGAAAAATCATATTAGGATGACGTGGGGAGGCTGCAGTAGCAACTTTCGCGAGGGTTCTCCTATTTGGTGTTCCGCATGACAGGCAGGACAATCACCCGAGCCATACGTTCCACCACCGCCTCCACCGCCAAATCCGCCCTCCACCGAGCAAATTATGCGTATGTTCTAGGAACAACGAAACAATGATCTAATGGAAATATTCAGAAGTATTCAAGCAATGGTTGGACAAAATGGAAATCAGCCTGCCCCTCGCTCCAAGCTATCTGATTTTCAAAGGACTAAGCCTCCCAGTTTCAGTCAGGCCATTGATCCCTTGGATGCAGATGATTGGTTACGAACTATGGAAAAGAAACTTGAGGTTGCTCGAACTGATGAAGAGGATAAAGTTCCATTTGTAACACATTATCTGGAAGGCGCTGTTGCCATATGGTGGGAAAGTGAGAAAGCCATAGGGACTGAGAATGAAGCAATTACCTGGTCAAGATTCAAGGAGCAATTCCAAAAATATCACATCCCTGCGGGAATTATGAAGACTAAGCATCGTGAATTTCTCGCGCTCCTCCAAGGAAGTCAGTCGGTGGGAGAATATTTGCAAAAATTCAATCACCTGTCATGTTACTCTCAATATGACGTGGCCACTGAAGAAAGGAAGATTGACCGATTTCTTGGTGGATTACACCCGTAACTTCGCTGTGCTCTCAGTGTGTTTGATTTTCCAGATTTCCAAACCCTGGTGAACAAGGCTTTCATTGCTGAAAGGGAACACAAGCTCGTGTCAGATGTCAAGTCTGCCCATAATGAACCCAAGCGTAAGTTTGAGCCCAAGAAGGAAATGCAACCAGTGCAGAAGGTTCATACCTGGCAGCCAACTCCGGTGGCGTACCAGCCTAGTTGGCAACAAAATGTTAATAAGACCACCACCCAAGTCAAGAATGACGTGCTTAACCCAGTTATGGAGAATCGTCTGCGCAACAATTCCTGTTATAGTTGCGGACAAACCGAACATCATGCCAAACAGTGTCCCAAGAACAACCGGACCAATGCAACGTTCAAGCCTCAAATCCATTATTTGGAAGCTGGTCCAAGTCAGCACGACGTCACGGGATACGTTCATCATATTTTAGCCGACGAAGCCCAAGAAAATCCCGAAGTCGTCATAGGTATGTTCCCTGTTAATAACATACCTGCAGTAATTTTATTTGACTCTGGCGCTTCCCACTCTTTTATTTCTCGGAGTTTTGTTGCCCAAAACAAATTTCCTTTTTCACTTTTGGGCAAGAATATGCTGGTACAAACCTGAGGATCTATTATTCAAGGCAATCTTGTCTGCCGCAATCTGGAAGTCAGTATCAACGGAATCCGTTTCCCAACATCTTTGATACTCATTGAGTCTGATAAATTGGATGTTATCTTGGGTATGAATTGGCTGACTCAGTACCAAGTATGTATAAATTGTGCGACCCGAGAAGTCAACTTGACCGGATAAGATGGACATGCTACCAAGTTTATTGCTCGTAGAAGCATACCCTCCAAGGAAATGGTTTTTACAGCAATAGCAGAAATGGAATTAATTCCGGTGGTCAGTGAGTTTCCCGATGTATTCCCAGAAGAACTGCCAGGCATGCCACCTGACCGAGAGCTTGAGTTTGCAATAGAACTTGTGCCCGGAACCACACCAATACACAAGAAATATTATTGAATGCCATCATCCGAATTGGTGGAGCTAAAGAAATAGCTCGATGAAATGCTCCAAAAAGGATATATCCGCCCTAGTTCCTCGCCATGGGGATCACCCGCTATTTTTGTGGACAAGAAATATGGCAGCCTTCGCATGTGTGTGGACTACCGACAGTTGAATGATGTCACGATCAAAAATAAATACCCTCTGCCAAGAATTGATGATTTGTTTGACCAGCTCAGTGGAGCCAAGGTATTTTCAAAGATTGATTTGCGGACTGGATATTACCAGCTCAAAATTAAAAAGGAGGATATTCCCAAGACCGCGTTCACCACTCGCTATGGTCTCTATGAATATACCGTCATGTCCTTCGGCCTCACCAATGCTCCCGCCTTCTTTATGCACACGATGAACAAAGTATTCATGGATTTCCTTGATAAGTTTGTGGTCGTCTTCATCGATGATATACTTATTTACTCAAGAATTGAAGATGAGCATAAGGACACCTCCGCGCAGTGTTGCAACGACTCCGTGAGCACCAGTTATATGCCAAATTCAGTAAATGCGAGTTCTGGCTCAAGCAAGTTGGATTCCTCGGGCATGTGCTATCCGCTGAAGGAATAGTCGTGGACCCAAGCAAAGTAAAAGATGTGCTCGACTGGTTGCCACCCGCCACGGTGTCTCAGATCCGGAGTTTTCTTGGATTAGCCGGATACTACCGTCGTTTCATTGAAGGGTTCTCCAAGATTGCTAAGCCCATGACGGAGCTGCTTAAAAAGGATAAGAAGTTTGAATGGACGTCAGAATGTGAGAAAAGTTTCACCGAGTTAAAGAAATGCTTAACAACTGCACCATTATTAACACTGCCAGATATCTACCGCAGCTTTGACGTATATTGCGACGCTTCCCGGCAAGGACTTGGGTGCGTGCTTATGCAAGATGGCAAGGTACTAGCTCATGCCTCACGGCAGCTATGACCCGATGAAGTAAATTACCCCACTCATGATTTGGAATTGACCGCGGTAGTACATGCTTTAAAAATTTGGAGACACTACCTCATTGGAAAAAGGTGCCAAATTTTTACCGATCACAAAAGTCTCAAATACATATTTACTCAGCTAGATTTAAATCTTCGTTAGCGAAGATGGCTGGAGTTGGTCAAGGATTATGATCTTGGAATAAATTATCATCCGGGTAAGGCCAACGTGGTTGCCGATGCACTCAGTCGAAAGCCTGTCAGTTTAAACGTCATGTTGGAATCTCTGCCTTCCAAACTTAAAGAAGAAATTGCTCAGCTCAACCTGGTCATAGTTGAGGCTAGCCTTGCCAATATTCTGACGGTTACCCCTACTCTTGAGGAAGAAATCCGTAAGGCCCAGTCAGGCGATGCCGATCTGTAGAAACGCATCAAGTCATCCGATTTCTCGAAGGATCAGTGCGGTACCCTCCGATTCAGGGGAAGGATTTGTGTGCCTAATCAAGCTGAACTAAAGCAGAAAATTTTGTCAGAAGCCCATGCATCCTCATATTCGATCCACCCTAGAGATACAAAAATGTACGAAGACCTTCGACAAATATTCTGGTGGGATGGAATGAAGAAAGACATTGCTTATTTCGTGGCCTGTTGCGACATATGCAACAAAGTTAAGGCAGAACATCAGAAACCAGCCGGACTTCTCCAACCACTGCCTGTGTCACAATGGAAATGGGACGATGTCTGTATGGAGTTCATCACGGGATTACCCCAGACCCGACGAGGCAATAATGCGATCTGGGTCATAGTGGATACATTAACCAAGGTGGCCCACTTCCTCCCAGTCAAAACCTCATACCGAGCAGATGAGCTTGCCCGACTGTATGTATCCAGGATTGTCAGTTTGCATGGAGTTCCCCGAACCATCACTTTTGACCGAGGTTCACTTTTCACATTTGCATTCTGGTCCCGTCTCCATCAGGCGCTCGGAACGGAATTGAAATACATTACCGCTTATCATCCTCAGACGGATGGGCAAACGGAAAGAGTAAATCAGATACTCGAGGATATTCTCCGAGCCTGTGTTTTGGCCCAAGGACCACAATGGGAAGATTGCTGGCCATACGCCGAGTTCTCGTATAACAATGGGTTCCAGAACAGCTTAAAGATGTCACCTTATGAAGCTTTGTATGGCCGTAAGTGCCGCACTCCATTAAATTGGTCTCAAACCAGAGATAGCCATATTTTTGGAACATATCTCATGCTGGAGGCCAAAAATCAAGTCAAGGAGATCCGAGACAGATTGCAACTGGCCAAATCGCGACAGAAAAGTTATTACGATGCAAAGCACCGGCAGATCAGTTTTGAACCCGGAGAACGTGTCTAGCTTCGAGTCACACCCATGAAAGAAATAAAAAGGGTCCAAACCTGTGGAAAATAGGAACCTAGGTTTATTGGTCCATTTCCCATCATGACGCGAGTCGGTGCTGTGGCATATCAGTTGGAGCTGCCCCCTGAATTGTCAGACGTGCACAACGTGTTCCACGTTTCACAACTGCGACGGTGCATCTCACCACCCAAGAAAAAGACCGATTTGGTAGAGATAGAACTGGCAAAGGACTTGACCTACGAAGAGAGGCCAGTGAAAATTTTGGATCAGATGGAAAGGGTCACTCGCAGTAAGTCACGAAAGTTTTACAAGGTTCAATGGATGCATCATACTGAGTCGGAATCAACCTAGGAATCAGAAGAATTTCTAAGGGCATGCTATCCAGAATGGTTTTCCCAAGCAACCGAATCTCGAGGACGAGATTCAATCTAAGTGGGGGATGTTTTTGACAGCCTGGTTTTTGCCCTCTTTTTCTTTGCTTGATTTTCAGATGAGTTGATTTTGAATTTGGAGTTTTGAATCATTTCATTTGGACTTAGCCACTTGGGTATCCCTTGATTTTCACCCAAGTGTTCCCTCTCCCCCTCTAAACCATCATTATACCCCTGCCCAACCCAACAATATTGCTTGAATATTTTTCTTAAATGAAAATATTCATTTTTGCCTCCAAAACCCTAGCTAACTCCTTGAGCTCCAAAGCAACCCTAATTTCTCTTGCCCCAAAAATCCATAGAAAAATCCCAAATATTCTTTGGACCCTAGGGCACATTGCTGAGCAAAAATATTTCAGCACTCTTTGGAGTATTTTGGCTACAGAAAATAAAATCACTTCTGGGCTAAAATGGTAGTCTCTATAGCAACTACCTTTTTACTAGCTCCAATGTAGCTGGTTTTCGCTAAGCTTATTTACCTTAGTAAGAGTAAGTGAAACACAAAGCTCAGCCCTTGAATCCCTATGGTTTGACCGCCGTAACTCTCCAAAGTATCTGTCCAGTAACTTAACCTCATCACCATTTTACTTCTACTGCACCTGGAACCAACCCGAGCCATGGTAACACCTCAGTTTAGCAAGGACTACACGCCAGACATTCTTGTTAGTGCGTAGGTGGCTGATGTCACGGTCCACGCGGTGACCGCGTTTGTCCAAGCGTGCTAGCATACCAAACACGCGCTCTGCGCATTGCCAGCGCCTCTGTTGAGCGTGTGCTTGCTGCTCGGCTGGCCAGAGCGTGCCACCCCTCGCCACCATCCTTGTCTCCACCCCCATAACTCCACCCTGCCGCTCGCCGACGTCGGAGCTCGCCGCAGCGAGCACGGGCACGGTCCGGCCAACGGCACATTGCGTGCGCACTGTGTTCGTCTCTTTCCCCCTCGTTAGTGTGCCCGTCCGCGCCCGCGTACAGTGGGTGCGTGACCTCCATCGCCTTCTCCGTCGCTCTCTGGCACCGTTCGTCGCCGGGCGCCGGGGACAGGTGTCCTCCGGCGGAGCCCGAGCCCTCCTCGCCATCCCGCCTATAAAAACCCCCATCCGCAGCCTCCTAGAGCATCGCAACCCACTCCCACTCCCTCCTAGAGCCACTAGAAGCTGCAGCCCGGCCGGGCAGGCCGCGGGCTGCCATCCCGGAGCCGAGCTTGCGAGCGATCCCCTCTGGATCGTTCCCGCAGCTCGGCCTCTCGCAAGCCAAGGCGACCCCGCCAGGGCCTCCGCCTCTCCTCCGTGAAGCCAACGTGCCTAGCTAGAGCCCATGGAGCTGCCCCAAGCCACCGTCTTCTTCAACTCCGGCAACCTCTGCCCTCTGTCGCCGCTGGAGAGGATAAATACGATGCCGTCCGGCCACCGTTAGCCATGCTACGGGTATGAGCAGGTGCGCAATAGCCTTCTCCGTCGATCCCCCCTCTAGTTTGCCTCCAAGAAGTCTCATCGCCGGCGTGAGCTCCGGCGAAGCGCCGAGCTCCTCGGTTTCCCTCTCCCCTCTCGCCGACCTAACTAGCGGGGCCCGCTAGTCAGCCACTCACTATGTGCGCGAAGCGGTATGAGTGGTGGCGGCCCGAGAGATTACACTTTCGACGTCACCCCCCTTTGTTTTTATTTTCAAATTCATTTAAATTCCAGGAGACTTCAAATGGCCATAACTTTTATTCTACAAGTCCAAATGCAGTGATTCTTTTTGCGTCGTGTTTTGTGTCCAAAAATTTAACAGCACCCATAATATGGGATTTTTCCTTGCTTTCTAGATTTTCTGGCAATTTTTAGAAGGTTTCTTGATATTTTTCTTTTGCGGTTTTGAATATTTTCAGAAGAGCCAGCTTGTCTTGAGGATCACCAGGAGCTTTGTGAACCTCATCAGTGCTATGGCAAGCCACAGTAACATTTTCATGGTGCCACTTCAATATTTATGATTTTCATACTTGAACTTATGAATATTTATGCATTTAAATTTGTTATATAATAAACATATATTCTGTGATATGCTTGTTATGTTAAAATACTTGAACTTCAGAATGTTTGAAGTAAATATTGTTGGCAAGATAAGGAGAACTTAGTTGCAAGTGATAAATAAATAATATGGTCATAGAGTTTGATGAGTAGTTTAAATATTATTTTGGATGATGAATAATGATGATAATGATAGAAATGGTTCTGGTATAAGTAAAGTGAGATTTTAACCTGAATAGTGGCATAAGTTGATGATGGCTCCCTAGGAGCGTGGTTGGTGAAGTCTTTGCACGATTATGTGATGCATATGTTAAGTGATGCATAGTATGGCAGTATGACACCGGTTATTTTCTTTTCACATTAAGTTGAACCTGATTATTAATTCAACTTGAACATGTTGTTGACCGGGCCATGGTGCCGCTGAAATGAGTCTTTCCCAGTGCAACCACATTTGCCGGTATGGGACGGGCTTAATGCGTTTCATTGTCTTGCCCCTGGTCGGTGCCTCCATTTAGGGAAGGTTATGGGCGTGATGTACCCTGGCCCGGTAGGCAAGCATAACCTTGTGAGCCCATTGTTAAGTTAATTTTGGTACTGGATCCCAAAGTAGATCGTGGCCACGACGGTGGTCGAGGTGTCTGGAGGTAGACACGGGGCCACCCAGGACTAGCCCGGTGGGGTCTGAGTCGGATGGGCCGGGAGAGTGTGATGACAGTGAAATGGTTTCGTCGGAATGCTATTGGTCCACCCGAATGGGAGTGCGAGGCCATGGGTTCCATAGTGTGGGTACAGTGTACTAACCTCTGCAGAGTGTTTCTAATCTATCGGTAGCCGAGTCCACGGTTATGGACACGCTCGAAAGTAAGGTACACCATGGGTCAAAACTTAATAAATACGTACACTAAATTGCACTAAGGATGGCAGTGAGGTCATCGTGTTGAGTTGGCCATGAGTTGGTCGCGTTGTGATCACTGTAAGGATCACGGGCCACGAGTTGGTCGGGTTGTGATCGCCGTAAGGATCACGGGCCATGAGATGGTCGGGTTGTGATCGCCGTAAGGATCACGAGTGTGCTTTGATATAATCATGTTTATTGGTCACATCTGGTAAGCAAGTCGGGAGAATGAGTACCTATTGAGCATAGTCACAGCATGTTGAACATATGTTGTTTAATTGGATAAATATCATAATATTGTCTGTCATCATGTTTATGCTTATTGTGAGCTTGCAACTACATTCAATGTAATGACCTGGCATGTCATGCCAGATTTCAGGAAAGTCCTGTTGGAAAGGAGTGCTGTCCGAGTCTAGGCCTTGTCCATGTCGGTGTCCTTGTGATATGGAGTCCCGCTACGACGTTGTTCCGCTGCCGAGTAGTTGTCATGATCGAGGCCCCTTTATGTTCACTAAATAATGTACATATTGTTCAGCCGCACCGTGTGTGCCGCTTGGCCTCGCTAACTATTGTAATATGAACTATATTCCGCTAGCATGAATAAAGCGGTTGCTTTCTGTACCATGTTGTTGTGTGTTGCCAGAACACAAGGTCTCTGGGCTGGCAATGCAAGGTAAACCGGTCGCTCTGAGCCGGGGTGCCACATCTAGGTATTTCAATTTCAGGCTTGCATTATTTCTAGAGGCCCAAAGATTCAGTTCACCTTTCAATGTATTTTAGTTTCAGGCTTGCATTATTTCTAGAGGCCCAAGGATTCAGTTCACCTTTCTAGGTATTTCAATTTCAGGCTTGCATTATTTCTAGAGACCCAAAGATTCAGTTCACCTTTCTAGGTATTTCAATTTCAGGCTTGCATTATTTCTAGAGGCCCAAAGATTTAGTTCACCTTTCTAGGTATTTTAGATACAGGCTTGCATTATTTCTAGAGGCCCAAAGATTAAGTTCCCAGTCGGCGGCAAGCGGCCCTGCTACCCATGCCGGTGTCGACCTCAACTCGCAAGGGCCAGCGTCGGAGGGGTTCCCGTGGCTTGGGCTCTACAGAGCCTTCCTCCAAAGAGACGATGGCGAGCTCCTCCCTTGGTGTGTGAGGGGCCGCTTGTCGAGACGAGGGAAAGTATGATTGTCAATCTAACCCTGCCATCCATACACCTCTTTGGTTTAGAGTTAGTTCAGGGTTAGAGTCTAACTCTAACCTCTAACTGAGTTAGAGTTCTCCTCGTCTCGGTTCATCGCCATCATACTTTCCCCATTCCTGTGTTTTCAGTATCCTGCAAATCAAAGAGGCCCTTTTTTGCGGGAAAAATCAAAGAGGCCCTTAGACTGGTTTAGGTCCGGTCATTTTTTATAAATGTGTTATGTCCAAAATTTAATGATAGTGCTCCGGTTTCGATGAAAATAATTCGGTTTCATGTAGTAATTCATTCATTTATTTATTCTTCTGTGGGGGTTTGCATGTAATTCGTAAGGTCTGAAATGTAAAGTACCCCGGCATATCACTACAAAAAAAATACACTTCCATGTAATTCGTAAGGTCTAATACGTGTTTGTCACAGTAGGTCGCATTTTTTGCCATGCATGTACATCCATGACGGTTTTATGACAGAATCAAGATAGTCATACCTGTGTTGTCGTAGAAGTGTTCCATGACATTACCAAAATTATCATCACGGAAGTGTCCACTTCCATGACGATAAATCGCGCGTCACAGAAGTGCTTTCGTCAAGGGTGACCGACACGTGGCATCCACCGTAACGGAACGCCGTTAAGCTATCGGGTCATGTTTTGGATCCGATAACCCATTAACAGCCCCGACCGATGGGAAATTTCCACGTGTAAAATTCTTATTGGCCGAACGAAACACGTGTCAGCTCGTCGGTGGGTCAGATAGGCGCCTATGATATGTCTACACATGCCACGGCCCACCACTGACCCATTTAGCTTACAAAGCCGACCCGTTTGACTTGGTCAAAAGTTAACGGGCTGGCCCATGAAAAGCCTGTTAACGGTCTCTCCGCAAATAGCCCATTTTACGGCCCGTTAACTCACGGCCCGTTAGGCCCTAAAGGAAATCGGCCCAACAACGTCATGTGGGCCGTCGAATATAACACCATCCCATTTCATTTTCGGCCCATGTATGGCCCACACGTCTTTCGGCCCATATGGGGCCTTCGTATCTTTCAGCCCTTTACAGGCCCACGATGACTCTAGCCCATAATGAACAGTAATTGTCTTTGTACCCGTTAACCGCCCGTGATTTACATGGGCCGTTTCCAGCCCGTGTTAGCTTTCGGCCTATTGACGACCCATACGTTCTTGGGCTCCTTTTCGGCCCTCGGTTACTTCCGGTCCGTTACTGGCCTGTTCCCCTAATGGGCCAAATTCGGCCCATGGCAAGAGTCAGCCCATTACTGGCATGTTCCCCAAATGGGCCAAATTCGGCCCATGGAAAGAGTCGGCCCGTTACTAGCCTGTTACCCTAATGGGCCAAATTCGGCCCATGGCAAGAGTCAGCCTGTTTCTGTCCTATTAACCCGTTGCGCCGTTTCCAGCCCGTCCTATATTCTGGCCCATTAACGACCCATTATCCCTGTGACAGAATTAAGCCTTTGCAGTCGTACGACCTGTTAACGGCCCGTTACCGTGCTGGGCCGATACCAATTATGCCCGATTCCGGCCCATGTAGACCCATTTATCCGACCGCCCGAGGCCCACCGATTACAGGCCCATTTATCGACGGCCCGAGGCCCACCGATTACAGGCCCATTTATCGATGACCCGTAGGAGACCCATGGATCCTACGACCCGTATATGGCCCATGGTAGTTGCGGCCACTAGCAAACTAGGGAAAAAGAAGACTAGGAAATAAATAAGGCCGAAACTAACGCTAGGCTATTAAGGCGATTGCACAGATTACATCCACTCGGCATCAAAGATCGCCACCAGTGCAAAAATAGGGAAAACCCTACACTATACAGAAATGGCTTGCTATTTTTTCAGCCGGTGGCTGCATGTTAAGAATAAATTTTGTATCGCTCAAAAACAAATTACAACTATATAACAAAAGGAAGGTTAGCATAAAACTTAACAGTCTAGCAGGAAAATGCACCACCGAAAGTTTAGAAGCTCGGTTCATTTGACCTGACTGTTACCTTTTCTTGCTCTATTGTTCAATGGAGCACCATAACCCTCGCCTTCATTTCCCGTATGCTCCTGAACAACATACCAAATGTCTGATAGTCTAGTTTCAAAACCATGCATACCTTGACGAAGTTGAGCAATGTTTCTCCTTGTTTCACAAAGGGCCTCTGTTAGGGAATGGACTTGTGTCTGGAGCGCAGATACAACATTGCTTTGAGCTTGCATATCTTGATCATGAGGCAGTTTGGACGATATTGCCTTAACAACCAACCCAGTATTACGCAGGAACGTGCTTTTGACACTGTTAGTGGACAGGTACTGACCCACTGCAGCAAGAGCTGACATTGCGGTTATAGTTGCCTCACCACCTTCAGAAGGTGGCGGTTCCACCATTTTTCCATAGCTCGTTGAAAAGTTGAGGTTTTACATTAGTAGTACCAGAACAGAAGATATTAAGGAGGCAGCAAAACCAAACAAAATAGCTTTGATCTATATACATAACTTATTTTGGTGAACCCATGTAAAATATTAGTTGTCTTTTATTGCAAAGTACATAATAAACCCAGGTTCCAAACATATGACCATGTACCATCGCTAATGTATTGTCTATTTCTTCACATTGTATTGAGGGCTAAGGATAAAGTGACGAAGTTTATAATACGGTAAGCATAGTATGACATCATTCATATCACAAAACAACTGAGAACCGACAAACAGGCAATTGTAACATTGTGTGGGCAAGTCCAGCATGGAACTAGATTACGGGTCAAGATCAAAGGAACATCACTCCTCTCTTTTAAACCTTATAAGGTGCAATGATACACTAAGACAATTGTGTATAAAATTGAAAAGAGTAATAGACATTGGCTGCAAACCATGCAGTTCAAGGCACAAGTCAGAGTAAGTAGTAGTTAAAAGGCATGAGGATTAAGGACTTACAATAGTGGCTTTGACTGGTGTAGTCATGCCCTTCTTCTTGCTGGTGTGACAGTCCTTGAAGATTTCCATAGCATTTGGTTCAGGTACTTTTTGGTCCTTGCGGGCTTTCCTCTGCATTTCGAACAAGTCAATATAGATCTGATAATATGGTAAAATGAAAAGAGTGAAACAGCAGCTAATTACAAGAGCCTCGCAGTGTGCAATATAGCTACGAGATCCTGTCGTCTGTTGGAATTTCACTTTCGTACGGTTGGCCTTGTTCTTTGAACAGTTCACCTACAAGAAGATAGATTTGTGTGGCACATGCATAAATAGGACTTCAACATGTGATCTGATCACATATATATAATGTACCTGATAGTTCGGATCAGAATAATGTTTAACAATGCCCCTCCAGTCTTCATCCGATATATTTTCCACTGGAGATGTTTGGAAAAGTTCACTGTTAGCCTTGCCTTCAAAGTGAGTTTTCCTCAAGTTATACCGATACTGTCGCAGAGCAGACTTGAAAACATGGGTGCAAGCTTGTCTGGTTGCATCATCTTGGCTATCCAACTTGAACCTCATCTGTTGAAAATTACGGGAGTCTCATTATCAGCAACCTAGAAAGTATGGGACAGAGCAAGACGATATTACTACTTTCCATGCATAACCATACTTACAGATAAATGGTCGAGGAAGGTGTTGAACTGGGTTTCGTATTTGTCATTCCTGTACTGAATCTATGTTGGGAGGATACGTACATGACACCTAACGGCAACCGCTGCCTCTGATACTAACTTGGATGACTCTGTAGCATCACGTGGCCTTTTTAAACCTGCCTCAAAATGGATCTCCATTCTTCCTCCTCTAGATTTAGTTAACCTATCGAGCACTATCCCTGATGTTTGTTTCCTCTTGCGCCTAGGTGCTAGTCCAACAACGAACATAGGAAGTGTTAGTGTACATCAAACTGTGAGACTACATATAAAGAAGCATGCTACTGTAACTTGACTCCAGCAACTACCTTCTTGTTGTTGAAGCTCACAAGGTTCATTTGATATTGCCAACTTGTCTTGTGTCAAGAGTGCTTGGGAAGTAGTGTCAGGTGGCAAGGGAGCTTGGGAACGTGCTGCTAGCTCAGTTGACGCACGAGTAAGTCGTGCAGCTGGTAGTACTATGGTAGGTGTTGCAAGAACTAGGGCTGTATCTGCTTGTTTGGTGGCAGCTATTTGTTTCTGTTTTTTTGCAGCTCGTGTAGCATGGGATGTCGTGTTTCTAGAATTTTCCGCTGGACTTTCACCTTCTATTGTACCAACAGTACCAGCAGAATCTGCAGGATTCATCCGCTTCTCATTCCCTGCCATTCTGTGTTTCTTCCTCTTTCTCTGTGCCATGTTAAGTCAAGCCGACAAGAAAAACAAATAACAATTTAGTTCTTCAGAACAAATTGATGCGTGATGCAGACGAACTGAAGTTTGATATTAGACAACCACATGATAGGAGGATGTAATATGTATGAGAAACAGGACGGAAGAGATAACCAGAACTATGATGTGTAAACTAAGAAGAAGACATTTCACCAAATTAGAAGCAATGCAATGGAAGGTAGACACCATATGAAAGATGCTACAAATATCGCTCTGCCAAGTTTACATTGTCTCATCATAAATGGCATTTAAACAAATGTGAAGCAATACAATAAATAAATCATATGCAAGATGCAAACAACAACACACTACCATGTTAGAGGTCTCTCGTCATTAGTGCCATTGCATATTCACAGCATTGCATATTCACAGCTTATGATGTGTAAACTAAGGAGAAGGCATTTCAACAAATTAGAAGCAATGAAAGCTAGACACCATATGAAAGATGCAATGAATATCACTCTACCAAGTTAAAACTGTCTCGTCATAAGTGCCATTTCAACAAATTAGTAGTACAAGCAAGACAAGAATGTGAGATGTGACCTATATCACACTTCAAAGTCAAACGTGTCTTATGATAAGTGATTGTTGCAGGTTACACAACAGTAGAAATTTGATGTAAGAACATGGTGTGATAAACAGATATTGTATGTTCTAGAAACAGGAACACGTGTCTTATTCAAGTATAATGTGTAAAGTAAGAAGATGGAATTCAACAAAATTAGAAGCAATACAAGCTAGACATCACACATAACATGAAACCACATATAACAGTGCCAAGTTAGAGGGAGCACCAGTGATGCTACACTAGGGGAGATGTGCTCATCATAAACACAGCTTTGTTGAGTGTCTATGCATGTGTTGTCTTGGAAATCATCTTGGGGGTGTGGAGGAGTAGAAACTGTAGAGGCCCTCCGTTTGAAAGGAGCACCTTTATCCGCTGCCTTGCTAACTTCCTTCTGCTTTATTAATTTTGAATTGTCAAGTAAAACCGATAAGAAAAAGCAAAAAAATTCTCTCTTCAGAACTCATTCATGCATGATACTGACAATCACTACTTTGATGTAAGGCAAACACATGATACCAGGATGGAATATGTACGAAAAACAGGATGACATGGCATGTTCACAACTGTTTGTGTAAACTAAGCAGAAACCATTCCAGCAAATAAGAAGCAATGCAAGCTAGAGACCACATGAAAGATGCAACCAATATGACTCTGCCAAGTTAAAAGCATCCCATCATAAATGGAATTTCAACAAATTAGAAGCAGCGCGTGCTATAAATCATATGAAAGATGCAACTAATATCGCACTGCATATACTAAAGGTGTCTCGCCATATTGATTGATGCGGGATACATAAAAAACAATAGTTTTATGTAAGGACATGCTTAATATACAGATGTACTATGTACTAAATACAGGAAGGCATGTCACATTAACAGGTATAATGTAGTATAAGCTAAGCAGACTAGCACATGCAGTTTAACCAGATTGGAAGAATTACAATCTAGACACCATATGCAACATGCAACCACATATCACACTGCCAAGTTAGAGCACCTGCGATGCTAGTGTAGGGGAAATGCTGTAATCAACTACAGAGCTACGTTCACTATATTCATCTAGCATTTCTGCTTCTTGAGAATCATGTCGGGAGGCTGACGCTGCATTCTTTAAATGAGGAGTAGTCCCCTTGCCTGCCTGCCTCGTCATAAGTGATTGATGAGGGATACACAAGAACATTAGTTTGATGTAAGAACATGGTTAATACACAGATGTACTAGTATGTACCAAAAACAGAAAGGGATGTCATATTCAAAGGAATAATGTGTAAGCTAAGCAGATGGAATTTAACCAAATTGGAAGCAATACAAGCTAGACATCCGGCTGGAGTGGTGAACATGATCATCTAGGACCTGAGAGCCTGGTGGGAGGCGGGCTGCTTCGCTACCATCGCGGCTTTTTAGTTGGCTTCCAGGTAATGCTTGTCTTTGCTGGGCGTGTCACTGGCTCGGCCAGTGCCCTGACTAGCTATTTGTCTTCTGGTGCTCACGGGATGGTGGTTCATGTAAAAAATATCTTTGCTTATCTTAATAAAGACAGACTTCATCCTTTCGAATACAAGCTAGACACCATATGGAACATGCAACCACATATGACACCGCGAAGTTAAAGCAAGCACCTGGGATGGTGGTTCATTGCGAGCGAGGTCATCAACTCCAGAGCAACGTTTACCGTCTCCATCTGCTGACACTGCAGCCTTTATAGCGCTATAAGGTGCCGTGCCTAGCCACGTAGAAACCTGGCATGACTTGTCTCTTTTCTTTTTTGCTTCTCTTTCGGCGGACTCTGAAATACCCTTGCATAAAAACACAATAATGAGAGTATGGGTGAAGTGTGTGCAGAACAAGTGCACTGTAAAAGTAGCAGATAGCAGGTGGCTGAAAAATAAATGACAGGAGACATATGATAGCTCTACAACATTGCGTGGCAAACAAAATTAGATTCTACTCCGTATGATTTTGTAATACATGAGCACAGGAAATGCAGGTACTCCTCCAGCACACCACCACATGTGGTCATATCTAAGATAACAGTCGACTGAAAATAAATAGGTCACTCGATTTTTTTAATGAACCATCCGATCTATAAGGAACGGGCAGATGGCCTTCGTCTACCTCCCGCCAGTCACTGTTGAGAATCTTTCTCGAACCGCCAGCGACCACCGGCCCAGATTCCTGCCTCCGCCGCCCCACCCTCCCATTGACCTCACACCACCGCCGTGCTTGGCAGCGCCCCCAGACCATCCCTTTAATCCCGGCCGACCTTCAGATCGGGCGCCAGTAGCTCTAGGCTGCACACGCGCCTAATATAAACTCCAAGGCACTGCTTCCCCAGTGTAATAGTCGTGCTAGCGCCTGTTATGCCGGGGAATGCTTCCGTTAATTGGGAATCAACTGGTCAGAAATTGAAATTCAGGGGGCCGACGGACCTCTAGCTAAGGTGAAATAGTATATGAGGAGAAACTTTGTGCATCGCGAGTTACTAGGAACATCTAGTATCAAGAAGAAGCGGTCAACTAGTGTCTTCTGTGGGATGAATACCATGCAAGAAAAGACGTACATTTGCATGAATAAGGGAAGAGGAGTACCTTCTTCGGTTGCCGGTGTGGTCACCTCCACATGTCACGCCGATCTTCTTCTTTTTACCGGGGAAATCAATGTTCTGGAGGGTGCAGACTTGGACGAACCCATGGCCAAATTGTTGACTGTGTTGCTATGGCCGTATGTCAGCGGAGGGGAAGCAGATCCGAGGCGGTGAAGGATGGTGTAGCAGGAACACCTCCGGTGCGCTGGAGGGTGGCGCCGTTGGAGCGGCAGCAGTGAGGCATAGGACGGCGTGGTTGAACTGGCTCGGGTACGGACGGCTCGTCCTTGGCTTCAACTACTAGCCGTGGAGGGCGTTGTGGTTGAGGTTGCGGTGGACGACGACGTCGGGGTATCGGCTCCGGCGTGATGGAGGAGGGTGACGGTTGATGGGTGGGATGGGGTGGCGGACGGAGGACGCCGGAGTTTCGCGGCTGGTGGAGAGGTAGTTTTGGCGCCCATGGAGTATGAATGGGGAATCGGGCGAGTGGGGGGGAACTATGTTTCGGTCTGGGACGCGCTTGTTTTTGGCTTTTTTGAACAGAAGATGGGACGCGCTTGTTTGAAATTTGGGGAAGTACAAACTTTGCCCCCTCTTAAATTTTGGACCTACTGCGGGTTGGGGGTAGGATTGTAATCCTAGGTGTCCCAAATAGTGGGTGGGAGCAATTTCGGCCGCGCGCATGTGTTCTTAGGCGGCCATTGTGTATGAACGTTTATCGGAGGCGGCTGCGTGGCATCTAGATGAAGCTACAAACCTACCCCGGTTTAGACCTTTGGACATCGGGTCGGTAGGTTTCACGGGTCAGAGTTATTTGAAAAGTAATTTCCTTGTACTACCAAACATTGGTCTCACGTGGTTTCGGGCTAGTAGAGGCTCTTTTGGCGCTTCGTTCGAAATTTTGAAACACAAGCATTCACGTTTAGAGTACTCTTGAACTATGAGGATTGACCTAAATAGACAATGTTATATTTGACCTTGTATGTTTGAAAACCTCATTAAATTATCCGCTTCTTTTTGAAATTTTGACACTTGAAAATCCTATAACTACGATTATTTTGGAATGGAGGAGCTAAATTTGAATCTATTTTGTACACGACTACATATGCTATTATGTACAAAATCAGAGCAAAGATTGGTATGGTTTACAAATGCCATGATATCAAATTCATATAATTGAATGGACTTCATGTTGAATTTGATTTTTTTAAACCACCTTAAGTTGAATTCAAATGTATGCTAGTTCATAGGTAGCTATTTATAATGTCCATTGTGTAACTTTGGTATGTATAATGTGCTTTACACAAACAACATGAACTATACTCATGTTTGTATTCGATTGCTAAAGCGATGCATTGTCTGGAGTTCAAAATACTAACTATGTGGGTCAATTGTGTCGAATAATAACATAGACATGCTCAAATTCGATAGAATCTAGATGCCTGATGGATCAATGACCGCTCCTTACGCGAATTGCAAATATCATGATCCCATCCTAGTATTTGGATACAATTTATATCTTTAATCAATGTGTAGAGCAGTCTTTTACATGTAGTTTCACTCTCCATCGGTGGTCTTTCACACATGCTCGCACACTCTCTCCCAAGGTGTCTTTCTCACACACATGCTCAAGATATAACCCTCCCTCCCTCTCGTAACCATTTACAACTGTTTTCACTAACCTTTATCACAAGCACTCTTCCTCTCGCAAACATACACACGCACAATCCTCATCGACCCTTTCTATATACATGGACCTACCTACGTGTCTCATGTACGCACATTATCTTTACGCTTGTCTCTCACGCATTGTCTCACACCTCTCTTCCTAATCGACGAGTATGATTCTAGCAGAGCATTCTGTAGGATGCCCCTTAAAGTTAGGTTGGATGAATAGTAATATCAGAGATAAAGGGGTTACCTTAGTCCGAGAACCTAGGGTTACAAATCCTAGCCGGCTTTGTCAGTGGACACAGAGTCCTTCACAATTCTGCTATCTTTGTCTTGTACGACTAGTCATCCATGGGTCTTCCTAAATGTGTCATGGGCCGACCAATGTGGCGCAGGACGGAACTGGACGAAGGGCCTCACCTCGACCCACTGGACCTCACGCGGTGACACACCCTCTGCCCCCACGTCTCATTATCTTTTCACACCCACACATACCAACACAAACACCACACACACAGAAAATTTCTCCTGGTGCCTCTATTCCCTCCCCCTTGCATATACACACTCAAGGGAATGGAATCTCTTGTCGTGACGTCATATTCGTCTCTCTCTCTCTAGACCACTGTCATTTCTCGTGCTATCTCTCCCACGCCCCCCCGTCGGCCCCTCTATCCATGCCTCTCTCGAATACGTAATACACACACATACCTCTCTAGGCCCCGCCAAATGCATCAACTACACATTCACACATGTTACATCACGTACCCCATTGATCTAAAAAGCCCTCTCTTCACGTTTATTTCGCATACAACATTCCTTTTGAATAAAGTGTGGCCAAAAAATTATTTTAGAGTTTCTACATATATACAACATTACAAAGTTATATGGAGGAGTACGAACACTAATTTGCATTGCATGGTGCCCACAATGATATTTATTCCGCAGTGTGAATTTGTATATTTTTATACTATATACAAAGGTAGTCATAATAAAGAGAAACGAAGGCCATCTCTCTCCATCGCATACCCCCCTGAAAGTGCTAGTTATCGACTAGAGGGGGGGTGAATAGGCGATTTTTAGGAAAGTCTTCAAAACATGGAAGTTTCGAAGACAAACGATAGAAACAACCTAATTGATATGCAGCGGAAGATAAACTACAACAAGCAAGCCATAATCAAGTATGCAATAGCATTAATGTTTGAAGATTAATAGCAGCTAGGTAGTAGGATCAGGATGGAAGATAGTATGAACCCAATCAACAATAGTACTCAAGCAATGAAGTCAATCGGATAAAACAATAAGCAATGACTTCATGAAGACAAACTCAAAGTAAAGGAGGGAAGAGATAGAACCAGTTGCTCGTTGAGGACACAGGATTTGTTGGACCAGTTCAAGTTGCTGTGACAACTGTACGTCTAGTTAGGGAGGCTGAGATTTAACTCAGAAGACCGTGTCTTCACCTTATTCCCCTTGAGCAAAGGTCACTTAGTCCTCGCCCAATCACTCTGGTAAGTCTTCAAGAGAGACTTCCAAACCTTCACAGACTTTGTTCACTCGGCAATCCACAATGACTCTTGGATGCTCAGAACGCGACGCCTAACCGGCTGGAGGATACAAAGTCCTCAAGTGTAATAAGTCTTCAGGTCACACAGAAAGAAAGACTTCAGTGATGCCTAACAATCTTTGGCTCTGGGTGTTTGGGCTTTGTCCTTGCAACGATTTCTCTCTCTCAAATGCTTCGAGGTGGGTTGCTCTCAAACGACAAAAGCCATATACAAACTCTGAACAGCCACCAATTTATGGTGTAGGGGGTGGGCTATTTATAGCCACCAGGCAACCCGACCTGATTTGTCCAAAATGACCCTGGGTCACTAAGGAACTGACACGTGTTCCAACGGTCAGATTTCAAACACACACGACAACTTTACTTGGGCTACAAGCAAAGCTGACTCATCCAACTCTGGATAAGATTTGCTCTCATTGTCTTCGCTCGAAGACATAGGATTTGGGTTGAGCATCACTTCAGTCATTCTGACTTAGTTCACTTGGACCCCACTTAACAGTATGGTGGTTCCTATGACTCAACAAAGAAGAAAGGAAACGACGAAACCACACAGTCTTCGCGCTCCATTGTCTTCACGTAATGTCTTCTCATGTCATAGTCTTCAATATGAATATCTTCTCATACCACCATTGTCTTCAATGTCTTCATACATTTTTAGGGGTCATCTTCGTTAGGTAAACCGAATCAATGAGGGACACTACCTGCGTTATCCTGCAATTCTCACAAACGCATTAGTCCCTCAACCAACTTTGTCGTCAATATTCCAAAACCAACTAGGGGTGGCACTAGATGCACTTACAATCTCCCCCTTTTTGGTGATTGATGACAAACTGGTTGAAGTTTTCAACGGGGATAAAGTATGTGAAATTGTAAGGATAGGAATTGTCTTCATAAGTAGCAAGGGCTCCCCCTGAAGATGTGCATATTAATAATTTGCTTTTGGATTGCAAATGCACATGGCAGGTTGTACTTATGGAGATCCACTTCAACTTATGAAGATAATTCATCATGCATGAAATGATATAACAAGTAGAATGACATGCATAATGAAAAATGGACATCTGCAGGATGATCTAAGTGCGGAAGTTATCATCGCATCAGAGTAAAGCAAACACGTAGCAGAAGTAGCAAACGACCATCAAGTTTAGGTGTTACAACTCAAAGAACCAAATGTATCAAAATGCAAGAGTTGTAAGCACGCAGCAAAATATAATGCAACCGCCCATATGAACCCGCTTGAAGACTATCAACTCATACGCTTCTCCCCCTTTTGTCAGTAATGACCAAAAAGGTTTGAAGACATAGAGCATCTACTCGTCTTCTTGATGAGTAGGTGAAGCAGCAGGATTGTTGTCGTTGGGTGGCGGTGCAGAGGAACTTGATGCAGTGTCGATGCACGCAGTAGTTGGAGGTGGTGAAGTAGCGTCATCTTCATCATCGATCACTCTGGCATTAACTGTTGCCGTGGAGGAGGAATATTCAGAGTCTTCAAGAGATGGAGTTCTTCGTAAAACAACATTCTGTGGAGGAGTGGAGTCAAACTGAAATCTTTCATTGAAGCCATCGTCTTGAAGATCTGCTTCAGCACTAAGCAGGGTCAAACTCTTCCATGATCTCCGGCAAGTTTCATGAGCAACAAAGGCATTCTTGGTGGCAAGGTTGCGAATGCGATTGACATCCACCAAGATGCTTTGCATCTGTCTCTTGAGCCAAAAGTGATGTTTATCCTGTTTCTGATGAAGGGCCACAAGAAGTTCTCGGTCATTGAGAACGCGAGAACGCTTGCGAGGCCTTTGGGCAATGGTGCTTTCAGTGGCTTCAGTGGGCGCTCTGTGAGGCAGATGAGTGTTACCAGCAAATGGATAGATTCGTGTTGCTGCTTGAACACCTTCAATAGGTTGAGTGAAGCTTTGGTGCTCGGCATTCTGAAGACAAAGAGGCTTCTTGGCAGGGTCAGAATATATAGTATCAACTGACATATCAACTTCTGGTAGAAATATTATATGATTGCGAGCAGAGGGTTGATAGTTGACAGTAGAGTGTTGCTTTATGAGGCGCATGACCAATGGAGCATAAAACTTCAGACCAAAGAGATCAGAACCAGAGGCAGCCAGTTGTCTGATGAAGAAATCTTGTGCATTGAAACTGATGCCATTGTAAATGTAGAAGACCAAAGTCTTCATAGCTCCTTCAAGCTTTGCCGCTGATGAATGTCCTTTGATAGGCCATAGAGTCCGCCTGATGATATGATATATGGTGCGTAGCAGATACTCAAGGTCTTCAACAAAGAACTCTGTTGGATATTCAGCATCACGGGGCAAAGGCTTCATCATGCTCAGCATCTGACTCATATTGGGTTCAGGCTTATGAAAGATGCTCTCTACAGCATTGCGGTGTAGCTGACAGTCAGGTTCATACAGTTCTCCGGGAGTGGACAGGCCTGTAAGCTCGATAATATCCATAGCTTTGGCTTCATGATGAACGTTTCCGGTCATCCACTTGAGAACCCAAGTCTTTGTATCTCTGTTGTAGCCGCGAATGTGCAGAGTGGCATAGAATTGAAGCAATAGCTCTTCATTCCAATGTTCTTTGTCTGTCACAACGTGGAGCAGACCAGCATCACGAAAGCAATCAAGTGCTTCTTCTAAGCATGACAGTCCAGTAATGGCTTCAGTGTCAAGGCGCATATGAGGGAAAATGCGCCCTTGATCATATAACATGCATGAGTAATAGCTTCTCTGTTGATAGCTCCAGAACCGATCTGATGCAATTCTTGGCTTCGTGTAGGGGTTCTTCGAGCTGTCAAAGAATGTGTTGTGTCTCTTGAAGCCATTAGCATTGAAGGACCCGGGGGAGTTGGCAGTACCTGGAAACCTTGGCAACCTGGGATTTGGCTTCTGCACTTGAGGCCTATGCTCAATATGATAGTCAAATTGCGGTTCTGAGGCAGAGGGTGGAGGCACCAGAACGGGCCATCGGACAGTAGTGAGCTGACCATGACTGTATGCTTGCTCAATTGTGTGAGGCCTTGGAGGCGGAACAGGAGCAGAGGCAACATCGGAGGCAGGCTGCACGACAGGTGCTTCGGGAGCAGTTGTCATGTTGACCTCAGGTGCAGCATCCTCATTGGCTTCGGGTGTAGTATCCTCATTGACTTCAGGTGCAGCATCCTCATTGACTTCAGGTTCAGTAGCCACATTTGCTTCAGGCACAGTTAGTGTAGGCTCCACATTAGCATCATCCATGACTACGTCACTGGCTGTATTGACGTTGGTGGTGGCAGCCTCAACATTTTCAGCCTCCACTTGAGGAGCTGGAGGGTCAGACACAGACACGTTCAGATCATGAACTACTTCTTCTTGAATGGGGGGAGTAGAGACACGTTCTTCTTGACGCTCTTCATCGGCTGATGCAGCCGGATTGTCTTCAGCAACATGTGCTTTAGACTCGGAGACATTCACAGTTGGAGCAGGTTCAGAAAGTACTTGCCGTGCAACAGGTGAACGTTGCACTTCTCCTTCTGGAATGCTCGACAGAGGGACTTCAGGCCTTTGTCCTCTGCGAAGCCTGCGAAGAGCTGGCTTCACTTTAGGAGATGGAGTTGGCTGAGCCTGAAAGTCTTCATCCTCTTCTTGCACGTTGGGGGTAGCTTGTTGTTGTTGTAGGGGAGTACTGGGGGAGTCTTGTTCTTGTGGGCGATCAGCCCATGAATCATCCTGTGCAACTGGCGTCAGAGGACGACCAATGCTGATGAGTTCGCTATTCGTATGAACAGGCGATGATACCACATTATATTCGATCTGAGGAAAAACTTCATCATCTTCAACATTGTCATGATGACCAATGTCTTCAGCAGCGGTTGGTTCAGCTGCTGGAATATCTTCAGCTTCAGGAGCCTCTGTGGAAGCAGGCTCATGCACAGTCATGCGAAGTTCTTGGGATGCAGATGCAGGATGAATCACTGAGATGGGTTCAACAAAAAGGGGCTCTATGGGAGCAGCCCGATTTTTCTTGGTCTTGCGCTTCTTCTTGGAGGGAGCGGCATCAGAGGCTTCGGTATTCTTCCTCTTTCTGGCTTCTGCCTCTGCAGCCCTCGTTTTCTTCTGTTCAGAAGCGGTTGTGGTGACCTTTGGCTTCGAGCCAGTCATGCTACTGGGGAAGATAATACGTGGAGCTTCTTGGCTTGAAGGCGCAGGCTGATCAGCAGGAAACTTCTTCTTTTTCTTTGCAGCCATTCTGGGGTCAATGCCAGGACGGCCAAGTGACTTGCGCTTCTCAGCCTCATTGTAGGCAAGCACACACTTATCAGCCAAACTCTTCATGCGCTCACGAGAGCCTTGAGCTTCTTGGCGCTTCTTCTGAAAAGCTTCTTTAAGCTCATGCAACATGACCTTAAAGTTTCTGACGTCTTGAACACTTAGCTTGGCCACATGCTTCTTGAATTGAGCCTTCTCATAATCAATCTTGTGCTTGAGCTCAACGATTCTCTGAGCGAGAGCCAGCTCAGAAGCAATGGCGCCATTGAAAGAGACGCTGAGGCCAATTGGAAGCTGTAAATGTTCAAAGCTAACATTGGGTGTGTTGAACCATTCATCAATGAAGTTGTGGATGATGGCCACATCAAAGAGAGGCAAGTTGTTGAAGATTTCTGCTTTTTCCTTGCTCTTTATCAGCTGCTCAAGAGCATCATCCGCAAGATCTTCATCACTTGATAGATCAATGGGTTCTTCACGTAGAATAGCAGCAGGAGTCAGAGCTTGATCAGCATGCCTGACAAGTTGCTTTTTCTTCTCCGTCCTCTTGGAGATACGGGATTGATCTTCAAACTGCACACTGGCTTCAGGAGGTGCAGTGGCCAATGACTTCACACGAGAAGCTTTTGGTGGTACGGGTTTAGAAGCCTTTAACTTCTTTTTCTTCTGTGGCTTCGAAGGAGGAGCTGGGGCTTCATCAGAATCAACCTCATTGTCAGAATGATCCACTTTGGCACCTTGTACCAAGATGTAGGAGATGAGGCCATCAAGGTTTGCAAAGGGGCCAATTCTATTTTCTTCAGCTTCACGAGTCCCATCCTCACGGGGAGCAGAGGGACCAGGATTGAAGTCCAATCCCCATGACTTCTTGTTTTCCCTTGCTGAAGACACAGCAAACTGGAAGTTGCGCTTGAAGAGATTGTCATCGCGACACCAGAGTAATGATGATGGGTCGGCTTCTTCAGGCTGTGGTCGACGGACCATGCAAGGATAGAATTCTTGCTCAATGGCTTCAGCTCTGTTCTTGGGTTGAAGGCCTCGATAGAGAATATCGCCCCAAGGACTCTTGATAGCATTTTTCTCTGCATATTCCTTGGTGACGAACTTGTACTTGAACCATTCTTCAACCCAATAGCGTCGAATCCATTGGATTCGTGTCTTGCGCTGATGATAAGTCTCTTCAGGGTCTGTCTTGTATAGTTCTACTAGGTCGTCAGGCAGATCTTTGGATGTTCCTCCTCTGCGCTGTCTGCCACCCTTCCTTGCTGATTTTTCTGCAGCCATGAACTTCAAGCTGAATGGCTTCAATACGTTCAGAGGCTTCAGAGATTTACGCTTGCTGGTCAAGCAGGAACTGGCTTCAGGAGAATTGATATGATGCTGTAAGTATTCTGCAAATGAATGCAGACTATGAGAACCAAGCGATTCTCCCACAGACATGTACCTGTGACAGCATTAGAGATGCGAGGGAAGGGGAAGAGGTCATATGCATTCTCAGAAGATTCTGAAGATAAATCAGTTTGAAGACATTGACCTCATGATGCGAAGACATTCACTTATATGTGGTGAGTTGGTTCTAGATTGGTACCAATCCGTGAATAAGTACAGGTGAGGAATCAAACTAGATAGGAAATCTAAGTGAATAGACTAGGCATTATGAGATGCAGATAGAATAGATCTAACATTTAGTAGGCAGAAACCACTTTCAGTAAGTAGGATGAATCTATGAAGATTAAAAAGGTGGTAAAAATAGAGTTATAATTACCGCACGAAGAACTGCTAGATGGGAAGAATGAGAGACCGAGCAGTTCAGCCCACCGTGCCCTAACTTGGCGACGGAGGACACCTACGGCGATGGCGGAGAGAAAGATGTCCGCGGCCGGCGTGAGGACGGCGTCGGAGAAGTCGCGGCAGCTAAGCGCTTCGTCGCCGGCGTCGTCAAGAGCTAGCGGTGGCGCTAGGGTTTTGACGGAGGTGGAGAGGTGGAAGAAGGATTTCTTTACTGCAAGGGACACATATTTATAAGTAGGTGTGCAGCACAACGCAATTACGCAGGTGCCCCTGTCTTTTCACATCCGTGGGGTACGTGGCAAGCATGCAACATATTTAGAATTGTCCCAAGTATGTCGGATGTTTGTTCCGGCTTCTCCGGATATCGACAATTAAGATGATTCATTTAAATAGAACTTGATGTTTGTCTCTGTGTCTTCTGCTGACAAGGATGCAGAGAAGACATTCGACAGTATCAATAGAATGCATATGATTTGGACAGATAGAGTTTGAGATAGTAAGCAGTGAGAGATTAGGGTCCGATCACATTCACTTAGTTCAAAAGATTCAACAGTGAAGACATAGCTATAAGTGAATGCTGTAGAGGACAGAACGCTAGTATATATATATGCAATCAAATCACTATAGCGCACAAAAATCACGAAGATAAATTGAAATTGAAGACAAACCAAATGCAAAATCTTTGCAAAATAACGCCATGAGTGAAACACTTCAAACAGAGAAATTTGGTGGTGGCGTTACCCACCGTATAGGAAGTATTACACCCAGACACGGCGCACAATTATCGTGGCGCTCCGAAGTCAAATTCCATGTTAATGTATTCACACTCAGTGTGTAAATCTTCATTGATTGAAGATATACATTACTTTGTGTGTTGCACATCTAAGTCATCAACATGCATAAGTGTTAGGATGTGTGCCTGATCACAGGACATTCGAGGATTCCAAGATATTTAGCTCACACCGTAACTTGCAAAACCTTTTCTCGTCCAAGGGCTTTGTGAAGATATCTGCCAGTTGCTCTTCAGTGTTGACGTGCATGATATCTATATCTTTCTTCATAACATGATCTCTGAGAAAGTGATGATGTATTTCAATGTGCTTTGTCTTCGAATGCTGGACTGGATTGTTGGCAATCTTGATGGCACTTTCGTTATCGCAGAAGAGAGGGACTTGCCTCAGATCGATGCCATAGTCCTGGAGAGTTTGCTTCATCCACAGAAGCTGAGCACAACAAGATCCAGCAGCAATGTATTCAGATTCAGCAGTTGAGAGTGACACACAGTTCTGCTTCTTTGAAGACCAACAGACAAGTGATCGACCCAGAAAATGACATGTGCCTGATGTAGACTTGCGATCCACTTTGTCAGCAGCATAATCAGCATCCGAGAATCCAACCAGATCAAACCTTGAGCCCTTTGGATACCATAATCCTAGTGTTGGGGTGTAAGCCAAATATCGAAGAATCCACTTCACAGCTAAGTGATGCGATTCCTTTGGTGCCGCTTGGAATCGAGCACACATGCAAACATTAAGCATAATATCTGGCCTAGATGCACATAAATAAAGCAAAGAACCAATCATGGAGCGGTATACCTTTTTATCGAACTCTTTACCATTGTCGTCGGGACCAAGATGGTGCTTGGCTGGCATTGGCGTCGTGTAGCCTTTGCAGTCTTCCATTCCAAACTTCTTCAGACAATCTTTGAGGTATTTTTCTTGAGATATGAAGATGCCATTTCGTTGCTGACGAATTTGAAGACCAAGGAAGAACTTCAGCTCTCCCATCATGGACATTTGATATTGCTCTTGCATCATGTACCCAAACTCATCACTGTTCTTCTGGTTGGTGTAGCCGAAGATTATGTCATCCACATATATTTGGCACACAAACAGTTCACCATCATATGTCTTCGTGAAGAGTGTGGGATCGAGAGATCCAGGTTTGAAGCCTTTGCTCTTCAGGAAGTCTTTGATTGTATCATACCAGGCACGAGGAGCTTGTTTGAGGCCATACAGTGCTTTGTTCAGTTTGTACACCATATCAGGATGTTTTGGATCTTCAAAGCCAGGTGGTTGTGCAACATATACTTCTTCTTCAATCTTGCCATTTAGAAATGCACTCTTTACATGCATTTGATATAGCAAGATGTTGTGATGATTAGCATAGGCTAGCAGTATGCGAATAGCTTCAAGCCTAGCAACAGGAGCAAATGTTTCATCGAAGTCAATTCCTTCAACTTGAGTATATCCTTGAGCCACAAGACGAGCTTTGTTTCTCAGGACTTGACCATGCTCATCTTGCTTGTTTCGATATATCCACTTTGTTCCAATAATGTTATGCTTGCGAGGGTCAGGTCGCTTGACAAGTTCCCAAACATTATTCAGCTTGAACTGTTGAAGTTCTTCTTGCATGGCTTGAATCCATTCAGGTTCCATAAAAGCATCAACAACTTTCTTGGGTTCTGATATTGAAACAAATGAAAAATGCCCACAGAAATTTGCTAGCTGTGTTGCTCTTGAGAGAGTGAGCGGACCAGGTGCATTGATGCTGTCAATAATCTTCTCTATTTGAACTTCATTTGCTACACGAGGATGAACAGGACGAAGATTCTGCTCTGGCTGATCATTGTCATCATTGGGAGAATTGTCTTCTGTCTGAGCATTGTCTTCAGGTTGATTTGGTGCAGAGATGATAAGTTCCTCTTCAGGCTGTGCTTCAGAGGGCATGATCTCACTAGTTCCCATCAACTTGATAGATTCACAGGAAGGAGCTTCATCAAGTGTACTTGGCCGAATTTCTCTTTGTGAACCATTCGTTTCATCAAATCGCACATCCACTGTTTCAACAATTTTGTAGTGGAAGAGGTTGAAGACTCTGTAAGAGTGCGAATCCTTTCCATAGCCAAGCATGAAACCTTCGTGAGCTTTGGGTTCAAATTTTGACTTGTGATGGGGATCCTTGATCCAACATCTAGCACCAAAGACTCTGAAGTAGCTAACATTTGGCTTCTTGCCAGTGAGGAGCTCATAGGATGTTTTGCCCAGAAGCTTATGGATGTAGACACGGTTGATGATGTGACAAGCTGTATCAATGGCTTCAGGCCAGAACTTTCTTGGTGTCTTGTACTCGTCAAGCATTGTTCGAGCCATCTCGATGAGGGTTCTGTTCTTGCGCTCTACAATGCCATTTTGCTGAGGTGTGTATGGAGCAGAAAACTCATGAGTGATTCCCATTGTATCCAGATAAAGATCAAGCCCGGTGTTCTTGAATTCAGTGCCGTTATCACTTCTGATATGCTTGATCTTGACACCATAGTTGTTCATTGCTCGATTGGCGAATCGTCTGAAGACATCTTGTACTTCAGTCTTGTAGAGAATTATGTGCACCCATGTGTATCTTGAGTAGTCATCAACAATGACGAAGCCATAGAGACACGCCGTTGTTGTGAGGGTGGAGTAGTGGGTAGGTCCAAATAAGTCCATGTGAAGCAGCTCGAAGGGTTGAGATGTTGTCATGATTGTCTTCGAGGGATGCTTGGCCCTTGTCATCTTTCCAGCTTCGCAGGCACCACATAGATGATCTTTCTTGAACTTGACACCTTCGATGCCTATGACATGCTTCTTTTTGACGAGAGTATGCAAGTTCCTCATGCCAGCGTGCCCCAGCCTTCGATGCCAGAGCCAGCATTCTGAAGCTTTAGCAAGAAGACATACGGCAAGTTTTGGACCTGCTGAAAAATCTACCATGTATAGATCACCTTTCCTATACCCTTCAAAGACTAGAGATTTGTCAGATTCCATTAGTACAAGGCAACGATATTTTCCAAATATCACAATCATGTTTAAGTCACAAAGCATTGAGACAGACATTAAGTTGAATCCAAGCGATTCAACAAGCATCACTTTATCCATGTGTTGATCCCTTGAGATTGCAACTCTACCTAGACCCAATACTCTGCCTTTACCAGTGTCAGCAAATGTGATTTTACTCTTGTCGGATGGACGTAAGGTTGAATCCATGAGAAGACTTTGATCACCAGTCATATGATTAGTGCATCCACTGTCAATAATCCATTCTGAAGATTTTGGTGACATGCCCTACAGTGCAGTTAGGAGGATAGGCTTCACAAGGTATGTTGTGAAGCATAAGCATTTTACACACACATGGATTATCACAGTTTAGATCAAGATTAGCACACAGTATGACAGATAAGAGATTCATATGTGGAATTCATAGTAAGTCATTTTATCATGCGTCCCTTTATGTTTTAGGTCCCCAGCAATTGTATCGGACGCCAATGATTGCTGGCTGGAGACCACATTATGCAAAAGAGAGTTAGTTCTTCTTCACCACCCACATTTTCAGGGGTGGCTTAGAAGCAATGAGTCTAAGTGCAGCATCTGAGAATTTCGGCTTTGAAGCCCTAGCAAATAGCCTTGCAGGAGATGAATGATACTCATGTGAATAAGCAGAGAAGTTCTTAGTTCTATGAACATATCGATTTGAAGACACATGCTCATATTCATGAGTCTGAGTATGATTTCCCTGCAAAACATTGGCGTTAGGGTGACTCAAGTGAGTCATGTGTTCGCAAGTAGCCGTTGGACCATATGATGCCTTTGGTCTGGGGTTTGTCTTCTTCACTGGTGGTGTCATGATGACATTCACTGGAAGATTTTCAAGGCAGCTTTTGGGTACCCAGATCTTCTTCATAGGAGGTCCATTCCTACAGTTAGTACCAATATACCTGGCAAACACTTCACCATTCTGATGTTTGAACAATTTATAGTTTGCATCAAAGGATTCATCAATAATAATAGGATTAGCACAGGTAAATCCAGATAAAGTGGATGGATCCACTAAAGGTTCCTTTGCAGCAACCCATGTGGTTTTGGGATACTGCTCAGGCTTCTAGTAGGAACCATCTGCTTTTTGAGGACATCGCAGAGAGTCTGATGTCCCTTCAAACTTTTGTACATCCCTGTTTCAACCAATGTCTTCAACCTAGCATTTTCATCAGCAATACTAGTGGTATCCTCCGCAGAGGGGTTAGTAACCACATCAGTAGTTGAAGACAATGAAACAGCAGCAGCAGTGGAACATTCAGCAACAGATGTAGCGTTATCACGCTCAATGCATTTTAAACATGGTGGTTTGAATCCATCCTGAGCGGGACTGATCTGTTGAGCGCGAAGTGACTCATTCTCTGCTTGAAGATCTTCATGAGTCCCTTTCAATTTCTCAAGCTCTTGCTTCCTTTGAAGATAATCATAGGAGAGCTTTTCATATGTGGTTGAGAGCGTATCATGAAGATTTTCAAGTTCTTGGTACTTAGCATGAAGATTTTTTATGTCTTCTACTAAGGACTGTGAACGTGTCATTTCCGCGTCCAACAGGTCATCGCTTTTGTCTAACAGTTTTTGAATATGTTCCATAGCCCTTTGTTGTTCAGTTGCAATTTTAGCAAGTGTTTTGTAGCTGGGTTTGGATTCACAATCAGAGTCATCTTCACTTGAAGTTTGAAAGTAAGCATCGCGAGATTTTACCTTGGCACCACGTGCCATGAAGCAGTAGGTGGGAGAAGAATCGTCTTTGTCATTAGCTTCAGCGTTGGTGTGGACGTCATTGTCTTCAGTGTTGAAGATGGACTTGGCGACATAGGCTGTGGCTAGAGCCAGACTTGCAACGCCAGGGTCAGACTCCTCACCAGACTCCACCTCTGCCTCCTCCGAAGCAGATTCCTCCTCTAAATCCATTTCCTTGCCAACAAAGGCACGAGCCTTGCCAGATGAGCTTTTCTTGTATGATGAAGACTTCAAAGAAGATTTTGAGGATTTCTTCTTCTTCTTGTCATCAGAATCATATTCCTTGCTCTTCTTCTTCTTCTTCTCATTGTCCCACTGTGGACACTCAGATATGTAGTGACCAGGTTTCTTGCATTTGTGGCAGGTTCTCTTCTTGTTGTCATGAGTGGAAGCTTCATCATTTCTTGAGCTGGATCGTGAAGACTTTCTGAAGCCCTTCTTCTTGGTGAACCTCTGGAACTTCTTCACAAGCATGCCAAGTTCCTTTCCAATGTCTTCAGGATCGTCAGAACCGCAGTTAGAGTCTTCTTCTTCAGATGAGGAAACAACTTTTGCCTTCAAAGCACGAGTTCGGCCATAGTTGGGGCCATAAATATCTCTTTTCTCAGAAAGCTGGAACTCATGTGTATTGAGCCTCTCAAGTATATCAGACGGATCGAGTGTCTTGAAGTCAGGACGTTCTTGTATCATGAGGGCAAGGGTGTCGAAAGAGGTGTCAAGTGATCTCAGCAGTGTCTTGACAATTTCATGTTTGGTGATCTCAGTGGCGCGGAGAGCCTGAAGCTCATTTGTGATGTCGGTGAGGCGATCAAACGTGAGCTGGACATTTTCATTGTCGTTTCTCTTGAAGCGATTGAAGAGATTGCGAAGAACACTGATCCTTTGGTCTCTCTATGTAGAGACGCCTTCATTGACCTTTGACAGCCAGTCCCAGACTAGCTTTGACGTTTCCAGAGCACTCACACAGCCATACTGTCCTTTGGTCAGATGACCACAGATGATGTTCTTTGCGGTTGAGTCCAGTTGAATGAACTTCTTGACATCAGTGGGGGTGACACCTTCACCAGTTTTGGGAACGCCGTTCTTAACGACATACCAGAGGTCGACATCAATGGCTTCAAGATGCATGCGCATCTTATTCTTCCAGTAGGGATATTCAGTTCCATCGAACACGGGGCAAGCAGCGGAGACCTTGATTATCCCTGCAGTCGACATAGCTGAAACTCTAGGTGGTTAAACCGAATCACAGAAAACAAGGGAGTACCTTGCTCTGATACCAATTGAAAGTGCTAGTTATCGACTGGAGGGGGGGTGAATAGGTGATTTTTAGGAAAGTCTTCAAAACATGGAAGTTTCAAAGACAAACGATAGAAACAGCCTAATTGATATGCAGCGGAAGATAAACTAAAACAAGCAAGCCATAATCAAGTATGCAATAGCATTAACGTTTGAAGATTAAGAGCAGCTAGGTAGTAGGATCGGGATGGAAGATAGTATGAAGCCAATCAACAATAGTAGTCAAGCAATGAAGTCAATCGGATAAAACAATAAGCAATGACTTCATGAAGACAAACTCAAAGTAAAGGAGGGAAGAGATAAAACCAGTTGCTCGTTGAGGACACAGGATTTGTTGGACCAGTTCCAGTTGCTGTGACAACTGTACGTCTGGTTAGGGAGGCTGAGATTTAACTCAGAAGACCGTGTCTTCACCTTATTCCCCTTGAGCTAAGGTCACTTAGTCCTCGCCCAATCACTCTGGTAAGTCTTCAAGGGAGACTTCCAAACGTTCACAGACTTCGTTCACTCGGCAATCCACAATGACTCTTGGATGCTCAGAACGCGATGCCTAACCGGCTGGAGGATACACAGTCCTCAAGTGTAATAAGTCTTCAGGTCACACAGAAAGGAAGACTTCAGTGATGCCTAACAATCTTTGGCTCTGGGTGTTTGGGCTTTGTCCTCGCAAGGATTTCTCTCTCTCAAATGCTTCGAGGTGGGTTGCTCTCAAACGACAAAAGCCGTATACAAACTTTGAGCAGCCACCAATTTATGGTGTAGGGGGTGGGCTATTTATAGCCACCAGGCAACCCGACCTAATTTGTCCAAAATGACCCTGGGTCACTAAGGAACTGACACGTGTTCCAACGGTCAGATTTCAAACACACACGACAACTTTACTTGGGCTACAAGCAAAGCTGACTCATCCAACTCTGGATAAGATTTGCTCTCATTGTCTTCGCTCGAAGACATAGGATTTGGGTTGAGCATCACTTCAGTCACTCTGACTTAGTTCAGTTGGACCCCACTTAATAGTAAGGTGGTTCCTATGACTCAACAAAGAAGAAAGGAAACGACGAAACCACACAGTCTTCGCGCTCCATTGTCTTCACGTAATGTCTTCTCATGTCATAGTCTTCAATATGAATATCTTCTCATACGACCATCGTCTTCAATGTCTTCATACATTTTTAGGGGTCATCTCCGGTAGGTAAACCGAATCAATGAGGGACACTACCCGCGTTATCCTGCAATTCTCACAAACGCATTAGTCCCTCAACCAACTTTGTCGTCAATACTCCAAAACCAACTAGGGGTGGCACTAGATGCACTTACACCCCCTGTACGCCCCTTTCACGTATGCACACAAAACTATCTCCAGGTCCTCTAAAAGTAAGCCCCCAGAAAATTCACGCATGTTTCATCTTTCTCTCGCGATATATGCAATGACGATCATTGTATTTGAAGTGAAAGCACGATACATACACTAGAATTCATAATCCACTCATTACGGTCACCGTTTACGTTTAGTGGTTATTATACAGTCATGGGCTCACCGTACAACTTTGTATTTGCTCATGACATGACTAGTTGACCAGTTAAACGCTCCACGTGGCACCTCTAGTGTTGCATCACGTTATCTCACTACCATCGGCCCACCTGTCGACTTGTATCTACTCTACATCTACACTCTTAGAAAATGCATAAAATACACTCTTATAAAAAACAGAGTTGGTGATGATGGTGTGCCTGCCATCCTGCAATATAGGCCGTCCGATTTATATCTGAGGATAGGAAAGAAACTATGGTAATTTTGCAAAAAGGTACCCACACACCTCTCCACATTTGCAAATAAGGCCTTCCCTCGTTCATCCTTTTCTCTCACAAGATAAACAAGTCATACAAATGCATCTTGATGTTACGTGCAACGCACGGGCATCTTGCTAGTAAGAATGAAAGCAAACGTCAAAAAAATATTTTGACGGTGGTTCGAAGTCATGACCGGGGGCACAACAGACAAGGTGACCTTTTATTGGTATGTTGAGCCGTCTGTTTTAACACGCAGGAGCTGGTGTGGTGATTATACACACACGCACACATGCACACGAACTGCATCCATGCAACACTCACACAAACACATGCACCCACGCACGCACGCAACACTCACACGTACACACGCAGCCACACATGCACACAAAACTCTCACACACACACGCACGCATGCATGCACACACCAGTACACCACACGACCAACACACACTCTCACGCTCAAGTGCTCAACCTACACGCGCATGCGCACACATCAGGCCCTGACAGACACATACACAACCAGGTGATTCCCGCGCACGGGTTGGAGCCTTGTCGTGCCTGCGTAAATTTGTGTTTATCTGACCTTTTCCCTATGCGAACTGACAGGTGGGACCCACAAGGAACATGGTCAATTTAACTAGTCAACATGGCGCCACACAAACTATTTGTCTGGTCAACAGAGTGCAATCCGATGCTGTACTATGAGCAAGTGACCGGATAATCACCACAAAACGTATATAGTGACCGTAATCAGCTTATTCTGAAGTTCGGTGACCGTATTACGCTTTTCTCTCTGTAGGCCCTCCAAAACTACATCTCTACACGTTCTCGCGTGTTACATCTAACAACTATGCAATACAGCACTACTACTACACTCTAACACAATAAATCATATGTGTTTTTAGTTTTACTGGATATCATATTGTTACTTATAATTATTCAGTTTGCATACATTAAAATTGCGTTTGAAATGTATGGCCAGTATCATCAACCGTGCGGGAAAAATCCCGCCCTTTCCTGTTTAATCGAGTTTGTATCGATGGATTGTGCAAAACAGCAAAACTATAGTACTATACAGTACAAGTGACAGTTCACTGGGCCGTCGTGTCGTCTACTCCTATGTTGTAAGAGTGGAGCACTCGCTTTCATAAATCTTCTAGTACCTTTCACCGACATGTGGGACATCAAGCTACCGGGTCCATGTGACATACCGGAATATAGTGCAAAGTAGCCGGGGTGAAGCACCCCAGTCATGGCGCCTGCTTAGTAATGAGCAATGAGGCGTCAAATCACAAAGCTGCACCTTTCCCATAGCTAAGTTGGAGGGGTGAAGTAATAATGCTAAAAAAAGAAGTTGGAGGGACGAAGCAACCATCATTTCACTCGTTGCTGAATCCGCTTCTCCTTCATCTTCTTCAACTTAACCACGTGTTGCTTTTACCATTGTTCTGCCTCATGTGGGACGCGGATCGGCTTGGTAAAGCACTAACACGTGGGACCGCATGTTAGCAAACTGCCAGGACAGCATCCTCCGAAAATAAGAAAACTCCCCCGCCATCCGCGCGGCAAAATCACCTCCTTTTTACTAATCTTGATTCTATAATTTTTTAGATCAATATAATTGAGATTTGTACAGATAGCACGCAGGAGCAAAACCAAGTGGTACGATTAAGGGCATCCACAATGTGTATCCAAATGTGAAAATAGCTTTTGGCATCGTGGGAACCATTGTGGACGGTGTTGCCAAAGCCAAATAGATGGAAACGAAGCTCCCTGATTGATTGATTGAAGGAATAGAAAAATGCAATGTCTCTCCTCTTTCTCCCATGCTTGGACGCATGTAGTACAGTATAGAGCACAAAGTCTACTCCCCTATCCCTTCTATCACAAATCACAAAGCAGTGAGGCGTCAAATCACAAAGCACGGACGAAGAAACCATCATTTCACTCGTCGTTGACTCTGCTTCTCCATCGTCTTCTTCGAGAAACCATCTCACCGCACTAGTACTCCTAGTAGTAGTACTAGTAAAGGACTTCCTGGATGCAAATAAGGCGGTTGTCTCGGCTTGCAGGCGACACTTGCGAACGACTTACCGTGGTTTCCCTTAATGGTGTTCTCCATCGAATGAACTTCACCAAACGACAAAAAAAATATCATCAACGTCACCGCAATGGGGAAGGAAGTCAAATATAGTTACTACCTCCATTTTTTTGTACACACGGCCAGTATATCAAAATTACAATTTGCAAAGGGCCACTAACACTAATCGAGGCAAAATTGATGGGGTTAGCAACCAAGGACATTAATATCCCCTGCATGCATGCGGAAGTGAGAAGGTTCGTTTGCATGGCGCTGCATTAATCAAGCGACGAGGAGTGAGATGGTTAGCTCTTTGGTCTTGCGAGAAAAAAGTACGCATTAATTGACACATGAAACGAGGATTTGTATCGATTAAATCCCGCGAAGGAAAACGCCGCCTTTCTTTTTTAATACTAGTACTCCTAGTACGTACGTACTTATCATGTTTGGGTCTAGGCCTTGCATTGCCAAACTTCGCCACACATTTTTCCAAGCTTGCCTAAAGTTTTCAAAATGAGAAGGAGGTACACTTGCGCACGGCTGTCGCGGTCGCACTGCACCCTCACATGGTCGCTCTTGCACGCCGCGGTCGCATCGCACCCTCACACAGTCGCTCCTGCACGCCACAAACCCAACCAAGGGAACGCACCCTCACTGACACGTGCTGTCGCATGTGAACAAACCAAACTCAGCCATCCTATCACTGACACATAATTTTCATTCATAGAGTATGTTTATCCAACCGCATGTTGGGGAGTATCCGTACAGCCCGTGCGGTGGTCTGTTGGGGAAGAAGAAGAGGTGAGGAAGAAGGAAAGAAGGGTTAGGAGACGTAAGATATTCATCCAACCGCCTGAAATGGTAGACTGACCCAAGTCAGGCGACTTGATAACAAATATAGTATGTTTTTACACAGCAAAATATCCATAAAAACAACAACATAAAGAAAAACTATCACTGCTCGCGGAAAGAGACAGCCTCATCGTCTTTGGCTGCCAGCGCGAACCAGCCGTCGCTGCCGACGTGTGTCTCCGCACCGTGGTTGTCCTCGGCCTCCAGCTACTCGTTCAAGCGGAGCGTGCGAGCGCTGTGCATGGACGAGAGCACAACCCGGTTCAAGTCGAGGACATCCGGTTCTTCCTGCAGGAGGGCCTCGATGGCAGCGGCATCCGTGCACTCCGTGTCGAGTCGAGCCTCCGCCGCCCGGTTCAAGTCCAGGACGTCCGGTCCCGCCTGCAGGAGGGCGTCAATGAGAGCGGAATCCGTGCGCTCTGCGTCGAGTCGAGCCTCTGCCGCCCGGTTCATGTCCAGGGCGTCCGGTTCCGCCTGCAGGAGGGCCTCAACGGCAGCGGCATCCGTGCACTCCGCCTCAAGTTGAGCCTCCGCCGCCCGGTTCACATTCACGACATCCGGTTCCGCCTGCAAGAGAGCCTCGATGGCAGTGTCATGCGCACGCTCCATGTCGAGTTGAGACTCTGCCTCCCAGTCCTCCTTTAGTATCGCCATGTTGAACCGCTGGTCCGCCTGCACCATGGGGGACTCGGACGCCGGCTCGAAGTCGATGTCCATCGGCTCATACCCATCGGGGGCCTTCTGCGCCGCGACCTCCGCAGTGAACATTGGATCGACTTCCTCCACCTCGTAGCTTGGCTCCAGAGAACTCGGGGATTGGCCCGCCGCAAAGCGAGCTTGGGAACGGAGGTCTGTGGCACTGACCGCCGCCGTGATTTCTGCGCGGCGCTCCGGCATCAGCATCTTGTAGTAAGTGATCTTGCAGCGCACCATGGCTTTCCGGCGAACTAGGGGATGCTTGATGCGGGCTAGGGGATCGAAAGGTGGGGGAATGGGCTGGAGATTTGGTGTGGTTTTGGGGCAGTGGCTGGCGTAGGCCGAGCAGCGAAGGTTCTCGTGTGAATAGTGGTTCCGATGACAACCGGTCAATCGGTTTTGACTGTACATCGCTCTTGTCGCGTTCGCGTTGTAGCCCGGCACGCTGGACCCTCCACGTCGCTCACCGAATGGAACACGCTTCGTATTACATTTTCGCTCGCTTGTGGGACCGCAGTTGAGAGCAAACCGACGTCCTTCCCCCTCCCCCGCCCGGGTCATTTATTATACCACCACTCCCTCCGTTTTATGCGGAGTAAATAAAAACAGAGGGAGTATACTATGGATGAGGATCCCCTGACGTGGCCGAACCCATTGAGTAACTGACATGCGGGGCCTAGCAAGCATGGGGTCCGCCAATAAGTGACCGAAAGGGAGGGTAAGGCAGCGATACCTACATTAGAGGATCCACTTCCACTATACTACTTTGACCAAATGTTAGAGTAATAATACTCCCTCCGTTCCTAAATATAAGTCCTTGGAGACATTCCACTATGGACCACATACAGAGTAAAATGAATGAATTACACTCTGAAATGCATCTATATACATCCGTATATGGTCCATAGTGAAATCTCTACAAAGACTTATATTTAGGAACGGAGGGAGTATATGACATGCAACTTACACAAATGTTAGAGTAATAATATATGACATGCAACTTACACAAAGCATACAGGGTCAAATGCATTTTTCGAGGCTAACTTTGACCAAATGTTAGAGTAATAATATATTACATGCAACTTACACAAAGCATACGGTCAATTTCATATGTGAAAGGAGTTTCCAATGATATAATTTTCACATTATACATCTCATGTACTACTATTAATCTTGTCAATAGTCAAATTGTAAACCATCTCGAGTACAAATCTAGGAGTACGTACGACTCTAACAATATTGATTGGGTGTTGTTGAATGTTGATACCTTTTTGATCATAGTAGAGATACTTTGACTACACATAAAACTTATGTGTAAAGTAGAAAGGATAGGAGGGAGTATATTGTATGTTCAAAAACGAAACGAACATTGAATACCCTTTATATATGATTTGCGGATGCTATGATCACCGGTTCAAAATTTTGAATCTGCCTTAGGTATCACGTGCCCCCACTCGTTCCCTCTCGATTTCATCTCGGGGTCCGGAGATCTATTGAAAGAGTACTAGGGTGGGTACATGCGAATGATACTCGGCGGAATGTTCAAATGAGGCATGCGGGAGGATGGACTCGACTGGAGCGCGACATGATCGATGGAGAAGAGGGTTGGAGAGGAATGAGAAATAAGCAAACGCCACATGATTACACTTGAACGTCTCAAATAAACAATAAGTTGTCTCGCTTGGCCTACATAGTGAAAGGCCTAATGCGCAATGCGCAGCACTGACGCTCGAATATGGCCGGGAAAATAGGGAAACCGACAAGTGGGGCACACCCGTCGGGACGACGTAGCGCACACTAGTCCAATGGAGGAGCTGGCCCACGACCTCCTTGCCACCGACAACCGTTCATTTGGGTCGTTGGGGCCAACAACGGGGCGCAGCTCTAGCATCGCCTCTAGACACGGCGACCGCGGTGAGTGACACGCTCATATCGTCCCTAGACACGGTCGGTTTCAGTGTGCCGAGGGTGGCGTTAGTGCTGTGGCATGACCAACGGTATGTTTGGTTTGTGCCAATGTTGCCCCATCAAAGCATTGGGTAGCCAAAATTTTGGTTGAGGAATTTGTTGCCCATGATTTGGCCAACATTGGCAAGAAAAATGAACTAGAGTTGGCTAGAGTTCATTGGCATGCCAAAGAAATGGCAACCATCCAAACAAAGACCAATCTTTGGGTCATGACCAAAATTTTGGTTGAGGTATTGGTTACCCATGATTTGGCCGACATTGGCAAGAAAAATGAACTAGAGTTGGCTAGAGTTCATTGGCATGCCAAAGAAATGGCAACCATCCAAACAAAGACCAATCTTTGGGTCATGACCAAAATTTTGGTTGAGGGATTGGTTGCCCATGATTTGGCCGACATTGGCAAGAAAAATGAACTAGAGTTAGCTAGAGTTCATTGGCATGCCAAAAAAATGGCAACCATCCAAACAAAGACCAATCTTTGGGTCATGACCAAAATTTTGGTAAGGTGCACTTTGGCCACAATCCAAACACACCCCAACACCCGGCTCGTCGAGAATGCACGGGGTGCCGCGACGCGTCCGCGGAGTGGTGTAGCGCGACCAACTACATCCTCTGGACCTGAGACCATGCCGGGTCGTCTTGCTTTTTCAATGACATGCGGGGATCGCATTTGAGCAAAGGGCATCTCCAACGTTGCCAGGACCGCAACTGACTACCCTGTCACACCAAAGCCCTCGTCCGTCGCGCCGTCGCGCGGTGCATTCCCAGCCGGCGCCAGCTGCCCGCATTCATGCCGTCCGTTTGTATGTCGTCGTTAAGAGGCTTGGTGCCCGAGGAACCAACTCCGGCAACTTAATGACGCACCCGGACGCTTGGCCTCACCGGAATGCGCTACATAAAGTGGCAACGCCCAGCTAACCTCCACACCATAGCGCATCGTCCTCCTACCTGGCACCACATCCGCCATGACCGCAAGTGCGAATGCTCTACGGGGGAGCTTGTCTTCGGGGATGAAGCTCGAGGTCGCCGCCCTCGCTCAAGTCGCCTCTCACGACGCAATAGCGGCGTAGCTGGATGTGGATGCGACTGCACAAGCGGTGGCCACAATGGCGGCCGACGACGGGAGCACCGTCAGCCACGCGTCCTACTTGCCGCTGTCCAACGTCCGGCACCGCCGAGGTCGGGGACTCCTCCGAGGATGAGTAGGGCATGGGAGGCGGTAGGGCATGGTGTGCCAACTGGCCGGTCTGTATCCCGTGTTCTACTCTTCCTCACCGGAGACCGCACCTTCACTTCATGGGTCTTGAAGCCCGCCCCTGTACATAGAGATCGCAGATTGAGGGCGTTGGTCGCCGCCGTAGAATAGGTTTAGGGTCGGGTTTGTCGTGTTTGCATTAAAAGTTCGAAATGTAATGAAAATCTGCCGTGTTTGCATTAATCTCGGCCGGTGTATATGAACTTTCACAATAATATACATATTGTAGGAGTACTAGCAAGATGCCCGTGTGTTGCACGGAAGATCAAGATCTTGTGGGAGAAAAGGATGAACGAGGGAAAGCCTTATCTGCAAATGTGGATAGGAGTGCGGGTAAATTGTCATAGTTTCCTTCCAATCCGTTAGATATAGATCGGACGGCCTATATTGAAGGATGATAGGCACACCATCATCACCAACTCTGCTTTTTATTGAACTGAGACAAATCTAGAAAACCCAACTAAGCCAACCTCCCAGCATATTGCGCGGAAAAGACCCGGCCGCGCCGTTTTAGTCGGGATTACCGGATTACTAGTAGTAGTATCGATGGATCGTGCGAAGCAACAATTTTTTTTGAGGGGACGAAGCACCTAGTTTAAAAGGAAAAAAGGCGGTACACTCACAACACTTCTGTCGCAGTCCCATTACACCCCACATACGTTCGGTCCTGCACACGGCTCACGCAAATGGAACGCGCTCCGGCTTGCCTCTTCACTGACACATGGGACTGCACTTGGAGAAACCAACTATGCGCCAAACTCCCCCCGCCCACCGCACGAAAATCCTCCCCCCCCACAAAAATTCCCCCCAAATCGGATTCAACC